>NC_133647.1:80474599-80816757 GCF_009905375.1 Apium graveolens
GAACTTCTTCCAGTGAATTACCTCCTCAAGTCTGTAGATGAACCTTGTTTCTGAATCCTTTGACAGATATTATTTTGCGAGATCTCTCTGACGGTCAATCCACTATTTACTTATTACATTCTTATTTGAGTTGAGTTGAATCCTCGAATATACAAATAGGCTATGACATATGACTTACAGGCCTCTTACGCGTTGATGGACTGCCACCCAACCACTTACACTTTGATAGACCGTACCCCGGCCTGTCGCTTATGCCGACTCAATTAGATGGACTTAATTCCCGGACGTTGGGCAAGTAATCAAATTGTTTCCTCAAAACAGCAACCACGTTGCGAATGTAAATTACACCACAGAGCCGGATCCCCCAGGTTTTGAGCGAGTATTTAAATCCCCTTTGAAAGGAAGATCTTAAATATAAAAATGAGTTTTGGGGTCCACTCTAACTTTAAAAATCATTTTGAAGGCTCGAAAACATTTTTAAGAATGTTTGGAGTACTGCTGATTTATTAAAATAAATCAGTCCCAATATATTTAGAAAATATCTGAATATTATTATTTAAATAATATTCCCATAAAGAATAATCTTTATAAAAATAATTGAAGTAGAAGTTTTAAAACTCATACTTGAAATGGATATTAAATAACCAAAGATATGAAAGGAATATGTCCTAAGTCCAATCATGTATGAGGATTTAGGAATAACTTTTATGTAATCTGTTTTGATTTCATTGATATTAATAAAAGACTTGTTTTGTTTTTATTACGGGCTTTATCTATTTAAGTGTTTAAATAAGATATACCATAGTTTAGAGTAAAGCTTTTTATGGATTATGATGAGATCATAATAGTGAGACCTAAAAAGATGATAACTCTAAACTTAAATAGTTCCTGGTCGTAGGATTACTAACTGGTAATTAATAATCCGCAAAGATCGGTACATACTATGCTTGCTTCATTATGAAGGATGTCTGTTCTCATAGACATTTGTGTGGTGACACTATAGCTAGTATGTAGGTGCTTATTATAGAATAAGTTCACTGAACATGACTCGCGCAGCTGAACAACTGATGGAGTTCACTCACCTCTCAGCAGTTGTTCACTTAGTGATAGTTGTACAAGTATCCTTAGACTTGAGGTTATCATAGTCATCTTCTGTACACTGAACTATGCTTTGGTTTAGTTCTTAGTCTCCAGGGACAATTATTAGGGCTCTTCTGGGTATAGGAATTTGTACACGAAGATAGTGTATGATCAATAAAGGATCTACCCCTTCCAGTGAAGGAAGCGAATGTTCAAGGCTGATCCACTTATGCTAGTTCAGGAATCTCTGGCCAGAGTGAATGAAATTAGAAAGGAGTTTCTAATTTGCATAGAACTATGCATAGTAAATGGTAAGCAAAGTGATTGAATTAGATAGGCTTGACACGAGATCCATGCCTTGTATTTAATCGGGACATTGTAGGGTAGAAGGAGTTTATTGTACGATAACTATTCACTGACAGGTTCTTGGTATTCTAAGCAGTGAATTCATATTATCCGGATAGTCGCGATATGTTGAGAAGCATCACTCACGATGTAGAATAAATGTGATTAATTAATTAATCATATTTAATAAATTAGAGAATTTATATAAATAATGATAAAATAGTTTTATTATTATTTATTTCTACTACCGGCTTAATATTGAACCTACAGGGTCACACCATAAAACGAGAATAATTTATTGGTGGAGGAATTAATTAATAATGGCTAATAATTATTTATTTGTGAAATAAATAATTATTTGGCAAATTTAATAATTGATTAAATGAGATTTAATTGATTATAAATTAATTAAGAAAAGTTCTTAATATTATTAATTAAGGATTTAATTTTTAGAAATTAAATCAAGAGAGAGAATTATTTCTAAAGTGTTTAGAAAAAGGATTAATGATTAAAAGGTGTTTTAATTATTAATGAGAATAATAAATGGGATAATAATAATAATATTTATGGGAAAATTTCAGCTAAAAATTTTGCCTATAAATACACTATTATAGACCCTAATTTTATTCGAACCCACATCTAACCCGAAAACCCAAAAAAGTTTGGAAAACCCAATTCTCTCCACCCCCTTCCTCCTCCTTAACATCGTTTTCTTGGTGGATACCGGTGGAGTGCTTCACACTTGAGGAGCAACTGCTAAGGATCTCTGATCGTTGTCTCCGAATTATTTTTAAAGGTTAGATTCGATCCCTCGAATTTTTATTCACGATTTATATGCTTTTATTTGGATTTTGTATGTGTAAAAGTGTTTTGCCACGCCCCGCTGCGTTTAAAAATCCAACATTGGTATCAGAGCATAGGTTGTATGCATATAGATCTTTGGTAAAAATTTCAGAATTTTATGTGCTTGTATGAATTAATTATGATTTTTACAAGTTATATCATGGATTAATTTTGTCTGATGAAAAATCGTTTCTCAGAATAATTTTGAATGTTGATCTGGGTTCTACAAGTGTTGTAGATCGTCTGGGTATTTTTTTCATAATTTTAGGATGTATAGATTTTTTATTATGAATTTTTGAAGTTCTAGCAATTAAATAAATCATATATATATATATTATATGTATATATCTGCATCTGTGATGTTGCTGTCTGTTGATGGCACACGGAAATAGAGGCTGTCAGGGTACAGAGTAGTCAGGCGCACGGAATTCCGTGCGGGATCTTGTCAGGCGGCTGCAAAAAAATTAAAAAAAAAATTATAGGGGTGTAACGCATTCCGGGAATGTGTTACACACCTGTAACGCATTCATGGAATGCGTTACACCTTTTAAATGGCTTAAAAGGCTGTAACGCATCACCGGAATGCGTTACAGGGCTTGTAACGCGTTCCTGTAATGCGTTACAGCCCGACTGTCCATATTAAATTTGATTTTCTGGGAGTTTTGTAACTCCGTTTTGGGCGTGTAATATACCGTTGGATTCATTTTTTCGAGACGGATCTAATGGAGTGATCTATTTTAGTTTATATAAAAGTTTTGAACTGTTTATATTCCATGAAGTGTTTTAAAGCTGTTTTTGATCGTTTGAATTGATTTTAAATGCTTCTTGTGATACATAGAGATGTATATTGCTTAGAATAATGTGCTAGATGATGTAACATGCCTACCTTGATGTTTATTCATGTTAATATATGTGATATATGCTTAGTTTATCATGCGATGATAGATTTAGGTGAACTTAAATAAACATAAGGCGTTTGTTAGACAACCTAGTATAGTGAAATTGTTTCATAACCTTAAGAATAATATTATGAATACAATCATGAGATTTTTGTGTTTGTGAAACACGTAATTGAATATGAATTTTCGATATGAGAGAAAGGATGATTCTGTCAACAACAGATTTCTATCTGTAAGAAAGGGTTATTAAGTGACGCCTCTTGACAATGCTCCACCCGATCTGGGAATCATCTGATTATTGATTATTGATTTGAAATATTTAATTTAAAAGGAAGAATCTCTTTATAATATGATTATGATTGTAACGTAATATAATCCCTCTAAAATTAAATAATATCAAGTAATAATTGGCCAATGATACAACGGGCTTGTGTCGGTCATAGCCTTCCAACATGGTAGAAAGTAGTTCTTATTTTTGAATCATTGTCGTTTCGTGCCACAGCCGAGGGCTTTGATTTCGAAATAAGAAATACTTGTCTATTACATAGAGATGTGTACATTGAATAAGAATCTAAAGGTCGGTACGTGCTACATTCGTGGGCCTTTGGGGACTGATTCAACTGTACGGAATGTTGGGTTAGACTTGACTTAGAATATTGAGTTTGTCGTGCTACAGCCGAGACTCAATTATTCAAGAGGCTAAAGTTTGATTAGGGAATAACATGAGATGTAATTGACAAGAGTTGTCTGCCTATTGAACATTGCATGGCGGTTTGTGCTACAGCCGGGGTTGTGTAATGGAATGTAGGATCCCTATTCCCACTAGCATTATGAATGCTTAATTTTTCGCGTAGGGGGTTGAATAAATTAGATAAACTAGTGGGAGCCACTTATTAATAAAGACCCGATTCATATAGTGTTTTAAAATGAAATCGAATATTTGCTAAGTGTTGTTATGTGTTTAATCATTTACAGATTTACTTTGTACGTTATGTCTTCTGCACTATCACTCAGGAGCATACTAGATGCTCACAAATTGACTGGTCCTAATTATGCTGACTGGCTTCGAAACTTGAGAATTGTTCTCAGGATTGAGAAGCTAGAATACGTGATTGACTCACCTAAGCCTACTGAACCTGCTAGTGATGCACATAATGATGAACATGTTGTGTATCGTAGGTGGATAGATGATGCAAATGTTGCTCAATGCATCATGCTAGCTTCCATGAACATTGAGCTACAGAAGCAACATGAGCATATGGATGCTCACACTATCCTCGTGCATCTACAAGAGTTGTATGATGTGGCAGGGAGGACAGCTCGATATGAGATATCGAAGGAGCTGTTCGGTTGTAGGATGTCTGAGGGATCATCTGTGAATGACCATGTACTTAAGATGATCAATTTGATTGAACGTCTTGGACAACTTGGTTTTGCCATGGATGGGGAGCTGAGCCAAGACTTGGTCTTGCAATCGCTTCCGAGTTCGTTCTCGCAGTTTGTTGTGAACTTTCACATGAATAAGTTGGATGTCAGCCTGCCTGAACTCCACAACATGTTGAAGACTGCGGAATCAAATTTTCCCCCTAAGAAGAGTTCTGTTCTTCTAATTGGTGAAGGTTCCAATCCTAAGAAAAGGAAGAGGAACTCTTCCAAGAAGAAGAAAGTAGGTGACAAAACGCCGGTTCCACCAAAAGCTGAAGACCCCAAGAGCAAAGTTGTTTGCTTTCACTGTAACAAGGTGGGGCACTGGAAGAGGAACTGCAAGGTTTACCTTGTAGAATTGAAGAAGAAGGGTAGTGCGACTACCGCTTCTGATTCAGGTTTGTTCATGATAGAAGTGAATATATCATTTCTACTTGGGTATTAGATACCGCCTGTGATTCTCATATCTGTAATTTATTGCAGGGACCAAGGAGAAGTAGGACTCTTGAGGAAGAGGAGGTGATTCTACTGATGGAAATGGAGCAAGAGTTGCTGCTGAAGATGTAGAATCATTTCATTTACATATGCCTACGGGCAAGACTATTGTTTGAAATAATTGTTATTTTGTTCCCTCGATTGTGTGGAATATTATTCCCATGTTAGACTTTGCTGGATTTTCATTTATTATTGAGAATAATGAATGTTCTATTCTTAGAGATAATATTCTTTATGGACGTGGTACTTTAAATAATGGTCTATATATATGTGACATAATTTACTTCAGATTGAACAAACTAATAAAAGATAAGGGATGATGAAAATCTCACTTCATTATGGCACTGCAGTCTCCATTTAGTGGACATGGAAAGAGGGCTGCAGATTTGCTAGGAATGGTACACACAGATGTATGTGGACCAATGTCTACGCAAGCCATGGGTGGATTTTCATACTTCATTACTTTCATAGATGATAGATCTGGATTCGGATATGTGTTTGATGAAACACAAGTCTGAGGCCTTTGAAAAGTTCAAAGAATATAAGTATGAAGTGGATAAACAACCAAACATAGTATTATAACTCTTCGATCAGATCGAGGTGGTGAATACTTTAATGGAGTGTTTCTAGATTATCTCAAAGAAAATGGTATAGTCTCCCAGTGGACGCCTCCAGATTGGTATCTGAAAGGAGAAATCGAACTTTGTTAGACATAGTTCGGTCCATGATGAGCTATGCAAATCTTCCAGTATTCCTATGGGGTTATGCATTGGAAACCTCAGCATATTTACTGAATATGGTGCCTTCCAAAATCTGTTCCTCAAACTTCGTATGAGATATGGAAAGAAAGGAAATCGAGTCTTAAACACGTTAAGATTTGGGGATGTCCAGCTTATGTCAAGTAAGTTGACCCAGATAAGCTGGAATATCGATCCGTAAAATGTAGTTTTGTGGGATATCCTAAAGAGACTTTAGGGTATTACTTTTACACCGATCATCGGGTGTTTGTCTCCAGACATGCTACCTTCTTGGAAAAGGAGTTTATCCTTGAAGGAAACAGTGGGAGCAAAATTGGACTTGATGAAGTTCAAGAAGCACAAACTACTACGGATCAAGTGGAAACACCTGTTCTGACTGAACAACCTTTTATGGAACAGCCCATTCATAGGTCAGGGAGAGTGTCTCGCCAACCTGAGAGGTAATATGGCCTTGTCATTGAGAATGACAATGAGTTGTCGATCATTAATGATGACGACCCTGTGACCTATAATGAGGCTATGAGTAGTGTTGACTCAGAGAAATGGCATAGTGCCATGAAATCCAGAATTGAATCTATGTATACGGTATACAAAAGATTGATTATAGCAGATGGCCAGGTGGAGACCTTTAAGGCCAGGCTTTTGGGAAAAGGATTCAAACAAAGGCAATGGATTGACTTTGATGAAACCTTTTACCTGTAGCCCTGTTAAAATCAGTTCGGATTTTGCCTGCTTACTACGACTATGTGATCTGGCAAATAGCCAGATGGTTTTCTTTCCAAGAGAAATGAAAACCTAGTGTGTAAGCTACTGCGAACCGTATGTGGTTTAAAGCAAGCTTCTCGAAAGGTGGAACATTCGTTTTGATGAGACAATCAAAGAGTTTGATTTTATCAAAAACGCAGATGAACCATGCGTCTACAAAAGGGTTAGTGGGAGCGCGGTAACATTTCTTGTATTGTATTAAAATAGAGTTGACACACATAACAACATAGAAGACCCACTCACAAAGCTACTTTTTGAAAGTCACTTTGATCATCATAAAGATGCGATGGGTATTAGATACCATAGTGATTGGCTTTAGTACAAGTGGGAGATTGAAAGGAATATGTCCTAAGTCCAATCATGTATGAGGATTTAGGAATAACTTTTATGTAATCTGTTTTGATTTCATTGATATTAATAAAAGACTTGTTTTGTTTTTATTACGGGCTTTATCTATTTAAGTGTTTAAATAAGATATACCATAGTTTAGAGTAAAGCTTTTTATGGATTATGATGAGATCATAATACTGAGACCTATAAAGATGATAACTCTAAATTTAAATAGTTCCTGGTCATAGGATTACTAACTGGTAATTAATAATCCGCAAAGATCGGTACATACTATGCTTGCTTCATTATGAAGGATGTCTGTTCTCATAGACATTTGTGTGGTGATACTATAGCTAGTATGTAGGTGCTTATTATAGAATAAGTTCACTGAACATGACTCGCACAGCTGAACAACTGATGGAGTTCACTCACGTGTCAGCAGTTGTTCACTTAGTGATAGTTGTACAAGTATCCTTAGACTTGAGGTTATCATAGTCATCTTCTGTACACTGAACTATGCTTTGGTTTAGTTTTTAGTCTCCAGGGACAATTATTAGGGCTCTTCTGGGTATAGGAATTTGTACACGAAGATAGTGTATGATCAATAAAGGATCTACCCCTTCCAGTGAAGGAAGCGAATGTTCAAGGCTGATCCACTTATGCTAGTTCAGGAATCTCTGGCCAGAGTGAATGAAATTAGAAAGGAGTTTCTAATTTGCATAGAACTACGCATAGTAAATGGTAAGCAAAGTGATTGAATTAGATAGGCTTGACACGAGATCCATGCCTTGTATTTAATCGGGATATTGTAGGGTAGAAGGAGTTTATTGTACGATAACTATTCACTGACAGGTTCTTGGTATTCTAAGCAGTGAATTCATATTATCCGGATAGTCGCGATATGTTGAGAAGCATCACTCACGATGTAGAATAAATGTGATTAATTAATTAATCATATTTAATAAATTAGAGAATTTATATAAATAATGATAAAATAGTTTTATTATTATTTATTTCTACTACCGGCTTAATATTGAACCTACAGGGTCACACCATAAAAAGAGAATGATTTATTGGTGGAGGAATTAATTAATAATGGCTAATAATTATTTATTTGTGAAATAAATAATTATTTGGCAAATTTAATAATTGATTAAATGAGATTTAATTGATTATAAATTAATTAAGAAAAGTTCTTAATATTATTAATTAAGGATTTAATTTTTGGAAATTAAATCAAGAGAGAGAATTATTTCTAAAGTGTTTTGAAAAAGGATTAATGATTAAAAGGTGTTTTAATTATTAATGAGAATAATAAATGGGATAATAATAATAATATTTATAGGAAAATTTCAGCTGAAAATTTTGCCTATAAATACACTATTATAGACCCTAATTTTATTCGAACCCACATCTAACCCGAAAACCCAAAAAAGTTTGGAAAACCCAATTCTCTCCACCTCCTTCCTCCTCCTTAACATCGTTTTCTTGGTGGATACCGGTGGAGTGCTTCACACTTGAGGAACAACTGCTAAGGATCTCTGATCGTTGTCTCCGAATTATTTTTAAAGGTTAGATTCGATCCCTCGAATTTTTATTCACGATTTATATGCTTTTATTTGGATTTTGTATGTGTAAAAGTGTTTTGCCACGCCCCGCTGCGTTTAAAAATCCAACAAGATATACTTATACGAAAGTATAATCTTTATTTGAATAATCGAAAATAAGTTTGATTATCGAAACATTATTCTTTAATAAAATAAAGAATATTATTAAATAATAAGCGGAGTCATAATACCTCGAATGAATATTATAAATAATATTAATTAAATAAAATAAACGGAGTCATACATCCTCAAAGGAATATCCAATTAATAATCATTAAATAGAATAAACAGAGTCATAAGTCCTCGAATTAATATTCAAATAATATTCATTAAATAAAATAAAGTTATCGAATAAACCTTATTCGATCAATAGTTTTGAAAACTATATCCATATATATATAAAGATATATATATAATATACTCGGGAACATCGACTCCTAGTTTAGAAATATGTTCACCTTGGGGTCCCCTTTTCTAAGGGTATATGCAAATTACCGCTTATCTCTAGCATAGGTATTATGCAACTAATAAGCATTTGAACCAACAGATATATATCAAGATTACGAAATAGACATGCATATATACCATATCACATGCTCCAATATATCACAAGAATTTGCTAATAACAAGCATGCATTTATCACAAGATAATGCATATACACATATACATCACAACAACAGTATAACGGGTAGAAAACTTGCCTGAGTGCTCCCGGATAGACTTAAGCTTAGAGTGGGTCCGATAACCTATGAACAACAATATAAGTTGGAATTAAACCCCGGTCGCTTAAGAAACTAGACTTTAACCAATTGAACCCTAACGTTCGCTTATGGTCCCTCCTACGCTTAACGAATCACCTAAGTCGTTCGAGTAGCCTCGGCTCCACCATTTTTAAATAAATTAACCATTAAGAGTTTTAAGGCGATTCTTTCGCGAGTACCTTACCAGCTGCCTGATCCACTTAACATAATTGTTTCATATCCCAATTAGTCATTTAAAGTCCTTAACCAAGGTTTCAAAGTAAGGCGAGGGGTGATGGTTCGTTCGCGAAACGCCGTTACTTAAAACGGTCGTTTCTCCTAAACCGTACATCGGAATCAAACGAACTACATATCAAAACGAAGCTCGTAACATGAACTATCTAATCATGGCAATGGTCAAAACCTAGCAGGGATTTATCGGGTCCTGATGTTAAGAGCAAAAACAGTCTAAAGTATATCGGACATTACGACGGCTATGTTTACGCGATTTCCCAAATTTTTACCATTCTAAATCATATCAATCCAACTACCAATCAACAACAACTCAAGATACACATCAATTCTACTGATTTCAGTCATAATAAGCTCAAGGATCTCAATCCAATCATATATTATAACATCTCCAAATTCAACTAAACTACTTAACAATTAAGCTCGAATCATGCTTATCATTCAAATTACTACTCATCCATCCAAACCATCTCCAAACTTCAACATTCAAACTTATTACTAAAGGGTGTGAAGATTTATACCTTTCTTGGAGGGTGGAAAGTTACTAGGAAGCCTTATGGAGCCTCCTACAAGCTTGATCTTTCCAAAGAAATCAAGAACACAAAGTTAGGCTTTAAAGTTTCTAAAAGTTCGATTGAAAGAACTGTAAAAATGAGGGTCTTACCTTGATTATTTGGACGAGAATTGTGAACAGGAGTTGTAGGCCATCTCAATACCTTTCCAACGAGCTATAGAACACAACATTTGAGTGAGTATTGAAGGAGATATGGCAGTTTGAAGTTGCTCGGTTTGTTTTAGCCGAGAGCTTTCTTCTTGAAATGGGAAAGTCAATTTTCAATTTGTATTTGTGTTATGATATTTGTTGGTTGGTTGCTTCCTTTTGTCTTGGAAATAAATTAAATTTTTACCATGGTGAAAAATGTGTGGCTCACAATCAACCAACCAATCCTTCCCACTTGTCATGCTTATGTCACCTTGTGATGTCATCCTCCCTCACTTGCCCTCTTCTTATTGGTTGGATGACCTCATCATCCCTAACCTCCTTGATTAACTCCTAATTGTTTGCCTAATGACCGTTGATCTGTTATACGGTTCGCTTAACTTTCGTTCTCGTTTCTCGTTTGAGGGATCATACCCGGGATCTTATTACTTTAGTTTCCTTAACCTTTCTCAATACATTATATTCCTTTTATGATCCTCTCTTATAATCCTTTAATTTAAATCCTTTTTATCATGTTACCTTATACTCAATTCTTTCTGTATCTAGTGGATTTCCAGGAAAAAATCAAAGTGTTCGGAATTGGATTCTGACAATCTTTACATACACTTATATACCATATAGAGTACTAATAACATATAGAGTACTAATAAAATCTCAGAATATCCATAAAAGAAACCCTACATAGTGTGGCATGAACAGTTTTCTTATTCAGCAAATCAGCAAAAACACTATTCATAAGGGTTACAAAAAGTTCAAAATTTTGAGGTTATTACAGTCTCCCCTCCTTAAAAGGATTCCGTCCCGGAATCAGATAAAATGAATAGGGATACTTTCTTAGTATTGCACTTTCTAACTCTCAAGTCAATTTTCCCACATTGTGGTTCTACCATTAAACTCTGACTAGTTTGATAACCCTTCTCCCAAGCACTTGTTCCTTTTCAATCTATAACCTTTCCCGGTTGTTCCATATAGGTTACGTCTGGTTGCATGTCTATGCGCTCATACACCCCTATTTGTCTGGCATCCGAATTACACTTCCTTAACATTGATACGTGGAACACGTTATAAACTTGCTACATGTTCGGGGGTAGGGCTAGCTCGTATGCTAACTTCCCAATATGTTTTGGTATATCCAAGGGTCCAACAATTCGTGGACTTGAACTTTCCTTTCTTTCCAACCCTCATCAATCTTTTCCAAGGGATACCTATAACATTACTAGGTCCCCTATTTCATAATCTTTGTCCTTTCGAGTCAAATCAGCATACCTCGTATGTCCATCTTGGGTTACTACCAGCCGTCCTCTGATTAGATCTATTATATCCCTGGTCCTTTAGACTACTGTGGGTCCGAGCATCTTGCGCTCTAAAACTTCATCCTAACATAAGGGAGATCGACATTGTCTTCCCTCAAGGATCTCATAAGGCGATATTTCAATACTGACATATGATCTATTATCGTAAGAAAACTCAATCCGCGTTAAGTGATCATTCCAAATTCTTTCAAGTCTATTGCACAGACTCTCATTATAGCTTTTAGCATTAGAGCTTTTGCTTCTCAATACCCATTCTTTTCCAGTTCGTAATCGCTACTACCTTCCGTTCCTAATATTATACTGGTTATACTTTTGCTCGTTAGCGTTCTATAACCTTTTAATAACCACGTCAACCTTAGTATCACAAACGCGTTAGAAACGGAATACCACCGTACTGATACTACTTCCTTTAGCTGCTTCCATCTTTGAAAGCTTGATCCATCATATAGAAGTAAAGGAATTTATTGAGAGATCACTATGATCGTGAACACTTGTTCTATTGCATAGTTAGTACAGAAGGTGGTCAGCCTTTAGTACTTGACAAGCAATTAAACAACATGTGGTATCCTACTAGGCTTCTATCACACAGATAGATAGTCATTCGGCAATACCTCCCTTTCTGGAAGGGTTGTTCTTCTCAGCTTATATGAAATGAAAAGAAGAGAAAAAACGAATTGAAGAGAATTGTATATATAAAAAAATATACTGCCACCAAATATCTGGCTTGGAACTTACCTCTGAACTATAGAGGTTTGCCATAGGAGAACAAAACATATATGTATTTATATCAACATCAAGTATTATAGCATCGTATTTCACATGCCTAAATATTTTTGCTATTCTGTCCATCATTCTATGGACCCTTGCTCTTCCTCGAGCTTATACTCAATCACCTTTGAAACTCCCTCGACATCGAAAATCGAATCTGGAATCTCATTCTAGACATCATCGTTACTAGAATTCTATGCTTGCACTGCAACCTTCCTCGTATAGTAACACGACTCCCTATTGATAAGAAGGAATGGATACTCAATAGGTAAATAATCGACCTAGTTTTTCTATCAAAGATAACTTATACGTCAACACGACCCGATTAGTGGTACTTAATCTCAACCTCCATTCCAATACAACTCTCATGGTTGTAATCAGCTCATTACTCGCAGAATCATTGCTGCATTACTATGGTCCACTACTGACCTACTGTCGTCATTCACGTTCCATGAATCTTAATATCTAACCATACGGAGTCCATACATGTTGTATCAAATCCTTCTAAGGAGGTAACATAATCACCATTCATGATTCATGAAGAACACTCTTGATCCTGACATACATACATGACATGAAGCAGATAAAATTACAGAAGAGTTTCAATCAAAGCAACGATAGCAGGTTAATACCATTCTTAATCATATGCCTTCAATAGAAGACTTAACTCAAAGGTTTGTTTGGTCCTTTTTGAAACATGGTCCTGGATTATCTTCAGATAGTACCTTCTGATATAGATAGCCCGCTCATGGCGATTACACGAGTTAAACCTTTACCAACTACTATTACGGTTGGGTATTGCACAGTCATCAGAAGGAATGTCAATCTTCTAAACCATAATACAACCTTCACAGCTTTAACCATCATCACTGTATTCCTTTGGCCCAAGCGCCTATAATTATCCTCTTACCTTTAAAGTGTCGGCCACCTCTTTGGCCTTTCCTGATAGTAAAATTTCCTTATAGTCAATGTCATTTTAACCACCTCCGAATAATTTTCTACCTTATTTCAATCACTGCTTATGTGAAGATGTTTTCCTTAAAATCTGATGAGTAAAAAAAAATATCACCATTTTTCCATAAGCTATTGCCTCAGTCTTTAGAGGTTAATCACTGTCACGATTGACTCTCAATCATACTTAGAACATCTTTTATCTTAGGCCCTAATTGCCCTGAACAATTTCGACCTTTACTGGTTTGATCCATACTTTCTCGTGGTTTAACACGTACCCCACTTGGCATCATTATAATTACGTCATATTTCCTTTATCCACATTTTTATTCTTGAGAATTTTGAATATTACCTTTCTCCTTGTAAAACCTCTAAGGTTATTCTTGAATCGTTCCTCATGTATTCCCTAGATACAGGGCATATCAAGATACCATTTATTAATACCAGAATCATTGTCTATATACTTCTGAAAAAAATTTCTCCACTGATTCTTAAAGGTTGTTATTACCTTAATCCTTTCCAATTCATACTGTCAAAACTCATACTATCCCTATTAAGGGTGAAATGCCAACCTTTATGCATTCCCCTAGGATTCGTTTTAAGTTACCGATGTTCTATCCTTAATTCCACCTTTAAAAAGGTACATGCATCCTTCCATGGATAAATCAAGTCATATATCCCTGATAAGGGTGTCTTATTCAATCATTCCAACCTCGATAGTATATGCCTAATTTCACAATAACATCTGTATTTAAAATGAGGTAAATCAATATGGCATCCAAAAGATAACAACAGTTATCCGCTTTTCTTGCCTAATTTGGTAACGATAACAAGGATGTTCTGGAAGATATTGGTCGTGTTCAACGTGAACCTCTTGTTAATAATTCCTTATTTACTTTTGTTGTTTATTTCAACAGTCATCTCAATGTTGGGATATCTCTCATTCCTGGTGTCTCCCTTCCTGGGTATCATGCCACCGGTCTTACATATACTTCACATTCTTGAAGGTCACTTCCTTCATCCCATTTTCCTAATTTCTTACTTTCTTGTCTCCTCAGTCTATCTGCGTCTCATTATTTATCCTTCGAACTATCTCAGGGTTTCCTCGAATCCTCCCAACTTACAGGGGATAAATATATGTATCTCTTATGCCTTCAACCATCAATTTTAACTCATGGTGAATCACCATCATCCAGACAATTACATACTTTTCTATTTCTATTGGTACGAGTCTTTAGGGTTTCCTCATACCCAACTCCCTTATCATTCCTCAAACTCTATTGCCTTTATATTCCTTTCCACTTCAATTTCTTTTTATTTTCCTTTCTCTTATCATTATTTCATGAACCAACACAACATAAGCATTGATTTCAAACATCCCTTCATTCTGGATTCGTGTCCTCAGAACGAATCTTGACAACTTTTACAACTTAGATTCATAATTCATCATACTCGTGTGCCTTTGTTCTGGCTTTAAAGCTTTTACACTATCTCCATAACCTTGGGAAGTACTTTCCTGAAAACAATTGACTGAACTTAAATCAGTTTATTATAATCTCTTGCTCCGTGCCTTCCTCGGCCTTTCACCAGCGGGTGGCCTCTCTCTTAGGAGGGTAAGTGACAAAACAGTCTTTTGTGATTCGTCAATCATTTAGAATCTCAAATGATTCCTATATTTCCTTTAGCCAGGCTCTTGCCTCGACTGGGTTTGCTTGTTCCTTGGAACTCTGAGAGCTTAGCGACTTAAAGGTCCTGAAAGAATTTCCCACCGCACTGTCCCCTCAGGGTGGAGGTTGGGGATAATAGTCTAAGTTCTCTTTAGACAGGTCCATGAATTGTCGTATAGGAGTACCGTCCTGGTTCTCCCTGTCTTGTTCAACTTCTGTTTTCTCAGTATGAAATGTTCCAACCTTCTCCCATAATCGGGGTTATCTTAAAAGTTAAAAATCCTTGTTTTCCACTTCATTATGTTATGGGCTCCTTCTATCTTGATGGCGACCTCCCTGACTATCACGTTCAGGGTTTGCTCTAAATCTTATTCCTCAAACTAGCTTTCATCTAAGATTTTATATTTAGGCTCTTGAACATTTGGAACCCAAATTCTGTAGGAATACCTCATTATTCCCTTATCATTTTTCTCGGTATTAATCTTTTATCTAATTGTTGGCTCTCTGCCTTCATTCATCACTTTTTCTTGGCACAATATGATCTTTTCCAATAATTCGAGCTGTATTGCAATCTCAAACAGCTTTTCGGTACCGGCTCCGGTTACCTTCACTTCTATTTCCATTTTCTCAAAATCTCTTATTAACTCTCCCACAGACATTTTCATTTTGAGTCTCTCTTTTATACTAAGGGCGTTAGCCACCATTTTGGCTTTACCCGAATGATAAAGAATCTCCCACTCATAATTCTTGATTAGCTCTAACCGCCTCCTCTGGCGTATGTTGAGCTCTTTCTTCGGAAAAATGCACTAGAGCACTTATGGCTTGTGTAAATCTCGCACTTCTCTCCATACAAGTAGTGCCTCCAATATTTAGGGCAAAACTATTGCCACGAGCCCAAGCTCATGGGTGGGGATATCACATTTTATATTCCCTTAATTGTCTTGACGCGTACGCGATTACCTTGTTGTGCTGTATAAGAAGCACCCTAATTCCTTATGCGAAGCGTCACTACACCTCACAAAATCCCCTTTTCCATCCAGCAACGCCATCATAGGGGCCGTCACCAACCTCTGCTTCATTTCTTGAAAGTCGTTCTCGCATTTCTCTGTCCATTCGAACTTCTGAGTCTTATGAGTAAGCCGCGTTAAAGGGGCTACTATCTTTACAAACTTGAACGAACCTCCGGTAGTGACCAGCCAATCCTACCTCTGGTAATTCCCCTAACCATGGTCATCAATTCCTCAGTGGTCCTTTATTCATTCTTATCAGGACCCTCCACGGGATTCTTCTCAGCAACAATCCCTTCTAGGACAACATCCTCAACCGCTACATCCTCAATATGAACATCATCCGGTCCCTCATTAGGGTGTTCCATTGGATCCACAATCTGATCTCCAATAACTAATAAAACATCATCGCGTTGTTGCTTCTCAACCTCAGGGTTCGGAGTCCCGCTACCATATACGATAACGAACAACGCTCTTATCACGATATTTATAAGGGTTCCCATAAGGGTTTTAACTGTCAGTACTACGTTAGGTAGCCCGACTATGAACTTGGAAAGAGTTCTTATTATCTTAATGAACTTATTATCTTAACGTCACATCATCTCTGAGGTTTATAACGCTTAGCTCTGATACCACTTCTGTAACACCCCCAAATCCGGGGTCGGGGATCTGGGTTGTCACGAGTTCCATTTCCCTTAATAACACCCAATCTTAATAAACAATCAACTACTCTGTACTGTGACCCCACAATAAACACACACACCACAAGTTATAGTCTCAGATATGAATATCCAAAAATAATCACAAGTCGTTTTATTCCACAATTATATGCCAATACACCTTAAAAAGGTTTCTGAATAAATATACATTTCTTTGCCATTATTACAATTCATAAATATACATAATCTGGTACATCAAAAGTTGAAAGCCTAGCCTATTGGTAGTTCCTACCTCAGCTACAGCGACATCAACGCCTATAGGAAACTGCGGAACGTTTCCTATCTGCTCGCGAATTGGGAGCTTGGTCCTGTTCATCTTGTCTATCTGATGTTGTGTGATAAAAAAAGAAAGCAAGGGTGAGCAACAAGCCCACCAAAATAATATGTATAATGATTAACAATATATGAGCCTTCTCATAGTACTCATAAAAGTCTTGGTCAAAAGAAATGGACCAAGTTTGATATCTTAATGCGATGAAGTCGCAAAATATTCAGTATATATACATATATACTTTTCAAAATCTTGGAAGTCCTCTTCCATGCATAATATACACAGAGTTCCAGTTTATAACTGTATAAAACTATCATTGCAAGGTGATCTCATATATCTAACCTTGTCTCAACATTTTTGTGAAAATCTTTGTCATGCATAAGATAATCATTAACCAGATATAAGTTTAAAAGATGAAGTTACAAGATACTCCAATATACTTATATCTTTTCCAAATACTACTTGAACTACCACCGTTCAAGTTATAACCAGTTTCAAAAGTTCATCACACTGATGGGACTACAAGACAAGATTTGAATAGATTCAATCTTTGAATATCATTATAAATAATGAAGTTACGAGGTACTTCATTAAGTCCCGATATATATACACTTATATATATATACATTTCATACACTCCTTGAAAACCTCTGTTATGAAAATTATAAACAGAGTTGCAATATCCAATAAATTTTGGAAAGAAAAGAATTTTAGCATAAACCTGATATCTTGCTGATGAGGCAAAGATACCAATAAGTAACCTTTTCTACTAGTAGATGGATGAATCCCCCACCGGTCATCACCCTGGCCACATAAGGACCTTGTGCTGGACCGCCACCCGGCCTCTTACGCGTTGATGGACTGCCACCCAGCCACTTACACTTTGATAGACCGTACCCGGCCTGTCGCTTATGCCGACTCAATTAGATGGACTTACTTCCCGGACGTTGGGCAAGTAAACAAATTGTTTTTTCAAAACAGCAACCACGTTGCGAATGTAAAATACACCACAGAGCCGGATCCCCCAGGTTTTGAGCGAGTATTTAAATCCCCTTTGAAAGGAAGATCTTAAATATAAAAATGAGTTTTGGGGTCCACTCTAACTTTAAAAATCATTTTGAAGACTCGAAAATATTTTTAAGAATGTTTGGAGTACTGCTGATTTATTAAAATAAATCAGTCCCAATATATTTAGAAAATATATGAATATTATTATTTAAATAATATTCCCATAAAGAATAATCTTTATAAAAATAATTGAAGTAGAAGTTTAAAACTCATACTTGAAATGGATATTAAATAACCAAAGATATACTTATACGAAAGTATAATCTTTATTTGAATCATCGAAAATAAGTTTGATTATCGAAACATTATTCTTTAATAAAATAAAGAATATTATTAAATAATAAGCGAAGTCATAATACCTCGAATGAATATTATAAATAATATTAATTAAATAAAATAAATGGAGTCATACATCCTCAAAGGAATATTCAATTAATAATCATTAAATAGAATAAACAGAGTCATAAGTCCTCGAATGAATATTCAAGTAATATTCATTAAATAAAATAAAGTTATCGAATAAACCTTATTCGATCAATAGTATTGAAAACTATATCCATATATATATAAAGATATATATATAATATACTCGGAAACATCGACTCCCGGTTTAGAAATATGTTCACCTTGGGGTCCCCTTTTCTAAGGGTATATGCAAATTACCGCTTATCTCTAGCATAGGTATTATGCAACTAATAAGCATTTGAACCAACAGATATATATATCAAGATTACGAAACAGACATGCATATATACCATATCACATGCTCCAATATATCGCAAGAATTTGCTAATAACAATCATGCATTTATCACAAGATAATGCATATACACATATACATCACAACAACAGTATAACGGGTAGAAAACTTGCCTGAGTGCTCCCGGATAGACTTAAGCTTAAAGTGGGTCTGATAACCTATGAACAACAACATAAGTTGGAATTAAACCCCGGTCGCTTAAGAAACTAGACTTTAACCAATTGAACCCTAACGTTCGCTTATGGTCACTCCTATGCTTAACGAATCACCTAAGTCGTTCGAGTACCCTCGGCTCCACCATTTTTAAATAAATTAACCATTAAGAGTTTTAAGGCGATTCTTTCGCGAGTACCTTACCAACTGCCTGATCCACTTAACATAATTGTTTCATATCCCAATTAGTCATTTAAAGTCCTTAACCAAGGTTTCAAAGTAAGGCGAGGGGTGATGGTTCGTTCGCGAAACGCCGTTACTTAAAACGGTCGTTTCTCCTAAACCGTACATCGGAATCAAACGAACTACATATCAAAACGAAGCTCGTAACATGAACTATCTAATAATGGCAATGGTCAAAACCTAACAGGGAGTTCTCGGGTCCTGATGTTAAGAGCAAAAACAGTCTAAAGTATATCGAACATTACGACGGCTATGTTTACGCGATTTCCCAAATTTTTACCATTCCAAATCATATCAATCCAACTACCAATCAACAACAACTCAAGATACAAATCAATGCTACTGATTTCAGTTATAATAAGCTCAAGGATCTCAATCCAATCATATATTATAACATCTCCAAATTCAACTAAACTACTTAACAATTAAGCTCGAATCATGCTTATCATTCAAATTACTACTCATCCATCCAAACCATCTCCAAACTTCAACATTCAAACTTATTACTAAAGGGTGTGAAGATTTATACCTTTCTTGGAGGGTGGAAAGTTACTAGGAAGCCTTATGGAGCCTCCTACATGCTTGATCTTTCCAAAGAAATCAAGAACACAAAGTTAGGCTTTAAAGTTTCTAAAAGTTCGATTGAAAGAACTGTAAAAATGAGGGTCTTACCATGCTTATTTGGAAGAGACTTGTGAACAGGAGTTGTAGGCCGTCTCAATACCTTTCCAACGAGCTATAGAACACAACATTTGAGTGAGTATTGAAGGAGATATGGCAGTTTGAAGTTGCTGGGTTTGTTTTAGCCGAGAGCTTTCTTCTTGAAATGGGAAAGTCAACTTTCAATTTGTATTTGTGTTATGATATTTGTTGGTTGGTTGCTTCCTTTTGTCTTGGAAATAAATTAAATTTTTACCATGGTGAAAAATGTGTGGCTCACAATCAACCAACCAATCCTTCCCACTTGTCATGCTTATGTCACCTTGTGATGTCATCCTCCCTCACTTGCCCTCTTCTTATTGGTTGGATGACCTCATCATCCCTAACCTCCTTGATTAACTCCTAATTGTTTGCCTAATGACCGCTGATCTGTTATACGGTTCGCTTAACTTTCGTTCTCGTTTCTCGTTTGAGTGATCATACTCGGGATCTTATTACTTGGGTTTCCTTAACCTTTCTCAATACATTATATTCCTTTTATGATCCTCTCTTATAATCCTTTAATTTAAATCATTTTTATCATGTTACCTTATACTCAATTCTTTCTGTATCTAGTGGATTTCCGGGAAAAAATCAAAGTGTTCGGAATTGGATTCTGACGATCTTTACATACACTTATATACCATATAGAGTACTAATAAAATCTCAGAATATCCATAAAAGAAACCCTACATAGTGTGGCATGAACAGTTTTCTTATTCAGCAAATCAGCAAAAACGCTATTCATAAGGAATACAAAAAGTTCAAAATTTTGAGGTTATTACAATAGTTCATTAGAGGCTTGTTTGTTGTGAATGTAGAGTATAGTTGGTGTTGTAATGTTTTGGAGTTGTAATTCTTGGAGTATTGATTAATGAACTTAAGTATAGTTTAAATTCATGTTTGAGAATAGTATAAATTGTTAATGTTGAGTTGTTGGGGCTTTTATGGTGAAGTATGGATGGATTTTTGATTGGGTTGTGATTGTGGGTTGATTGTGGGTTGATTTGGAGTGGTATAAATTTGGGTAATCGCGTAAACATAGCCGTCGTAATGTCCGATTTACTTTAGACTATTTTTGTTCTTAACATTAGGACCCGTGAACTCACTGCTAGGTTTTCACCATTGCCATTATTAGATAGTTCATGTTACGAGCTTCATTTTGATATGTAGTTCGTTTGATTCCGATGTACGGTTTAGGAGAAACGACCGTTTTATGTAACGGCGTTTCGCGAACAAACCATTACCCCTCGCCTTACTTTGAAACATAGGTTAAAGACCAAAAAGGACTAATTGGAGTATGAAACATTTATGTAAAGTGTATTAGGCAGTTGGTAAGACACTCACGAAAGAATCGCCTTAAAACTCTTAATGGTTAATTTATTAAAAATGGTGGAGCCGAGGGTACTCGAGCGACTTAGGAGAATCAGTAAGCGCAAAGCGAGTGTTAGAGTCTAAATTGGTTAAAGTATAGATTTATAAGTGACTTTGGTTTAATTCCAACTTATATGTTGTTTATAGGTTACCAGACTCGTCCCAAGCCATTTGTAACCCCCAGTCGCTCAGGCAAGTTTTCTACCCGTTATACTGTTGTTGTGATGTATACATATGTATATGCATTATCTTGTGATAGATGCATGATGGTTAAATTAGCAAATTCTTGCGATATATTGTAGCATGTGATATGGTATATATGCATGCATGTTTCGTAATCTTGATACATATATCTGTTGATTCAGGTGATAATACATATGCTAGAGATAAGCAGTAATTACATATACCCTTAGTACAGGGGACCCAAAGGTGAACATGTTTTCTAAAACCGGGAGTCGATGCTCCCGAGTATATTATATATATATTTATGTATATATATATAGATATAGTTTTCAAAACTATGAATCGAATAAGATTTATTCGATAACTTTATTTTTATTAATGAATATTATTTTGAATATTCATTCGAGGACTTATGACTCCGTTTATTTTATTAATGAATATTATTTTGAATATTCATTCGAGGACTTATGACTCTGATTATTTACTAATTATTATTCTTAATTTTATTAAAAAATAATGTGTCGATAATCAAACTCACTTTTGATTATTCAAATAAAGATAGTAGTTTCGTATAAGTATATCTTTGGTTATTTAATATTCATTGCAAGTATAAGTTTTAAAACTTCTACTTCAATTATTTTTATAAAGATTATTCTTTATGGGAATATTATTTAAATAATAATATTCAGATATTTTCTAATATATTGGGACTGATTTATTTTGATAAATCAGCATCACTCCAAACATTCTTAAAAATGTTTTTGAGTCTTCAAAATGATTTTAAAGATTAGGGTGGATCCCAAAACTCATTTTTATATTTAAGATCCTCCTTTAGAAGGGGATTTAAATACTCGCTCAAAACCTGAGGAATCCGGCTCTGTGGTGTGTTTTATATTCGCAACAAGGTTGCTATTCTGATAAAAGAGTTTTTGATTACTTACCCAACACTCGGGAAGTAAAATTGTTAGGAATATGTGTATTAGTTTGATGATAAGTTGAACAAAACACTTAAGTAGAAATCTAGTGTATGTAGCCTCAACGGATAAGACCATCTTGGCTATCCATTGAAGGAGTAGCTTTACTTAGCAATAAGTTTAGTATTGTAGCACATTTCATTCTCTGGATTCAAGTTGTAATTCTTAGATGTTGTAGGAAAGTATCAGTCATGTTGACTACTAGTGGATATGCAAATAGGAGGGCTAATTGTAAATATTTCATGCCTTGTAATTTTGTATAAGTGAAGAAGTATCAACTGATATTGAAGACCTTCAACGAATAAGAAACAAAGCTTCACCGGATGTCTCTAATGCTTCAACGGATAATATCCATCAACGGATAAGTGCTTCAACGGATAAAGACTTCAACGGATAAAGCTTCAACAGATAAAGCCCCAACGGATAAGGCATCAACGGATGAAAGCTTCAACGGATGCTTAGTTCATTAGCAGTTGATAGTGACAATTCATAAGCTGACAGAGGCACATGGGTTGACAGAGACAAACTGTATTGTGGAAGCCTCTTGGAGGAATCAAGAAAATGCAGCATTTCCATTCTGGTACAAACAAGGAAGTATTCAAAGATTCACAGATTATCCTAGATTGCATTGGAAAGAGAAATGAAGAAGAAACATGTGAAGAGCCTTTTTAATTGTATTTTACAGTTTTTTCTTCACTTATAAACTTGGTGTTATATAAACCAAGTAGCAGCTAGTAATTAGATATGAATTTTCCTGAGCTGTTTAGAAATATGCAGAGAGAAAATCATCTAGTTTGTACTAGGAAGCAGCTGTGATTTAATTCTTTGAATCACAGATTTTCTGAAATAACACATCTTTGGTGGAACAACAAATCCACCAGAAAAGTTTTTAAGATCTTTGTGTTCTTTACATTTGTGTTTGAATATATATCTGTTTGTATCAGCCTCAAGCAATTCACACACACATTTGCTCTCAGAAACATTTAGCCTTAGAAACTGCTCAAAACTTGAAAAAGTTTTGAGATTTACATTCAACCCCCCTTCTGTAAATCTCATTGTTAGTCCACTGGGAATAACAATTGGTATCAGAGCAAGCTCTTAACATACAAAGAGTTTAAAGATCTATTCTACTAACATCATGAGTGCACAGAAGAATCCTCCTGCAACCATCATGAGTAGGAAGGATATTGGTATAAAGATTCCAGTCCTGGAAAAAGATAATTACTACTGATCTCTCTCAGCTTTCTAAAAATGAATGCAATGAAGCCATAAATGATATGTCCAATGAATTATATCATTTGCGTGTTTTCCTTAAATCGCTAGCTAAAGATAACACTAGGATCAGGGAGAATAATATGTTTTTAAGTGATAGGAATGCTGTGCTAGAGGATCAGGTAATTGAGCTTGAAAAGATTAAACTTAAATGCTTGACTGTTGAGAGTGAACTAGCAGAAGCTGTTAAGAAAGTAGAAATTCTTTCTAAACAGTTAGAAAGTGAGCAAGAGGTAATCAAGGCCTGGAAAACATCTAGGGATGTTAGTGTTCAGATTGCCAAGGTTCAGGGAATTGAATCATTCTGTGAGGATGCCTGGAAGAAAAACAAAAAGGAGTTAGAATTAATTGATGGATTGTCAACGGATGTGGAATCAACGGATGATGAAAGTTATCCGTTGAAGGAAGAAAAGGAGCATCCGTTGAAGGCTCATCAATTAAAATAGGCAAGTACTTTTAAAAATAAAAACCTCAATAAGAAGAATGATTCAACTCTCAAGAACTTTGTCAAAGAAGGAGCTAGCACATCCAAAGATGTCAGTAAGGTGAATATAGGACACATGACTTTAGATCAACTGAAAGATAGGCTTAAGTTGGTTGAGGATAAGAAGGAAACTAAAAGAAAATCTAAAAGAAATGGGAAAGTAGGGATTAATAAACATAACAATTACACACCTGATACGTATGCTCCTAGAAAAAGCGGTGTGCATTGTAAAAGTGTTAATCACCTATCTGATAATTGCAAATTTGTTAAAAATGCTCCCATGCCTTCAAATCCCTCCATGCCTAACATGTCTATGTCACCTCTGCATGCTATGCCTGTTATGTCTCACCAGAATCCCCATGCACATTTTGCAAACATGCCATACATTAATAATCCCTATTTTACTGCAGTTAGTATGCCTCACATGCCATACAATATGCCCATGTGGAATAATATGTTTGCACAATCTATGCCTTATCAAATTCAATCAAGTGTGCTAAATGATTCTGTGACTAACCCTACACTTCAACCAACTACATCTGAGACCAAGGTTGAACCAAAGTTACCTAAGTCAAAAGATGCAGGAGGAATGAAGTCTAGGAAAAAGACTAACAAGGCTGGACCCAAGGAAACTTGGATACCAAAATCAACTTGATTGATTTTGTTGTGTGCAGGGAAAAAGAAGGAATCTATGGTACTTGGACAGTGGGTGTTCAAGACACATGACAGGAGATTTCACCATGCTCACAGAGTTTAAGGAGAGAGTTGGCCCTAGCATAACCTTTGAAGATGACAGCAAAGGATTCACTATGGGATATGGCTTGATTTCAAAAGAAAATGTCATCATTGATGAAGTTGCATTGGTTGATGGTCTCAAACACAATTTATTGAGCATCAGTCAACTATGTGATAGAGGAAATACTGTTTTCTTCAATTCTGAAGCCTGTATTGTCACAAGTAAGAAGGACAATAAAGTGGTTCTAACTGGAGTCAGAAAAGGAAATGTGTACCTAGCTGACTTCAACTCTACAGATGCAGAATCCATTACTTGTCTTTTCAGCAAAGCAAGTGCAGTTGAAACTTGGCTATGGCACAAGAAGCTGTCCCATTTGAATTTCAAGACAATGAATGATCTAGTCAAAAAGGACTTAGTTAGAGGAATGCCTCTAGTGGAATTCACAAGGGATGGACTGTGTGATGCTTTCCAGAAAGGAAAGCAAAAGAAAGTATCATTCAGTAAGAAGCTTGAATCTGCAATTGATGAACCATTACAACTGCTACACATGGATCTCTTTGGACCAGTTAATGTATTGTCAATTTCAAGAAAAAGATATTGCCTAGTGATTGTAGATGATTTCTCAAAGTTTTCTTGGGTTTATTTTCTTGGATCAAAGGATGAAGCTAGTGAAATCATTATCAATCATATCAAGCAAGTCAACAATCATCCTGATTTCAAAGTAAGGAATATTAGAAGTGACAATGGAACTGAGTTCAAGAATTCAACCATGAAGTTGTTCTGTGAAGAAAATGGGATCATGCATGAGTTCTCAGCTCCAAGGACTCCACAACAAAATGGTGTGGTGGAAAGGAAGAATAGATCACTAATTGAAGCTGCAAGGACAATGCTTGAAGAGTCAAAACTCCCAACTTACTTTTGGGCTGAGGCTGTTAACTGTGCATGTTACACTCAGAACATTTCTCTAATCAATCAAGCAAAAGGCATGACTCCCTATCAATTATTCAAGAGAAGAAAACCAACTTTAAACTTTCTGCATGTCTTTGGTTGCAAATGTTACATCTTAAGGAATCAATCTGATCACAAAGGAAAGTTTGATGCAAAGGCTGATGAAGGAATATTTGTTGGTTATTCTGCTGGAAAATCATATAGGGTCTACAATCTAAGAACCAACATTGTCATGGAATCTGTGCATGTTGTGTTTGATGATAAAAAGATTGATGGACTAACAGATGAGGGACATCATGAACGACTCAAATTTGACAACATTGAGATATATTGTGATGATAGTGAAGATGAGAATGATGAAGAAGGCATCTCAAGAAGAATTCAGGATCTGCCTTTGGATAATGCACAGAATGCTGCATCTGTTGAAAGTCATAATTCAGCTTCCGTTGAAAGAAGCAATGCAGCATCCGTTGAAAGACAAAGTGCATCATCCGTTGAAGTTCATAATGAAGCATCCGTTGATCACAGTCTGTCAACGGATAATCAATTCACTTCATCAGTTGATAGAGCTCCCAATTCCTTTCAAAGGATCAGCAACTCAGGGGGAGTTTCAACCAATCAACATTCTATCTCACATCATGACAATACTGAGGCAACCTCATCTAGAGCTAATCTACCACCTCAAAGGAAATGGACCAAGAATCACCCTTTTGAACTGATCATTGGTGATGCTACATCTAAAGTGCAAACTAGAAAGGCTACTCAAGATGAATGTCTGTACAGTAGCTTTCTATCACAGGAGGAACCTAAGAGAGTAGAAGAAGCTCTTTTGGATCCAGATTGGATTTTAGCAATGCAAGAGGAGCTAAACCAATTTGAGAGAAACAAAGTATGGAAGCTGGTACCCAAGCCAAAGAACAAGAGTTCTATTGACACAAAATGGGTATTCAGAAACAAGATGGATGAAAATGGCATTGTCATAAGGAATAAAGCCAGATTGGTTGCTAAAGGCTATTCTCAACAAGAGGGGATAGATTTTGATGAAACATTTGCTCCAGTTGCCAGACTTGAAGCCATCAAAATCTTTCTAGCCTATGCAGCTAATGCCAATTTCAAAGTCTATCAAATGGATGTCAAGAGTGCATTTCTAAATGGGGAATTGGAGGAAGAAGTTTATGTAAGCCAACCTCCAGGATTTGAAGATCCAAATTTTCCAGACTATGTGTATTATCTGTTGAAAGCACTCTATGGACTAAAGCAAGCACCTAGAGCCTGGTATGAGACTTTGTCAAAATTCCTTCTAGATAATCACTTCACAAGAGGTACCGTTGACAAAACTCTCTTCTTTAGAAATGTTAATGGCTCTAAAATACTTGTACAAATTTATGTAGATGATATTATATTTGGATCTACAGATGATAAGCTTTGTAAAAAGTTTGCTAAGTTAATGCAAAGTAAATATGAAATGAGCATGATGGGAGAGCTAACTTATTTTCTTGGTTTACAAGTTAAACAAGTTAGTGGTGGAATTTTCATTAGTCAAACTAAATATATTTATGATCTTTTAAAGAAGTTTGACTTAATGGATTGTTCACTTGCAAAAACTCCCATGGCCACTGCCACTAAGCTTGAATTAAACAAGGCTGAAAAGTCTGTGGACATTTCAAGTTATAGAGGCATGGTTGGCTCACTTTTATATTTAACTGCTAGTAGACCTGATATAATGTTTTCTACATGTCTCTGTGCTAGATTTCAAGCTGACCCTAAAGAATCTCACTTAGTGGCTATTAAAAGAATTTTCAGATATCTCAAAGGGACTCCAAATCTAGGAATTTGGTACCCTAGAGAGTCTGGTTTTGATCTAATTGGCTACTCAGATGCAGATTATGCAGGCTGCAAAATAGACAGGAAAAGCACAACTGGCACCTGTCAATTTCTAGGGAACAAGCTTGTGTCATGGTTCAGCAAGAAGCAAAATTCTGTTTCTACATCAACAGCTGAAGCTGAGTACATTACTGCTGGTAGTTGCTGTGCATAGATACTATGGATGAGGAATCAACTATTTGACTATGGTTTGACTGTTGACAAAATTCCAATATTCTGTGACAACACAAGTGCCATTGCCATTACTGAAAATCCAGTGCAGCACTCAAGAACCAAGCACATTGATATCAAGTACCACTTCATTAGGGAACATGTGATGAAAGGTACAGTGGAACTTCATTTTGTTCCAAGTGAAAAGCAGATTGCAGACATATTTACCAAGCCACTTGATGAATCAACATTCACAAGATTAGTATGTGAGCTAGGTATGCTTAATTATTCATAATTTATGTCATCTATATAATCTGCCTTGAAGCCTGAAATGAATTTGCTGCAAGAACAAAGTTGGCTTTAAGTAAGACTTATCCTATCAACGGATATTCCCTATCCGTTGAAAGCCAAAATTGTTCTATCAACGGATGTTCATTATCCGTTGAAAGACAAATACATTTCTGGTAATTTTATCCCTCAACGGATAAAATAGTGTTGATCATCAACGGATAACTATTTACCTTATCCGTTGAAGTGTCACATCAGTTACTTTAAGTGAGTCACAGCCGTTGATTTCTTTACTTAACCGTTGATACAGATATACACTGTTGTATGTATTTGTATTTAAGGCAGTTTTCAGAATTTCTACAGTTTTATTTATTCTTGAACGGCTGTAACTTACTTAAAATTATCATTTAATCATTTTATTTACATTTTAATTCAAGAAAGTATAAAAGCCCATTGAACTCTTATTTTCACTTTACGCTTTCTTGCAATTTTTATTCTCCTTCTCTCCCGAAATTCTCAAGTTTTTCTCTGCAACCTCTACTCACAACAATGGCACCAGTAGTCAAAATTATGTCTCAAACATGATTTGTTTATGAAAAGAATAATTTCGTAGCCTTGGTTGAAAAGAATGAAGCCCATTCTGATTATCACAAGATGATGGACTTCATCAAAAACTACAAACTAAGCTATGCAATGCTGGAAGACCCAACCATCTACTGTGAGGTGATTGGGGAGATTTGGACAACTGCAGAGTTCAACTCCACAGATATGACTATTGCCTTCTCTCTCAATGGTAAGGATTATTGCATTAACTGTGATGATATACAGTCTTGCTTTAAGTTGCCTGAGAATAATGCCATGACACCACACACTGATAAAGATGTATCTGCTATGCTAGATTCCATAGGCTATGCTTTTGATTCTGCTAGTTTAGGTAGTATTAGAAGGAAAGGCCTTAGGAAAGAATGGAGTTTTCTTGGAGATGCCTTTATTAAGGTTTTCTCTAGGAAGATTAGCAATTTTGATGCCATAACTTCATCTCTTGTTAATATGCTCTATATGCTAGTTTCTGATAGGTACTTTAATTTTAGCAACTGTGTTATGCTAGAATTCGGTTCCAGATTAGGTAACAAAGCTAATAGACCACATAACATCTACTGTGCTAGATTCTTTATGTTATTGGCTAACCATGTTGCTGAAGGATTGATCATATCAAATGAGAATAATAAACTCAAATGCTGGGCACAAGAGAAAAGGGTCCTTGCAGACCTTGTGAGAATGAACCTCAACAGCCAGGTGCCATTGGTATATTTTCCAATCATGAATGCACCACAGGTAAGTGAGGTAAACACTTCTGTAACTCCTACTATTTCCAACCCCATTGTTTCTTTGCCTTCTAGTGTGGCAATGGAATCTGTGTCTTTGTCCAAACAGGTTCCTACCAAAGCCACCAAAACTAAAATTTCAAAACTCAAATCAAAGAAAACCACCTCTGTTGTTTCTCAAAAGACAACAGTTGTAACAACTACCATAAACCCTGAAGGGAGTGAACAGGGTGTGAGTGGTGAGGGGAGGGGTGAACATCAAAAAACCCCCCAGGATAAGGTGGGAGAGGTGAGTGGTACCTAAGCCAGCCAAGCCACAGTCTTTCAAAAGACTGTGGTGGTTCAAAAGGACTCTAACACATCCCTAGTTGCATCCTCCCAAATGGATGTAACTATTGAAAATAGTCCCCAACCAGGGACACAGAACAAAAGAGGGAGGGACACTGAAACCACACATTCACCAATTAAAGCCTTCTCAAGGAAGAAGAAGGCCAAGACCCTAGTTTCCACACAAGGGGCACACACAGCACAGATACATCCACCTGTATCTGTGCCTTCTCAAATTCAGCTTGATGTGATTCCAGCAAATGTGGAGTCACAGCCCCATTCTCTCATAATAGAAACACACCAATCATCAAACTCTCCATCACCCTCTCTGGATGTGGATATGATATTCACATCAATTCCTGATTCTCCCTCATTAAAACTCAGGGAGGAGCCCCACTCAAAACCTGATGATCATCATCTTTTAGATGATTTGTTGGATCATCAGCCAATTCTTTCAGATATGGTTGAGGAATCTGTGTCACCTCACTTAAAATCAATTCACACAGATTCAACAATTATGTCACTTTCTATATCTACATATTTTCCTTCTTCAACGATATCTCTCATCCGTTGACAAGTGGTTGTTCTTCAACGGATAAGCTTAACAGCAGTTATCCGTTGATATCATCAGTTTCCACTTCAACGGATACTCCCTATCCGTTGATGGTTTCTACACATATAACAGAAACAACTACAACTGTAGAAGACATGGTTACTGTACAATCACTTTTAGGTTTGAGGGAAGGGAGTGATCTTTTGAGTGAGAGGCTGGGTTGCTCCCAGGCAAAAGGAGAGGTTGAGAGTCACCATATGCATGCTATTTCTTCCAGCATGGCAAAAGTGAGTGAGAGGAGTGCCACCTTAGAAGGTGAGGGTGAGGGTGTGAGGGTGTGTGTGAGCCAGGGGGAGCCCCTGATGCAAGAACATAGAGAAAATGAGAGAAAGGAAGGTACAGAAGCTATAAGGGTGGATCCAGCCATTGCTAGTGAGTCAATGAAAGTGGATGATGCAGAAAAGGAAAGACAATTTCAGCAACATTACAAAACTGTAATTGATAACATTTCTTTGGATGCTGACACTTTTACTCATCCTGTTTCAGCCTATCAATTATTGGCTGCTCAGGGCAATGTGGAGGCAGAACAGACTTTAAACATTGTACACACTTCAGAATCTCTTCTCAGAGACAAAGCTGCTGTTAACAGGCTGCCTTCTCAAGCTGGTGAGCCATCTGAAGAATTTGGAGTAAATTCTAATGATGATGACTCTGATTCTTTGGATGAGAGCATGAACTTAGGGGGAGTAGCAGGCCCAAGTTCTGTTCTAGATCTTCCTGAATGGGCATGGGCAAAAGCATCAACACCAGGAGAGTTTGGTGTCACTTTGGTCAGACAAGTCATGACAATTCAGAAGGCCCTTCAGAAGACTACAGATGCTGGTACCAAGGCAATTCTTCAAGCTCATCTGGAATCTCTGCATCTTTTGCAGTTGCAGCATTTCAAGCAGAATCTAAGTGTGGATGAGCTCAAGCAGGACATTGCTGATCTGAAATCCTACAATGCTGAGAAGTGGATTCAGTCATACCTTATGGTACTATACAAGATTTGTTGGGGAGACTGAGGAAAGAATCTGATGCTGACAAGAAACTGGCCAAATTGGGATCCAGAGTTCAGATCATTGAAGACTCTATGGTCACCATTCTTCAGAATCAACAAACTCAAACAAATCTACTCATGCAGCTGGCAAAGGCACAAGGCTTGACACCTACCCTTGATGATAACAAAAAGGGGGAGAATAAAGGGGAAGGGGAAGGAGAGCCATCAACAACAGTTCAAATATCTCAAGTGCTAGTTCCTGCCATCACCACTTCTCTAACTATTCAAATAAAAGGAAAGCTTGATGGAATTGATCTAATCCAGATAGCAGCAGCTGAATTGCAAGTCAAAGAGCAAAGGAAGAAGATTGATGAAAAGATGCAACAAATTTTTGGTTCCACAACTTCTCAATCACAATCTGTGAAGCATAGCACAAAAGTGGAATCAATTATTATGGAGCTCAAGCCAGTAGGGAGGAATAAGGTTGGAGAGACTTCTTCCAAGGATCTGAAACCTATGGTTCTCAAGCCCAACAACAGATCCATCAAGGACTCTACAAAGAATCCTCTGAAAGAAGTGGATTTTCCTCTTCCAAAGTCTGATGAGGACAAGCTTCTGGGTAGAAGTATCACAAAGCTCAAAGAGACCATGGATGTGACTGTAAGGAGGAACATGGCTATTATCTTCAGAGAGGGAAAGAGCATATGTGTGATGCAAGGACATCCCAAATTCTCAATAGCCAAGAGGGAAGAAACCAGAAGGTTGAAGGAAGAAGCCAAATAGCTAAAGGCTGACAAAAGAGCACAAGCAAAGCTTGAAAAACAGCTAAAGTCAAGTCAGGCTGAAGAACAGAAAGAAATTGAAGACAAAAGTGAAGATGAAGCTATGGGGGACATGGTTGATACTGATATGGAGGAAAGAAGTAAGGAAATAGAAGAATGGCAGAAAGGGAACAGAAAGAAGGCCAATACAAAGAGAAAGATGGTAGATGAGACTGAAGAAACCCAATCAATATCCAAACCACTACCCTCTATTCCTGAACCCATTGTGCCTAACCCCTTCATGAACATTCATGGTGAAACAATCATTCCTAAGGAGGAACCAATTGATTGGGACACCATCAAATTGCCCACCTTCTTAACCTCTTCTCCACCATCAAAGAAGAAGAAAAGAAGAATCAAATCAACACCCTCTAAAGCCTCAATCAAATTCACACAGAAGCCTAAGCCTAAGCCTCAAGCCTCTAAGGATGATTATGTTCACATATGTGACATAAAAGAATTTTCAGACATTGAACTCTATCTGGATGAGCTGGAGGAAGTGAGGGGAATAGCTGCCTACAGACAGCTACCAGAAAGACTAGTGTTCAAATACAAAGGAAGTGGGAAAAGAACTTGGCCTCTTTACAAAATTCTGAATGAAGGCTACTCTACCTTGATTAGAGTCTACTCAGCCATACAAAGGGATTCTGGCTTTACCAGGACTGCCAAGACTGAGATTCTTAACAAGATTGCCAACATAAGGAAAACTTGGAGGGAGCCCAATGCCTTGCCTAGAACATTACTCATTCAAGAAAGAGGAATTACAGTTCACAAATCACCTCATCGGTTGATGGAGTTCAGAGACAACAAAGGAGTCAGAATATTTTTCAGAATTGAAGATCAGCTCAAGATTGCCAGTAATGAAACTCTCAAGGATATGAAATCTAAGTTGGACATCAATGAAGAAGATGAAGCTAAATTCTACAGACAACTTCAACTTCAAATAGAGGAGAATGACAGGAGGCTAGGAAAGAAAACAAGGGATCAAAGGAAAAGAAACTAATCTGCTCAGGCTAAAGGAGCACACTTTGAAACAATGTAATTCTTCAATTCCATCTCAGCATACACATTTTTGCAGCACTTTTGAATTTCTGCTTTATTGCAGTTTATATATTTGTCAAGTGTTTTGTTATCATCAAGCTAAACCCAAATTTATGCCTACAGTTCTAGTAGACATAAATAGGGGGGGATTGTTAGGAATATGTGTATTAGTTTGATGATAAGTTGAACAAAACACTTAAGTAGAAATCTAGTGTTTGTAGCCTCAACGGATGAGACCATCTTAGCTATCCGTTGAAGGAGTAGCTTTACTTAGCAATAAGTTTAGTATTGTAGCACATTTCATTCTCTGGATTCAAGTTGTAATTCTTAGATGTTGTAGGAAAGTATCAGTCATGTTGACTACTAGTGGATATGCAAATAGGAGGGCTAATTGTAAATATTTCATGCCTTGTAATTTTGTATAAGTGAAGAAGTATCAACTGATATTGAAGACCTTCAACGGATAAGAAACAAAGCTTCAACGGATGTCTCTAATGCTTCAACGGATAATATCCATCAATGGATAAGTGCTTCAACGGATAAAGACTTCAACTGATAATGCATCAACGAATAAAGCTTCAACGGATAAAGCCTCAACGGATAAGGCATCAACGGATGAAAGCTTCAATGGATGCTTAGTTCATTAGCAGTTGATAGTGACAATTCATAAGCTGACAGAGGCACATGGGTTGACAGAGACAAACTGTATTGTGGAAGCCTCTTGGAGGAATCAAGAAAATGCAGCATTTCCATTCTGGTGCAAACAAAGAAGTATTCAAAGATTCACAGATTATCCTAGATTGCATTGGAAAAAGAAATGAAGAAGAAACATGTGAAGAGCCTTTTTAATTGTATTTTATAGTTTTGTCTTCACTTGTAAACTTGGTGTTATATAAACCAAGTAGCAGCTAGTAATTAGATATGAATTTTCCTGAGCTGTTTAGAAATATCCAGAGAGAAAATCATCTAGTTTGTACTACGAAGCAGCTGTGATTTAATTCTTTGAATCACAGATTTTCTGAAATAACACATCTCTGGTGGGACAACAAATCCACCAGAAAAGTTTTTAAGATCTTTGTGTTCTTTACATTTGTGTTTGAATATATATCTGTCTGTATCAGCCTCAAGAAATTCACACACACATTTGCTCTCAGAAACACTTAGCCTTAGAAATTGCTCAAAACTTGAAAAAGTTTTGAGATTTACATTCAACCCCCCTTCTGTAAATCTCATTGTTAGTCCACTGGGAATAACAAAAATTCTTGGAACAAGTTAATCCATTAACAGGAATCGCCTGGGGAATATCGGTGAGTTTCCCTTTCCAACTAGATACGACTTCTTGGTGGAGCCGTATCAACAAGTTTCTACTTGGGGAAAGTGGGGACGAGCTTTACGTTTCAGAGTCATGGATTTCATCTGAACTAGGAGTGGCGTAAGTGGTCGAGTGGCGCCGGCCCAGCCTTATTATATTGGCCCAAATGGCCTGGAAGTTCCGCAAGACGGTACATTCCTTAGGAGTCCAGTGTTCGGTTGACAAGTAAATCCGGCAGGTTCTCCTCTACATGTAAAAAATGGTGGGGTTGTACTACTGCGGCTGATCATCGTAAGTAGTCTTCCTGGCGCGACAAACTCCCGTAATGAGTTCATCATCCAGTTGGATAATTCTGCAACACTACCCGTAGCATTTCGATCGAAAGCTACGAATGGGTGGTTGCCGAAACATTGACAGGGTCAAACAGTTATAATGGTGTTTCCATTGAATGAAGTTTCTCGTAACTTCATTTCCTTTAAAAATATTTCAAAGATTGAATCTATTCAAGTCTTAACTTGTGGTCTCTTCTATGGGATGACCTTTTGAAACTTATTATACTTTAAAAAGTAGTAGTTCAAGTAGATTTCTAAAAATGGTATAAGTATAGTGAAGTAATTGGTAACTTCATCTTCCTTTAAACTTATATCCAGTAGGTAATTACCTTACACTTGATAAAGGATTCTAGTAAGTTATCCATTAAGATACTTGCATTATTGTTTACACTATATATTATCTTGCGAGCTGTAATGCTCACTCTTGCTTCATTTCTTCATCACACAACAACAGTTAGGAAAGATGGCCAGACTCAAGCAGACCCAGCGCAAGCGTGTGGGAAGCGTCCCGCGTCTTCCCGTTGATGTTGTAGCTGCTATAGCTGCAGAGGTAGATCTATTGGTAGATCAGGCATTCTACTTTTGGGAACCAAATATTGTATAATTATAACTTGTGGTAGATAATGACAATTAACTGTAAATTTATCAAGTAATCATTTTGGGTTGTAATAACTTTTAAATTGTGGATTCAATGACTTTTACTTATTTCAATTTCATCTCTGAGACTATAACGGGTTGTGGTGTGTGTTAGTGTGGGGTCACAGCATGAGGTTATTTATTATTAATTAAGTGAAGTGATATTGTGGAAAGAAAGACCGTGACGACCCGGATCCCTAACCCCGGATCTTGGGGTGTTACAGAAATGGTATCAGAGCTAAGCGTTATAAACCTCAGAAATGATGCGATGATATAATAATAAACTCACAAAGATAATAAGAACTCTTGCCAAGTTCATGGTCAGACTACTTAAAGTAGCGCTGACAGTTAAAACCCTTACGGGAACCCTTATAAGTATCATGATAGTAACTTAGCTCGTTTAATGTGTAGGCACATGAGATAGAGGACCCTGAGATGTTTGAGCGTGAGCATGATGAGGCGCTGCTAGATGTCGAGGATCAAGAGGAGTCTGAGATGGAGGTGGATGAGGAGGACCCCTCAGAGGAGTCAGAGACAGAGGTCATTGCTATTTCAGATGAGGAGGACCCGGATGAAGTCCTAGTAGCTGAGGAGCGTGTCAGAGCTATGGTAGTGTACACTGGTACCCCTTTACCCACACTCCCGGTGGTCAGAGCTCCTACCCCTCCACCACTATCCCGGAGCCCATATGATGACAGCTCAGAGACCCATACTCCCGAGCCTAGGCAGATCGAGGAGGCACCCCCAGCGGCTCCGGATTCACCACCTCTCGACCCTGCCCATAGGCAGTCTTTGTTAGCCCATGGCTATGTTCAGGATGTACTGAGGGCCCGAGTGGCTGTTGCTGAGGCCCGGCTGGATGAGGCCAGGAGGGAGTTGGATGCGAAGAGGGCGGGTAGGCGTACCCGAGCTTATGAGACTAGGGCTGCTATACCCCGATCCTTGAGGAGGGAGCTGACGGGGATAGAGCTCACGTCCCGAGCGAGACTCTGATCGCTCCAGGGGGACAGGCATGGTAGGATCACCAGGCGGCAGGCTGACTATATCTTCCGTCATGCGATGGAAAGGGTATGAGAGCTGACCCGCTCCAGTGTGTGATTCAGGACTGACGATGGGATAGTCTAGTTGTCTAGTTAGTCGAGGCCTTAGTAAGAGCCAATTTTCCGGGATAGTTGACTTGTATATAGCATCCCTTTTTCTGACTAGACAGATAGACTCTTGTGTATCACTTTTGAGGCAGATGGCTGTAGCACTGTTGTACTTTTGGCCAGATCAAACTATGTATTTCTCGCATTATGTATATATTTGTTTCCTTTCAGTTCAGTTCCTTAGTGACGAGATCACTGTTTTTATCATTATTATTACTGCACTTCTTATTAGAACTGTCATAAAATAATAGAATTGCGAGATACATTCTCCCCATTATAGAACTGTGCAAGGCACAATGTTGTGTATGATTGTGACCTAACGTTGAATTTCCCAATAATTTTTTTTATTATCAATATCATGTCGCCAAGAAAGATTGGAACTAGGGCGAACCCTGGGTCTGAGGACCAGGGAAGCCATAACCAGGACGATAGGAACCAGGAACACAGTGAAGAGGAAGACGAGGATTATGTTGAACAGGATGACTCCTTGTATGAAGAGGAGGAGGAAACATATGATGTTGAGGGATTTGAGATAGAGGCTGGAGAAGGAGAAACTGAGGTTAAGCAACCAGTACCAAACCCAGGCATGGATCTCATGGGCCAGTTCATGCAACTATTAAGGCAGAACTTGGAACGTCAACCCAACCCACCCTCTCAAGGAAATAACAATGTTGTGGCAAACTCTTTCAGGGCTTTTAAGTCCCTTAAGCCCCCTGAGTTCCACGGATCAGCCGACCCAGTTGAGGCAAGGGCATGGTTAAAGGAAATGGAGAAATCCTTTGAGATTCTGAGTATCGATGAGGCACAGAAGACTGTATTTGCTACCTACCTTCTGAAAGGAGAGGCTAACTACTGGTGGGAGGCCAAGAAAAACATGGAGACAGATGCTATTATAACCTGGGAGAGATTCAGTCAGTTGTTTTTGGGAAAATATTTTCCGAGGTTTATGGAAAACCAGATGGAGCTCAAGTTCTTGGAGCTAAAGCAGAATAACTTATCTGTAGCAGAGTACGAAGCGAAATTTACTGAGTTATCAAGGTTTGTGCCGGAGTTTGTGAGCACCGAGGAAAAGAAAGCTAGGAGGTTTCAGCAGGGACTGAAACCGTGGATTCAGAATAGGGTGGCAATCCTTGAGCTTACTGATTACGCCACTCTGGTGCAAAAGGCAACAATTGTAGAAGCCGGAAGTGAACAGATGCAGAGGGAAAGAGAGAAGAAGGGAATAAAGAGGAAAAGTATGAGCATGGGTGGAGGTTCCACAGGAAGGAGCTTCCCAACTAGATTTAATCGAGGAGCAGTGTCCCTACAGGGAAAGAACACTGGGTTTAAGCGGCCAATGAGCGTGAATGTGAGCCAGAGCGGCCAGAAGTCAAGAATGTCCTATTCCAACCAGTCTCGACCCCCATTGTCAGCCTGTAACACTTGTGGAAGGATGCATTCTGGGGAATGTAAGGGAAAGCCAGTAACCTGCTTTAAGTGTGGACAAGTGGGCCACTATTCCCACAAATGCCCTTCGTCAGCCCCTGCCGTCATTCCAACCACCACTTATCATCAGTGTGGATGCCCGAGTCATTAGAAGAAGGAATGCCCAGTGAACAAACCAGCAGCTTCAGGAGCCAGCAGGGCTGCCTCCAATAAGCCACCTACTGCGAGGACTTTCAACATGACAGTCCAGGATGCTATGAAAGACTCAGATGTGATAGCAGGTACCCTTCCTCTCAATTCATTCAGTGCAAACGTTTTATTTGATTCAGGAGCAACTAAATCTTTTATATCAAAGGACTTTGCGCGTAAGTTAAGACTTAAGGCTGAACCCTTGATAGAACCCATACAAGTAGAAATAGCCAATCATGAAATTATTCCTGTTAACCAGATTCACCCCGCCTGTGAGTTAGGCATAGGGGAGCAATCTTTTAGTGTTGATCTGATTCCTTTTAAATTAGGGGAGTTTGATGTAATTTTGGGAATGGACTGGCTATCTAGCAATGATGCTCAGATAGATTGTAAGGGGAAGAAAGTTAAGTTAAATATCCCAGGAAAGAAAGAAGTCATATTTAGAGGAAAGAGGCAGACGCATAAATTTTTGACTATGGCCCAGGCTAGAAGGATGCTACGAAAAGGAAATGAGGCTTACCTAGAGTAAAGCTTTTTATGGATTATGATGAGATCATAATAATGAGTAAAGCTTATTGGAGGGATCATCATCATATTTAAGTTCTTGGTAATGTCCTTTGGATTAACCAACGCCCTAGCAGCTTTCATGGACTTAATGAACAGAGTATTCAAGAAGTACTTGGACAAGTGTGTGATAGTTTTTATCGATGATATTTTAATCTACTCAAGGACTGAGGCAGAGCATGCAGAGCATGCAGAGCATTTAAGGATAGCTCTAGGAATACTCAGAGAGGAACAATTATATGCCAAATTCTCGAAGTGTGAATTCTGGCGGAATGAAGTACAGTTTTTAGGACATGTGATCAATAAAGAAGGAGTATTGGTCGACCCCTCCAAGATAGAGGCGGTCTCAAATTGGGAAAGGCCAACCACACCCACAGAGGTAAGGAGTTTCATAGGATTGGCCGGCTACTATCGTAGATTTGTACATGACTTTGCGAAGATCTCAGCCCCTTTGACACGACTTACTCGTAAGACAGAGAAGTTTGAGTGGACGGAGAAATGCGAGAACAGTTTTCAGGAATTAAAGAAAAGGTTGGTAATGGCCCCGGTGTTTGCATTGCCAGACGGAAAAGGAGATTTTGTGATATATAGTGACGCGTCGCACAAAGGATTAGGGTGTATGCTTATGCAGCACGGTAAAGTGATTGCGTATGCGTCGAGACAACTGAAGGAATACGAGATTAGATATCCTACTCATGACCTTGAGCTCGCGGCAATAGTTTTTGCCCTAAAAATTTGGAGGCACTACTTGTATGGAGAGAAGTGCGAGATTTTCACAGACCATAAGAGCCTCAAGTACATATTTACGCAGAAAGAGCTCAACATGCGCTAGAGGAGATGGGTAGAGCTAATCAAGGACTATGATTGTGAGATTCTCTATCATCCGGGGAAAGCCAATGTGGTGGCTGATGCCCTTAGTAGTAAGGAAAGACTCAGAATGATAACGACTTCGGAAGAATTGATAAAGGATTTTGAGAGAATGGAAATAGAAGTAAAGGTAACCGGAACCGGAGCTGAAAAGCTGTTTGAGATCTCGATGCAGCCAGCGTTATTGGAAAATATCAGATTGTGCCAAGAGAAAATAATGAATGAAGGCAGAGAGTCAATGACTAGAGAAGAGATCCATACTGAGAAAGATGATAAAGGGATAATGAGGTATTCCTACCGGATTTGTGTTCCGAACGTTCAAGAGCTTAAAGATGAGGTTTTGGATGAAAGCCATAGTTCAAGATATTCCATTCACCCGGGAAGCACCAAGATGTATAGGGATTTGAAGAAATATTACTGGTGGCCCAACATGAAGAGGGACGTAGCAGAATGGGTAAGCAAATGTTTGACTTGCCAAAGAGTAAAGGTAGAGCACCAGAAACCCAGTGGACTTCTACGACCCCTGGAGATTCCCGAATGGAAATGGGAACAGATAGCCATGGATTTTGTTGTCGGTTTACCAAGGACGAAAGCCAACCATGATGCCATATGGGTGATTATAGACCGACTGACAAAGTCAGCTCATTTCATTCCTATCAATGAGAGATACACAGTCGATAGACTGGTGGACATTTACCTTAAGGAAATAGTGACGCGACATGGAGTCCCAGCGTCCATTGTCTCAGACCGAGACCCCAGGTTCAACTCCAGATTTTGGAGGAGCTTTCAAGAATGTGCGGGGACCAAGTTAAATATGAGTACCGCTTACCATCCCCAGACGGATGGGCAGAGTGAAAGGACCATCCAGACACTAGAGGATATGTTGAGAATCTGTGCAATAGACTTTAAAGGAAGTTGGGATGATCACTTGCCGTTGATCGAATTTTCTTATAACAATAGCTTTCATGCTAGCATCGGAATGCCGCCTTATGAGGTCCTGTACGGAAGAAGGTGTCGATCTCCCTTATACTGGGATGAAGTAGGAGAGCGGAAGATGCTCGGGCCCGAAGTGGTCCAAAGGACCAAAGACATAGTGGATCTCATCAGAGGACGGCTGGTAGCAGCCCAAGACAGACAGAAAAAATATGCAGACCTAGCCCGAAAGGACAAGGAGTATGCAATAGGGGACTTAGTACTACTAAAAGTATCCCCTTGGAAGGGGTTAATGAGATTCGGAAAGAAAGGAAAACTAAGCCCAAGATACATTGGACCTTTTGAGATACTAAGACGGATTGGGAAGTTAGCTTACGAGCTAGCCTTACCCCCGAACCTACAACAAGTTCATAATGTGTTCCATGTGTCAATGCTAAGGAAGTATCATCGAGATGCCAGACACATAGTGGAGTATGAGCATGTGGATATGCAACCAGATCTGACTTACGTGGAGAAACCAGTAAAGATTATGGATAAGAAGGAGCAGGTGCTTCGGAACAAAGTGATCAAGCTAGTCAGAGTGCTATGGCATAATCATAATGTGGAAGAATCAACTTGGGAACTAGAGAGCGCAATGCTAGAAAAGTACCCCCATTTGTTTTCTATTTGATTCCGGGACGGAATCCTTTTAAGGAGGGGAGACTGTAATAATCCCAAAATTTTGTACTTTTTGTAACCCTTATGAATAGTGTTTTGCTGATGTTACTGAATAAGAAAACTTTTCATGCCACAATATGTAGGGGTTCTTTTATTGTTATTCTGAGATCTTATTAGCACTCTATATGATATATAAGTGTATGTAAAGATCGTCAGAATCCAAATTCGAACACTTTGATTTTTCCCGAAAATCCACCAGATACCGAAAGAATTGAGTATAAGGTAACAGGGTAAAAAGGATTTAAATTCAAGGATTATAAGATAGGATCATAAAAGGAATATAATGTATTGAGAAAGGTTAAGGAAACCCAAGTAATAAGATCCCGGGTATGATCCCTCAAACGATAAACGAAAACGAAAGTTAAGCGAACCGTATAACAGATCAGCGGTCATTAGCCAAGTAATTAGAAGCTAATCAAAGAGATTAGTGGGGATGATGTCATCAAACCAATAAGAAGAGGACAAAGGTGGGAGGGTGACATCACATGGTGAGATAAGCATGACCAAGCAAAGTGTGTTGTTGGTTGATTTAGAACCACACAAAAGTTACCATGGTAAAAAGGTAACAAAACAAAACAAATCAAAAAAACAACCAACCAAGCCAAAACATTTCATTCTCACCAAAAACACAAAATTATTTCACCTTCTTCATCCTAAAAGCTCTCGGCTTTTTCTTCTTCTTCAAAGCAAGAAATTCAAAATCTTAGTTCCAAGCTTTGTTAATTAGCAAGGTAATTATCTAAGACTCCTTATGCATAGATATAGCTATCCTATAAGTTTGAGCTCCTAAATCATTCACAATCTCTTCCTAAAAATCATGGAAGAAAATGGCGAATAGTGTTTTTCAAGAACTAAAATTTTTGTTCTTGAGTTTTTGTTTAGATTAAGCTTGGATAAGGACTTTTAAGGGTGACTCCAAGCTAATTACTTGATTCTCCACTCTCCAAGGAAGGTATAACCCCTCCAAACCCTAACTTTACTTGAGTATTAGGTTTAGTTTTTTTGTTATAGTTCATGAGAGGCTTGTTTGTTGTGAATGTAGAGGATAGTTGGTGTTGTAATGTTTTGGAGTTGTAATTCTTGGAGTATTGATTAATGAACTTAAGTATAGTTTAAATTCATGTTTGAGAATAGTATAAATTGTTAATGTTGAGTTGTTGGGGCTGTTATGGTGAATTATAGATGGAGTTTTGATTGGGTTGTGATTGTGGGTTGATTGTGGGTTGATTTGGAGTGGTATAAATTTGGGTAATCGCGTAAACATAGCCGTTGTAATGTCCGATTTACTTTAGACTGTTTTTGTTCTTAACATTAGGACCCGTGAACTCACTGCTAGGTTTTGACCATTTCCATTATTAGATATTTAATGTTACGAGCTTCGTTTTGATATGTAGTTAGTTTGATTCCGATGTACTGTTTAGGAGAAACGACCGTTTTAAGTAATGGCGTTTCGCGAACGAACCATTACCCCTCGCCTTACTTTGAAACATAGGTTAAAGACCAAAAAGGACTAATTGGAGTATGAAACATTTATGTAAAGTGTATTAGGCAGTTGTAAGACACTCGCGAAAGAATCGCCTTAAAACTCTTAATGGTTAATTTATTAAAAATGGTGGAGCCGAGGGTACTCAAGCGACTTAGGAGAATCAGTAAGCGCAAAGCGAGCGTTAGAGTCTAAATTGGTTAAAGTATAGATTTATAAGTGACTTTGGTTTAATTCTAACTTATATGTTGTTTATAGGTTACCAGACTCGTCCCAAGCCATTTGTAACCCCCAGTCGCCCAGGCACCCGTTATACTGTTGTTGTGATGTATACATATGTATATGCATTATCTTGTGATAGATGCATGATGGTTAAATTAGCAAATTCTTGCGATATATTGTAGCATGTGATATGGTATATATGCATGCCTGTTTCTTAATCTTGATACATATATCTGTTGATTCAGTTGATAATACATATGCTAGAGATAAGCAGTAATTACATATACCCTTAGTACAGGGGACCCAAAGGTGAACATTTTTTCTAAAACCGGGAGTCGATGCTCCCGAGTATATTATATATATTTATGTATATATATATAGATATAGTTTTCAAAACTATGAATCGAATAAGGTTTATTCGATAACTTTATTTTTATTAATGAATATTATTTTGAATATTCATTCGAGGACTTATGACTCCGTTTATTTTATTAATGAATATTATTTTGAATATTTATTCGAGGACTTATGACTCCGATTATTTACTATTTATTATTCTTAATTTTATTAAAGAATAATGTGTCGATAATCAAACTCACTTTTGATTATTCAAATAAAGATAGTACTTTCGTATAAGTATATCTTTGGTTATTTAATATTCATTGCAAGTATAAGTTTTAAAACTTCTACTTCAATTATTTTTTTAAAGATTATTCTTTATGGGAATATTATTTAAATAATAATATTCAGATATTTTCTAATATATTGGGATTGATTTATTTTGTTAAATCAGCATCACTCCAAACATTCTTAAAAATGTTTTCGAGTCTTCAAAATGATTTTAAAGATTAGGGCGGATCCCAAAACTCATTTTTATATTTAAGATCCTCCTTTAGAAGGGGATTTAAATACTCGCTCAAAACCTGAGGGATCCAGCTCTATGGTGTGTTTTATATTCGCAACAAGGTTGCTATTCTGATAAAAGAGTTTTTGATTACTTACCCAACACTCGGGAAGTAAAATTCTTGGAACAAGTTAATCCATTAACAGGCATTGCCTGGGAAATATCGGTGAGTTTCCCTTTCCAACTAGATACGACTTCTTGGTGGAGCCGTATCAACAAGTTTCTACTTGGGGAAAGTGGTGACGAGCTTTACGTTTTAGAGTCATTGATTTCATCTGAACCAGGAGTGGCGTAAGTGGTCGAGTGGCGCCGGCCCAGCCTTATTATATTGGCCCAAATGGCCTGGAAGTTCCGCAAGACGGTACATTTCTTAGGAGTCCAGTGTTCGGTTGACAAATAAATCCGGCAGGTTCTCCTCTACATGTAGAAAATGGTGGGGTTGTACTACTGCGACTGATCATCGTAAGTAGTCTTCCTGGCGCGACAAACTCCCGTAATGAGTTCATCATCCAGTTGGATAATTCTGCAACACTACCCATAACATTTCGATCGAAAGGCTACGAATGGGTGGTTGCCGAAGCATTGACAGGGTCAAACAGTTATAATGGTGTTTCCATTGAATGAAGTATCTCGTAACTTCATTTCCTTTAAAAATATTTCAAATATTGAATCTATTCAAGTCTTAACTTGTGGTCTCTTCTATGGGATGACCTTTTGAAACTTATTATACTTTGAACAGTAGTAGTTCAAGTAGATTTCTAAAAATGGTATAAGTATAGTGAAGTAATTGGTAACTTCATCTTCCTTTAAACTTATATCCAGTAAGTAATTACCTTACACTTGATAAAGGATTCTAGTAAGTTATCCATTTAGATACTTGCATTATTGTTTACACTATATATTATCTTGCGAGCTGTAATGCTCACTCTTGCTTCATTTCTTCATCACACAACAACAGTTAGGAAAGATGGACAGACTCAAGCAGACCCAGCGCAAGCGTGTGGGAAGCGTCCTGCGTCTTCCCGTTGATGTTGTAGCTGTTATAGCTGCAGAGGTAGATCTATTGGTAGATTAGGCATTCTACTTTTGGGAACCAAATATTGTATAATTATAACTTGTGACAGATAATGGCAATTAACTGTAAATTTATCAAGTAATCATTTTGGGTTGTAATAACTTTTAAATTGTGGATTCAAGGACTTGTACTTATTTCAATTTCATCTCTGAGACTATAACGGGTTGTGGTGTGTGTTAGTGTGGGGTCACAATATGAGGTTATTTATTATTAATTAAGTGAAGTGATATTGTGGAAAGAAAGACCGTGACGATCCGGATCCCTGACCCCGGATCTGGGGGTGTTATAGAGGGTGAGAGAGAGGAATGAAAGACATGCAAGGGAAAAAGCTCAGAGGGAAGAAAATGAAAGGAAATATGCTCATGAGATAGAGATGTTTGAGAAAAGGTCAAATGAATTAAAGGCTAAGGGATTGAGCAGGGTGTCTCCAAGTGGTGTGTTTCTTAACATCAAGACTCACACGTTATCAAGGTACATAATCAATTATCTTGACAGTTACTTCTTGGATGAATGTTAGTCGCTAAACACGCGCTAATAATACACGCAAGTATACGAGTTCACAAGTAGTATAGAATCTTTTCTAGTTCGTTCCCACAGAGACTGTATTGGTTAACTGTTTAAGTTATCCACCTAAGCAACAATGTATGGTTATTATTCAATACTAAGAAGAATAATAAATTGAGATTGTTTATAACTAAGAATTACGCTAACAATTATAACTACGAGAATAAGATTGACTGAATTAATATATATGACAAACATGGGATTCTAACTTCATTCAATAGCCTTATTATTCTTAACCTTAGCATGCAATGGTGATGACACTAATCAGATAACATGAAACAGATAAACGCCAACTTTCGTTGCACGAGTACCATTCTACCAGACATCCACAAAAGAGATAGAAGCTGAATAGGCACCAATTATATTGAGACCCTATATGTCTATAGAATTTGACAACATAACGGTTTAAGCACAAGTTATCTATCTTGATTACATAGGGCAAGTAAGATGGTTAAAATTACCTACAAATCATGCATGACACATACATGAACCTATGCTAGAATGGCAAGTTCTAAATTCTTAAATTCACTTTCGCTTCATTAAGAATTAACACACTATCTTATAAGTTCGCGGCGCTCATAAGACGAATACGCACAACCAATACTAGGATATCATACAATCACCACATACTAAGGCAATAAACAAATTAACTAAAGAAATCCATAAATAAATTCGCTAAAACCCCACGATAACGATTAGCCTATAATCAGACTCATCATCAACGTGGGTTCTGATGAAAACATGATATAGAAAACGTAGTCTTTATACGAATAAATAAAACCAAGTACAAACAAGAGTATAGGTTCAGCAAAACAAGAAACAAGCATCCAAATTACAACTCAAAACAAAGATTCACAAGAATAAACTAGATCGTCTTCGCCTTTGTTGAATTATGCTAAAAGGTCTCTTGCCGTCTTCTCCTCGTGCTCTGGTCTGTCTCTAACTTCATATATATTAAAAATGACCTAATATGAATATATATAGCAGCCCTCAACAATCTGGAAGCCTTCTCTTTTAGAATTGTAGTAGAAACAGGATTCTGAAATTCGGCCTCGGCGATGGCGCGCGCTATCACAGCGCGGGCGCACTGCATTTCTGGAACCCCGGCGCGGCCGCGCGCTAACACAGCGCGGGCGTGCCATCCTTCTGGGAAAAACTCAGATTTCTTCTTAAATCTTGCTGCTTCAAACTGGATTTCTACGAGCTTTTATTCCAACACCACCTGGACACCAAATTAGCACCAAAACAATGCTAATTCATCTGATTACCTGAATAGTGCCTGAAATGCAAAAACGCTAGAAAACATATTAAAACACATAACAATTTGAGTACAAATATACCAATTCAAAACTTATTATAGCATAATAAAGTGTCATAAATGCCACTCAACAATGAATGACTCAAGCTGGTAGAAGCTCTAAAGGGGACAAAAATCATTGAAGAACTTGAGTGCTTAGTCAGACTCAAAGATCTAATTAGAGAACAACCAGGCTATGAGAAATTCAGATAATTATGTATTGTATGTAACTGCAAGAATGTTTAAAAATTATACTTTGTAAATTTGTTAGTCATATTTTCTTCAATTTTAACTTGGGGTTAGTCTTGTTATCAGACATGAATTTATGACAAGTAATCTTCTCACAAATTGGGGGTATCTCCAGTTCTCTACATAAGCTTTTGACTTGTCGATATCTCTAGTTCACTACATAAAAAATGACTTGTCGATATTTCAAGTTCTCTACATGAAGAATTTACTTGTTGATATCTCCAGTTCTCTACATGGATATTTTGACTTGTCAATATCTTCAGTTCTCTACATGCATATTGACTTGTTGTTATCTCTTGGGACTTCACTATAAGTCATTTTAGACTTCTCGTCATACTTCTCAATATTCCTTGATGTGTAATTTGTCAATATCTGACTTAGAACATTTTTCCTAGAACAACATTATTCAACTCCAAGTTTCTATACTTTTCTCTGAGACATGATCAGATTGATCTTCTTCCAGGATTTATTCCTTAATTTGATGGATGTTCACAGAATAATCCTCTAGTCTAATCTACATAGAATTTTTTCAGACTCAAGCAATACAATTACAAAATACAATTAGATTATCAAATAACTTATCCTTAGGGTTATCAAGATGACTTAGTCTTGTTATGTACATGCAATATCTATGTATCAATAGCTTAACATGACACAATTATGCACTTTTAAATGTCTATAAGTCAAAATGTGTTTTGTTATCATCAAGGCTTTAATTTAGAATGTTACTCTATCAGTCATAAATTGGGGGAGATTGTTAGAAATCAAGCCTAAATCCTGATGATAAACAAATCACATTGCATAATCAAGTGAATGTGAACAACTAAGAGAAATTACATAGCTAGTGATAGAGACTAGACAGTGGTCAAGTCTCGAGTCTGACAAAGCACATGAGCTGATGAGAATCTCAGTAAAGAAAATGGAATCCAAGACAAATTTTGCATATGATCTTGGATTCTGAAGAAGAAGAAATATTTTATTTCCTTACATGACAAATTGGAGGGATTTGAAAGCCTTATATCAAAATACAATCTAGCCTCATTTGTCAAGTCTCATGGAAAAGAGAATGAAGAAGCAATCTTGCGAACTCGAATACTGTGTTATGTATTGTCTAACAAGCAGTATAAATTGGTAATTTATAAAACAAGTAGTAGCAGAAGTTTCACTCAAGAAATAAGTTTTACATTTTTAGAGAGCAAAATAGAGAGAGATCCTCCACCGAGTGTAACACTATAAACCACAACAAGTGGCAAGTCGAAATACAAAGCAACGGAAAATTTTGAATATTAGTGTTCATATTTCATCTCCCAAGTATTATTTTGAAATTTTTAATTTTAATTTAACCCCCTTCTACAATTACCTAAGTTGATTATTAATGAATAATAGTATATTTAATTAATTTTTAACTTAAACTTCAATATCATATTAAAATTATTATAAGTTTCATATTATAATGCTTAATCTTTTTATGTATTTTTTTTATTCTAATGAAAGACAAAATAAATAATATATGTTTAAAAAACATGAAATCATGATTAAGAAAATTAAATAATATTAACAAGTCATATTATTATTATTATTAATTATATAATTTTTATTAAATTTTTTCTTACATAAAAACATTTTTTTTTTAAAAAAAAATCCTGGACTTACGTAATGTTCCATGACGTAATAGCCAAAGAGCTATTGCATAAGCTGGACTCCTGAAATAATCCCGGGAAATAATCGTAGACTTTACTTGTGGTTGCTATGTTGATTATCCTTTATGGAAAGTTTGCAGTTGTTTGTCTTATTGTGAACCTTGAGATTGTCTAAGAGATTGTGTAAGTCTTTCATTTAATAACTTTGAATTTCTTGAATTGGCTTCATGTCCTGACTTCTCGAATCAGGCTTTGCATACTTTTCGAATCAGCTTAACTCATAGGCTGCACAGACATTGTGAATTAGCTTAGTTTGTACTTCTTGAATTTGTACAACTACACTTCTCGGATCAGTACATTATGCACTTCTTCAATAATCAGCTTTCAGATTTCTCGAATTATTACATTAAGGTAATTCTCGATTGGTTCAGTCTGGACTTTTCCAATTAGAGCTTGGTGAGATTTTATATACCTTTACAAAATATGAGAATTGCCTCCATTGTCCCAATCCAGAATGAGTTTGTTTTGTTCAAAGATAAGGATCATATAGTTAAGTGGCTACACTTCTGTTGTATGTATAATACAGTAACATAAATGTTTGTGAATGATTTTATTCCATGTCACCCTCCATGTCAGATTTAAAATAGGAGTTACGCGTAAACGTTAATGTACACGGCTCTACAACTTCAGTTATTGCCCTTTTCACCTCCACGCCATGCGATTGTGTCTCCGAGCTTTGCGTGTTACTCAAATCAGAATTGTTATTGTGATGCCTTTAAAAACCTCTACGATGCACCAGGTTGGTGTTTATATTAGTTTATTTAGGGTTTTTTTTTAAAATTATTTTAATGGTTACCAATTTAGTTAGTATGTTTGTTTTCTGCTCGCCATGTGTTTGATCCTTTGTTTTCTTGGTAAATATTCTTTCTAACTTTCTTATTCACTAATTTGTTTTGCTACATAGTTGTGTTGGTAATTCCATGTTATTACAGGTTTACACAATTCCTAGCATCCGTGTAAGTGGTTTGCAATCGTATTTCATCTAAGGAGCTTATCCTTTTACCCTCAATCACAAATTAACTTTTAGCATTGACACAGGCGCAATGGAGCATTGTAGGTAAATGTAGTTATTACCACACCCAGCTTGCTAATTGACAATTTCACAATTATTTTGACCTATACTCTGTGTTATTAATTTTTGCCTGTATTTTTCGGAAGCTAAATGCATTCAGATTATTAAAAGGATGCACATTCGTGTAGTTCTAATATCTATAAGATGATACGTTCTTGACACATCAGATGTGATCAGAACAGAAAAAACTGCATACATTGTGGAAACTCAGGCCTAGATATATACATACTATAGTTAAATTATTACTATTCTAGGCCTCTAATTTTTTACTGCAGGACTAAGATAAAAACTTGACCCTTATGCAGTTACTACGGAGATCATTACTGCTTTTTCTTGTATTTAGCTTCCTGTAAAAATGAATTTATTTTTTGAATCTTGTATTCAGCTTATCATTTAGCTGAAACTCATCAAGTGACATACACTTTCTTATCCATCCAGACTAGAGAAACCCATATTTCAAGGGTTTTCATTGTCAATTCCACCAGGAGATTAAGGTGGTTGCTTTAATAGGAAGCAGTAGCTGTGGGAAGACCACTGTCATCTTCCTATTGAAAAGATTCTATGATCCAGCAGAAGGTTTTGTAACCAATACTACATTAGCTTTGTAACCAATGCTACATTAGCTTTAAGGTGTATATATTTATACGATCATTTATATATTGTACATGCCGTGTATAACACAAATCCTAAAGTGTAAAATCATACAGGAGAGATTTTCATTGACAACAACATAAAGGATCTTGATATGAAGTTCCTCGGGAAAACCATTGGAGTTGTTTCCCATGAGCCATCACTATTTATGGGTACCATCAAGGAAAACATGAAGTTAGGAAACAAAGATGACGTTGGCCAACAGATTGAGAGTGCAGCAGTGAATGCAGATGCTCACTGTTTCATATCTCATCTTCAAAATCAATATGTAACAGAGGTCAATCACTGATCCTTAGATGTATAAACAATAGTCCTTCTAGCTGTTATCTATCATTAAAAGAAGCACAAGTTAAAGTGCACATAAACTTATAGAATTTTGAATACAGGTAGGACAGAATGGTGTGCAATTATCCAGTGGAGAGAAACAGAGAATCACAATAGCAAGGGCCATTCTAAAGAACCCTTCAATTAAATCTCGATGACACAACTAGTGCACTTGATTCAGAATCAAAATAAGATGGTGGAGAGTGCCCAGGAGACCGTTTTGCAAGGTAAAACTATCATATTAATTGCATATCAGCTCTCAACTCAACTATTGTCAATGCAGATGTGATCTTAGTTGTAGACCATAGGCAAGTTACAGAGTCAGGAAAGCACCACGATTTGTTAGATAGTAGCAAGTTATATAACAAAATATAACACAAGGTCTCTTGACATCAAAATTCGCACAGCCTTCCTGCAAAATAATTTTTTGCATAGCCTATTAATACACGCACTATAAAAATACTCTGTATTTGACAGAAATAAATTTGAAAAATTACATGGTAATAAATACTCATGGAGAAACGGCTGGAATTGAGCTAAAAGTTTCATCTGAGAACCAACAGAAATTAATTACACCTTTACAGCTAATAAATCGCCTTCTAGACTTTCTTGAGCAAGAGAAGCAAAATGAAGAACATTCTTGGGATATATTCTTCAGACTCGGGTTTGGCATAAACCATAACAAGCTTGTAAAGACTACTATTGGCTCCATTGCAATAGCTTTCTCCATCTACATATATGCCATGATATGTTAATTAGATTTAGTCCCTTGTCTTTGAATGGATATCATATATGACACTTGACAAATTTATTAGTGATCGTTAGCCATAAGCTAGATTAAGATATAAATATCATGTATTCCTACTAGCCAGGTATATGAATTATAGCCTTAAACTTGATTTCTTAAAACTATTTTGGTCTTGCGCTTAGTAGAACAGCATATCTTATTCATAGATAGGGAATTGTAGATTACCGCTCATTCCTTTGTGTGAGCGCAATCTTTTTGCCTACTTTGGAGTTTATTTTCATATATGATAAGGTAGATAATGTTTTACCCTTACCTTATTAAAGCACATGACGAAGCAAATAACTATTATTGTACACCTAGAAATATGTAAAAAAAATATGGTTACTAGCGTTGCTCGTGCCTTGCACGGGTTTTAGAGCTAGTTTTGATATATGTGTGTGTATGTATATATATAGAGAGAGAGGGAGAGAGAGAGCACAAACTATAGGATTGTGCTATTTTAACACAATATTTAATCCATCATTGGATTCATAAATTTTGTTTTTTGTGCTATAACATGGATATAACAAGTTTAGGACACGATTGGACATGCTCTTATATGAGTTATCTAATTGCTTACTTTCCCAATTTCAAAACATTGCAAAATAAATGGCGGTAAATATTTAACAATATATGATTAGATTTAACTGCTTGCATGTATTTATTGTAATCTTAAGAAAAGTATCCTAGGGTTAAACTCAAGATTCTTATTAAGTCCGGATACGGCTTGACTTCTTAAAATTTTTGAATAAAAACTTGACCTTTTCTATGTAACATTTAAAGATATAAAAAATATTAAAATTAAAAAAAAAATTAATAAAAAATATTCGGATAAAATGTCATTTTGGCTCGGCCCGCAGGCCTCAAACGAACCTTATATTTTTAGAGTAAACCCGCCCCATCTCGATTTTTCCAAAAATTCGGCCCAAACCGGTTCTGAAAAAACTGGAGATTTAAATCGTGGATAAAACTCGGTTATTGGGCATTTTTACATCCGTAATGTACACCTTGTCATACTTTTGTTATCCTCAAAGCGTTCATCGTGAAATAAGATATTGAACTCTTTTCTGGAGTAGAACTCATCTTTTATAATTTTAAGTTTAATCATGTGTATAAAATCCATGAAATCTCTGAGTCCTAGTTATACACACATATACAGCCGTGTTGTTTCTTCAAGTTCATTGGCCTGAAAAAATAGAACATGCACACATATAAGTATTAGAAAATTCATAGAGTTTGATAATAAAACTTTAAGACTTAAAATGAAATTAAAAAAATAAATAACAACCTAAGTTAACACCTAAACACACACAAAATATGTGTTATCAATCTCACAAGTTCGATAATAAACTTTTAAAGCAGAGAATAATTAGCCCAAAAGCATTTAAACATATATATGATTTTGTGGGATGAAAATTGTTTTATACGTGATCCAGAATTTTAGATTTAGAAGATGTTTTGGTTCAAGATTGGAACTTTCCCCCGGGAAAATCCAATTTTTTTTTTATTTTCTTTTATAATATATAAGACCTGGAAAATGAATGTTTGATATTTCAATATTAAAAATCTCTTATCCAACTTTAAAAAGTTTTGATTTTGTTTTCTAAAAGTTAGTAACTAAAGAAGGAAGTTTTAATTTTTTTTATTAATAATAAAGGAGCTTTAAAAAAACGAAAAACATGACCGAAGAGATTCTAGAGCTCTCGGGGTTTTTCTTCATATATTTATAAGATATTGATTTTCTCTAACTTGGAACAAAAACTCATAAATTCTAACTCTTCCCAAAGATCTCCATGAATATTGGATCCATTGGTCCCTGATTTTATAGTTCATACATGTAATCGATTATAAGTTTAATCTTGAAAGTTAGTGCAAGGAAAAATTTAGTTTTAACAATATCTTTATCATGTTTCTACTCATGAATCGATAGATAACTTTTGATTATATTGTAAGTTTTTATTAATAAAATGAACTCTCAAAATTCCCTTTTTATGTGGATATAAGTGTACTTCCAATTATTTAAAAATTCCCTTTTTATGTGGATATAAGTGTACTTCGAATTATTTAAATTGAATATTTTATTTCAACGAAAAAAGGAGCATCAATCCTGTTGAATTTTATAGATATGGAAGGATCAATAAGGTTAAAAGAATTAATTGTAAATACATCATTTAACCATGGCTTGGTTGTAGTTTGGGGTTGGGGTCAGGGTTAGCTGGGAGCTGCGAAATCTGACGACTATAGTGTAAATTGAGTGTTGCTAAAACTTTTGGTGTTATTCAAGTCATCAATTCTATTTTAAGAATTAGAAGTTTCATGTGAATTAGGAAAATTACTATTGACCAAGTACACTACCGTTTCAAAGAAAAAACTTATCACTCTCATTATACATGTATATATGGTCAAATGTAACGGTTAAATTAATATATGCGGATAAGATTGTGTTGTAAGCATCTTAGATTCATAGTTGATATATGTTGCATTAAAGTATCTTACTTAAACTTAAAATATGTTAAAAAAATTATATTTTAATAAAATGATTTACCGTATCTTCAAACTTGATTAGATTAAATATTAAATTCTAATGTTACTAAAAAGATTTTTAATATATTGAAATAGAAATAAAAGAACACAAAAAATATCAGATACCATGTAGATAACCCATGCAAATAACCCCAGCTTGAGGCTAGAAAATTGAATGCCAAGAAAAATCTAAATCGCTGGAAGTAGCCAAAACTAGTCTACCAGTCTCGAAGTTTCGAACTTACGTTACACTTTAGATATCTGCTTTCCTACCTCACCACAACATTTATTATTTCTCTCTCTTCCTCCTTGTACCCATATATATAGACATTCATATCCATGTTATTATTACTTATATCTTCTGCTCCTGTTCATATTTACATACATATAGTTAAAAAAATCGTGTTTATAATTTATCGGCATTAATGGATCGAGGAGGAGGCTCCGGAAAGGCTTGCTATTATTCGATTCTTGAAATTTCTAAGGAGGCCTCCTTCTCTGATGTTCGTACTGCTTACCGTAAACTCGCGATGGTAAGTGTCAGATTTATAAAAGTGTTTTTTGGATCATACAATTATAACATTACAGTTGAGTGAGGTTAATGGGTACGAGAATGAGAGTGAGATTTTAATATAATATAATTATCGGAATCATATTTTCTTTATGTTGTAAACTCATATTCCAAACCACACTTGATGTTTTTCATGTTGATTCGTATTTTATTGATTATGCTATTTTATGCAGAAATGGCATCCAGACCGATGCCAGAAGAACCAACTGACCACTGAGGAAGCAAATAATAGGTTTCAGAAGATTCAGGAAGCTTACTCAGGTGAGATAATCAATAACATATATTTACAAAGTTTAATTTAGGATATTTTAGATATTTTCGTGTTTGATTGACAGAGAATTAGCGGTGTAAATTTGTCTTGCAGTGTTATCGGATCAAGCAAAGAGGTCCATGTACAATGCTGGAATGCTAAATCTGTATGAAGATGAGGACGATGAAGTATTCAGATTGATTTTTTTCTTATTTTTTACTTGATAATCCTGTGATGTTGTTTTATATCTTTGAATATATGGATTGATGATTTTATTCCTGTATTTGATTGGTTTTTTTTTTGTCAGGGCATGAAGGAGTTCATGCGTGAATTGTTCACCATGGCAGATAACAACCAAAACAAGCAGGTGTGTATGCAATTTGATTTCTGTTGAAAGATGATTTCATTACCTTTTTAGCTTTATACTAACTTTTTTCTATATATAGTTTTATTTTAAAATAATTTTTCTTTTTTTGGATATTATTTCTCTGTTATAATTACTCATGTCATAACATACTATCATTGTAGTTATAATTGTGCACTAGATTAATTATCCTTGGTAGATGTATCTATTGAAATCAGAACATAGGTTACATACTAAAATATTGTGCTTGAATTTTTTTTATAAAATTTTGTAAATCGCGCAATGCGTGCTATATTTAAGTCAAGCATTGACTGTTATTACGATGAGTGAGTCATATATTGCGAATATGTAAGATGTGTAATACAATTTCTAATTACATACGCGGGCTTTTGTTTGGCATATCGAATCATATGTGACCTTTCACAACATGTTACTTAAGTTGACATAATTTACTTAAAAAATTTCTTGTTATTTAGGAGAGCTTTGAGGATTTGCAGAAGAGCTTTATGGAGATCTTTAGTGAAGAGCTCGCAGAGATGGCAGGAAAAGACAACCTTAACAACTCCAGTGAGTCGAGAACTTCTGACCGGTGCCGTTGAGACGTGATATTCATCCATTGTAATTATGTTACATTGGATGAAGTATAATAAATTTTAAGTTTTAGCGCTTGTTGTTTCTTCTGTTTAGAGACTTTGTAATGTTCTCGTAGTTTCTTTAATGTGAAGACTTTGTAATGTGTAATGCAGGTAACCTTATAACTTTTGTGTTAAACTTATTTACGCACTTTTAGTATCTTTAATCTTTATATTTTAGTATTAGTATAATATGTTGCAATCATGTGACTAATGTTTTATTTATGCATGACTCGTTAGCATGTTTTTTTGAGTTTTCTGAGGTTGTATTATTGTTATTATCTCTGTTTATGTTATATTAGCAAATAATATACTTATGCGCAAAATCATTTTTTGTTTAACCAACTGATCATTTTTTGTTACATGTAATAATTTTTAATTAATAATTAATTAAGCACATAACAGTTTAAAACTAACTAATAATTTAGTGTAGGCTATAACTATAAAATTATATAAATATAAAAATAAATCAAAATCTCATTTACGGTTAAACCATGTTAAAATCTGTGATTCTGACGGTTCTAACTTTTAATGTTACTTATTAAAAAATTGATGTTACAGCTCTCGTTGGGGATTGTGCCATTGTGTTGCGCATACATTTGGGAAATTTCTTAAAATTCTTTTCGCTTAGCGTATACTTCACTCTGTATTCTTTACATTTGAGAGGAAAGGATCGAACATATTTTAAGGCTCATATATATTATAATTTTATAAATTATTTTAATTTTTTTTCCTCTAAATAAAATTTAAATTTTTATTCAAAAAAAAATAAAAAAATAAGTTATGAAATTATACTCTGTAGACACTTAAAAATGTATGCTGAGCTAATAAAAAAATGAGGGGACGAAGGAAGTACATACTACTAGGTCTCAAGTCATATTATTATTATTATTATTATTATTATTATTATTATTATTATTATTATTATTATTATTATTATTATTATTACTATTATTAAACTATTACTATTACTATTATTATTATTATTAGTATTGTTATTCCCTAATAATACAACAAAAATTATAGAATGGGGGTTGAATGTAATTTTGGTTACTTTTTGATATTAATGAAAAATGGTTCTAACTTAATAATATATAAGTATTTGATTTGCAAAGTGCGGAATGAAGAGTTAGATAAATCAAAACACAAGTAATAAAAACACAAGTCTTTAAAAACTTTCTGGTGGATTTGAATGTATCCACCAGATATATATATATATATATATATATATATATATATATATATATATATATATATATATATATCAAGAGAACCCTGTGAAGCTTGAATAGCTCACAACTGCTTACAAATATGAACAACTAAACTTCCAGAGAAATGCTACATGATTCAACTTACAATTGTTTCTCTGAGAATGTATTTGCTTAGTCTTGTTATTGTTCTACTTGCTGCTCTTGGTTTATATATCACCAAGATTACATAGTAATAAGACAAAATAATAAAACAAAACCTATCAAGTCTAATACCATGCTGCTTCACTACTCTATTCCAGCATCTTTGAATATCTTCATAATAGCATTAAAATGGTAATACTTATTTGTTCTCAAAAAACCCAGCTGAATAGGCTGCCACATTCTTTTTACAAACACTCGACGCATGTGACTGTGTTGTCACTGTCAACCAGATGTTTGAATTAGTCATTCGTCGGATACATGATTTTCATCCGTCGGGTTGCCTTGTTGATTATCCGTCGGGTAGCTTTGTTGATCATCCGTCGGGTAGCTATTTGACACTTGACTTCATTTCATTTAAGCAGAAATACAAGACATCTTATATTTACAATTAATCAATTTATTCTGCATATCTAATTAAAGTCAACATGACTTATATGCTACTACAAAAACTGTACAAAGGTGTTTGCAGAAATGTGCTACATGACTTACTGTTACATAAGCTACTCACTCGATGGATGTCAAATCATCATCCTTCGGGACTATATTGAGTCATTCGTCGGGACTATATTTGATTATCCGTCGAGTGCTACATTTTTCACTAAGTTGAATCTACTAAGGTATTTTGTTAATGTAATCATCAAGTTCACAACATATTCCCAACAATCTCTCCCAATTTATGCCTACTAGAATTGTTGTTAGGGCGAAAACACGCGCTAATATTCACGCAAGTATACGTGTTCGCAAGTAGTATAAGATATAAATCAGATTCGTTCCCACATAGACTGATTTAGGTTAAGTTCAATTTATGCACCTATACAACAATGTATGGTTATCGCTCAATGCTAAGACAAATAACAAATTGGGTTTTGATTAAACTAAGAGATTATACTAAATAACATTAACTAAGAGAATTGAGGTTGAATTACTATATATGACAAACATGGGATTCTAACTTCATTACTACTTCATTCAATAGCCTTTTCGTTCTTAACCTTAGCATGTGATGGTGATGACACTAATCAGATAACACGAAACTGATAAACGCCAACTTTCGTTGCACGAGTACCATTCTACCAGACATCCACAAAAGAGATAGAAGCTGAATAGGCACCAGTTATATTGAGACCCTATATGTCTATAGAATTTAACAACATAATGGTTTAAGCACAAGTTATCCATAATGATTACATAGGTCTAGTAAAACGGTTAGAGTTACCTACGAATCATGCATAACAAATACATAAACCTATGCTAGCATGACAAGTTCTAAACCTCTATATTCACTGTCGCTTCAATAGAGATTAACACGCTATCTTATATGTTAGCTACGCACATAAGACGAATAAATACAACCAATACTAGGATATTAATCAATCACCACACACCAAGATATCGAAACAAATTAATTATTGAAATCCATAAGTAAATCCGCTAGAATCCCATGACAACGATTAGCCCATAATTGAACTCATCGTCACCATGGGTTTCAATGAAAGCATGGTATAAAACAAGGTCTTAATAAACTGAAAAATAATCAAAGTACGAATAAACGAGATCTAGGTTCAACAAGAACGAAAACGAGCATCCAAAGTTACAACTAATTCAAAGAATCACAAGTTGAAAACAAGATCTTCTTTTTCGGAGTTGTTCTGTGCTTCTAGGTCTTCTCCTTGGTATCCCAATCTTTCCGGATGATGAAAACCCTTTTTTTAAGTATATATACGCCTCTAGTGGACTTGGACCCTTAAAATTGTCAAATTCCACTCAAAAAAGGCTTTTTCAGCGAAATCAGCGACCAGCCGCGCCTCGGGCGGCCGCCTTAGCTTTCCGGGCGGGCGCCTCAGCTCCCGGGCGGCCGCCCCACATCCCGGGCTGGCGCCTGGAGCCTGTCTGGAATTTTTTTTGATGAATCTTGTTTTGGCCATAACTTGAGTTCTACTCGTCAGAATTAGGCGATTCAACTGCCCACGCGAAGCCAACGAGATTCTCTACAACTTGACAATGGCCTTGGATTCCAAATATGATCACTTTTTATCATATTTCCTTTAAAAGCTCATTTCTTCATATAACTGATACCTGAAATGCAATAACACAAAAATATATCAAAATACTAACAACTTGAGTCCAATATACCAATTTAAGCTTGTAATAAAGCATTCCAAGTGGATATAAAATCCACTTATCACACCCCCAAACTTGAATCGATGCTTGTCCTCAAGCATAAATAGACTCAAAACTACAAAACAAACCTAATGCATGAATGCAACTACATGAATGCAACTAAATGATAATACAATCGATCCCCTCAGAATAACCATAACCAAATGAATAAGCCAATGACTCTAAGAATGCAATGACTTAAAATAGAGTTCGAATAAATCCCACAAACCAACTCACAAACCAGAAATGTGCGTGTGTGGAATGTTTAACAGATATGTTTCGAAACTAAATCAATAACCATAACTTATCTATCATCGAAACAATCAAAATTTTATAAACAGAATAGATAATAAACAAATTATGACTCACAATACCTCCTTCCTACTAAAGTTATACAAGGATTCACACTATTATTGAACACATAACAAAGATGCTTATTTGACCGTGCAATGAATGAGGTCCCAAAAGACTTATGCAATAATATCCATGTAGCGAGCGTTAGGTTAGCGGATCCCAGACTATAAAAGCCTTAGGTCACTAGGCACAAAGTCCCCAAAGAACTTAATAACTCGAGTATTAAAGAGCTCACTCTTGATCAATTATGCAGAAACACATACTTTTTTTTCTCTTTTTTTTCTTTTTTCTTTTTTTTTCCTTTTTTTCTTTTCTGAATGAGTGCGTTTCACTCCATCTCATTCAACCCTAGACTACTCATAAAAATATGAGCTGGCTACTAGCCATTTGACGCCTAGCCTTACAACAACTAGCAATGAAATCCAAGTTTTTCTCCAGATAAAAAAATCAGTGTTTTTACGTCATTACGAGAATATCACAAATTCTAAATATAACCAAGTGATTAAATCTCAACAACAAACAAGTATGATCATGACCTAGATCAAAAGCAACCCTATAAGACTTTGTGAAAATATTTGTTTCTAGCATGCAAATCAATTCAATAGGACTTAAACATTCCTCTATTCGTCATCACCACACTCAAATCAACATCAACTTATCAAATATCATAGTTCATCTTAAGGGATCATGCTTAATATGCATGCAAATGCAACTATATGAAATCACATAAAAATAACAAATATGTCCTAAATGAACAATCATGCAAAAATATGAATGAACTACAACTAAACATGCAATATGAATCTTTATGGACACACACACACTACTAATCCATACATTATCACCCCCAAACTTAAAATTTTCAATGTCCTCATCGAAGGCAATAATAAGGATTTCAGGCATACCTAGTCATCGGGTGGAGGATCAGGTGGCCAATCAACCTCGCCACCAGTGTCTCGGAAAATAGTGCCCAAAGCCAGTGTCAAATCTGCAGCAAAACATCGGTGGATGACATGCATGGCCTCCATACGCCTAGTCAATCTTCAATATTGTTCATCACCAAGACCAAACCTATCAACTGTCTGTGGCGCATGAAAAGAACCCTCTATAGGCACTGGAAGATCCGTCCAGCCACTCTCTACATCATCAAAAATATATCCCAACCCCTTATCATGGGGTGCACCTAAGAATGAATAACTCAAGTGATCTGGCTTTCGGTTGAGCTCAAGTGTGGGAGCTTCTTGAATAAATGGTTCAAAACGCTCCTGAGAAATTTTCAGCTCTGCTAACCTAAGAGAATCGAATAGCAAATCCAACTTCCTCTTCCACGGAGGTGCATTCAAAACCTGCATTTGCTCTACTTTAAAGCACTCATCTTTAGCTGTGGGTAACTTTATTTCCTTGAACACATTAAAAGTGACCTTTTGATCGTAAACCTTCATCGAAAGCTCTCCTTTTTGCACATCGATCATAGTTTGGCCTGTAGCCAAGAATGGTCTTCCCAAGATAGTGGGAATCTTCTTATCTTCCTCGAAATCAAGAATTACAAAGTCAGTAGGAAAGATGAGTTTATCCACCTTGACCAAAACATCCTCCACTATACCTCGTGGATAAGCGATGGAACGATCAGCTAGTTGCAATGACATGTATGTTGGTTTCGGATCAGGCAGACCAAGCTTCTTGAAGATAGATAAGGGCATCAGATTGATGCTAGCTCCTAAATCACATAAACACTTGTCGAACGACAAGTTTCCGATGGTGCAAGGAATAGTGAAGCTTCCAGGATCTTTAAGCTTCGGAGGCAACTTCTGTTGCAGCACAGCACTGCATTCCTCCGTTAGAGCAACGGTCTCTAAGTCATCGAGCTTCACTTTCCGAGAGAGAATACCTTTCATAAACCTCGCATAGGTAGGCATCTGTTCAAGAGCTTCAGCGAAAGGTATGTTGATATGAAGTTTCTTAAACACCTCCAAAAACTTCTCAAACTGCTTATCCAGCTTTTTCTTTTGCAACCTCTTAGGAAAAGGAGGTGGAGGATATATCTGTTTCTCCCCTATATTACCCTCAGGAGGAATGTGTTCCATAGTAGTCTTCCTTGGTTCCACCTCTGCTTCCTTCTGCAGTTCTTCTTCAGCCACAACTGCATTTTCTGAATCTTGAGATTTTTCAGGCTCTTCGTCTTGCTGAATTTGGGGACTTGCGACCTTTCCAGACCTTAAGGTGATGGCGTTCACATGTTCTTCAACTTCCCTCTTTCCTGGACTGGCTTCTGTAGCAATAGGAATCGTTCATGGTGGTCGATTCAATAAGGCATTATCAATTTGCCCTATTTGGTTCTCCAGAGTCTTGATAGAAATGACATAGCTTTGGCATATAAGAGCCTGGATTTTGCACATAAGTCTCAACTCCTCCAATTCAGATTTTTCATTCGAAGATAGACCTGCATCATGAGTTTGTTGTTGAAGTTGGAGTTGTTGTCTTGGTGCAAATTGTTGCTGAAAACCAGGAGGGTTGAATTGTTTTGCTCCAAACTGCTGGAACGGCTGTTGCATCATATTCTGATTTTTGCTCCAGCTGAAGTTAGGATGATTCCAGTTGTCAGGATGATAAGTGTCTGGAACTGGTTGCTGCGATTTCTGAAAGTTTCTCACAAACTGAGCTGAGTCACTAGATATAGCGTATTGCTCCGTCACATGCGGACCTGCACACAGCTCACAAACACTAATTATCTGCTTAACACCATAGTTAGCCAGAGAATCGATCTTCATAGACAACGCCTTTAGTTGAGCAGTGATAGCCGTAGCTGTATCCACCTCAAGAATTCCTGCTACCTTGCTCTGTGGCAATCTCTGGGCTGGATACTGATTTTCATTAGCAGCCATCAGTTCAATTAGATCATAAACTTCCTCATAGCTCTTTGCCCATAATGCTCCACCTGTTGCTGCATCGAGCATGGGTCTGGACTATGCTCCCAACCCATTGTAAAAACAATTGATGATCATCCAATCAGGCATTCCATGATGAGGACACTTCCTAAGCAACTCCTTGTAGCACTCCCAAGCTTCATATAAAGATCCTCCCATTTGCTGCGAAAATTGAGTAAGAGCATTCCTGATTGCAGCTGTCTTCGCCATAGGGAAGAATTTAGTAAGAAACTTCTGAGCAAGATCTTCCCAAGTAGCAATCGAACCAGCTGGTAGAGAGTGTAACCAGCTCTTAGCCTTGTCCCTCAGAGAGAATGGGAATAGTCTCGGCTTCACAGCATCTTCAGAAACACCGTTAAACTTGAAGGTGTCGCAGATCTCAATAAAATCCCTAATGTGCATATTGGGATCTTCCATTGGAGAACCCCCAAACTGGACTGAATTCTGTACCCATTGAATTATGCCAGGCTTGATCTCAAAGGTACTAGCTATGATAGCTAGCCTGACAATGCTAGATTGAATGTCATTGATCTTGGTTTGAGAAAAATCCATCAAGGCTTTCGTTCGTGCTGCTGGATCTCCCATTGTAATGAGTACCTGAAACTCAAACAAATACCGTGAAAGTAAAAGAATCCGAGTCAGTGAACTTAAACGACCACTGATGACAAGCACATAAACTAAAAATTAACACCAAGTCCCCGGCAGCGGCGCCAAAAACTTGTTAGGGCGAAAACACGCGTTAATATTCATGCAAGTATACGCATTCGCAAGTAGTATAAGATATAAATCAGATTCGTTCCCACAGAGACTGGTTTAGGTTAAGTTCAATTTATGCACCTATGCAACAATGTATGGTTATAGCCCAATGCTAAGAATTATAACAAATTTTGTTTTGATTAAACTAAGAGATTATACTAAATAACATTAACTAAGAGAATTGAGGTTGTATTACTATATATGACAAATATGGGATTCTAACTTCATTACTACTTCATTCAATAGCCTTTTCGTTCTTAACCTTAGCATGTAATGGTGATGACACTAATCAGATAACACGAAACTGATAAACGCCAACTTTCGTTGCACGAGTACCATTCTACCAGACATCCATAAAAGAGATAGAAGCTGAATAGGCATCAATTATATTGAGACCCTATATGTCTATAGAATTTGACAGCATAATGGTTTAAGCACAAGTTATCCATAATGATTACATAGGGCTACTAAAACGGTTAGAGTTACCTACGAATCATGCATAACAAATACATAAACCTATGCTAGCGTGACAAGTTCTAAACCTCTATATTCACTGTCACTTCAATAGAGATTAACACGCTATCTTATATGTTAGCTATGCACATAAGGAGAATAAGCACAACCAATACTAGGATAACAATCAATCACCACACACCAAGATATCGAAATAAATTAATTATTGAAATCCATAAGTAAATCCGCTAGAATTCTATGACAACGAATAGCCCATAATTGAACTCATCGTCACCATGGGTTCCAATGAAAGCATGGTATAAAACAAGGTCTTAATAAACTGAATAATAATCAAAGTACGAATAAACGAGATCTAGGTTCATCAAGAACGAAAACGAGCATCCAAAGTTACAACTAATTCAAAGAATCACAAGTTGAAAACAAGATCTTCTTTTTCGGAGTTGATCTGTGCTTCTAGGTCTTCTCCTTGGTATCCCAATCTTCCTGGATGATGAAAACCCTTTTTTTAAGTATATATACGCCTCTAGTGAACCTGGACCCTTAAAATCGTCAAATTCCACTCAAAAAAGGCTTTTTCAGCGAAATCAGCGACCAACCACGCCACGGGCGGCCGCCTCAGCTCTCCGGGCGGCCACCCCTCATCCCAGGGGGGCGCCTGGAGCCTGTCTGGAAAAAATTCTGATGAATCTTGTTTTGGCCATAACTTGAGTTCTACTCGTCAGAATTAGGCGATTCAACTGCCCATGCGAAGCTAATGAGATTCTATACAACTTGACAATGGCCTTGGCCTCCAAATCTGATCACTTTTTATCATATTTCCTCTAAAAGCTCATTTCTACATATAACTGATACCTGAAATGCAATAACATAAAAACACATCAAAATACCAACAACTTGAGTCCAAAACACCAATTTAAGCTTGAAATAAAGCATTCCAAGTGGATATAAAATCCACTTATCAATTGTAGCCATAAATTAAGAGAAACTTGATGATAAAAAAACACCCTAAAAATACAGATCAAAAAGGTAGTATGTAAAACCAAAAAGTGCTGCATTATTTACTGAAAAATTTACAAGAGAAAGTGTTCAAAGATTTTCTCACAATCATTTTCAAGGTGCTCCTCTAGTCTGAGCAAAATGATCTATTTCCTTGATTGTCTGGATTTCTTCCCAAGTCTCCTGTTGTTTTCTTTTATTTGATTTTGGAGTTGTCTGTGGAATTCAAGTTCATCAGATTCTGAGAGATCTAACATTCCTTGCATTTCCAGAAGAGTCTCATTGCTGGAGATGCTCAACTGGTCTTCTAATCTGAAGAATCTTCTAACTCCCTTATCATCCATGAATTCCATCAGCCAGTAGGGCCTTAGATGCACTCTACTCCCTGTGTAAGGAATAGTTAAAGTCTTTGGGAGTGCATCTTTGGCTCTATTACTCCTTAGTTCTTCAATCTTCTTTAGAACTAATCTTCTAGCTGTCACATTGAATCCAAAGTTCTTTTTGAAGGATGAATAAACTTTTATCAGTTCAAATTGGCTCTCTTCTAGAATCCTGTGAAGTGGCCATGGTATCTCTTTTCCTCCCTTGTACTTGAATACTAACCTTTCAGGTAGATTCCTGTAAGCATCAATCCCTCTAACTTCTTCCAGTTCATCTAGATAGAGGTTTAGATCAGAGAATTCCTTGATATCACAGATGTACATGATATCTCCCTTGTTGACCTTGGTTTGAGCTTTGGTTAGGGACTTGGATATGAGAGTTGAGGGCTTCACTTTCTTCACTGCTCTGGTCTTTGTCTTCTTTGGCTTCATGAAATGAGGTAGATTGAGTTCAGGAATTGGTAGACTATTATTGTGTATATGTTGTGCACTTGATGATTTCATGAACAAAACACCTTGGTAGATTTTACTTAGTGAAAATGTAGCACTCGACGGATAAGGATTATAGTCCCGATAAATAACTCATTTTAGTCCTGACAGATGATGATTTATTATCCATCGAGTGAGTAGCTTATGTAACAATAAGTTTGTAGCACATTTCTGCATACACATTGTTTAGAATCTGTAGTAGTACTTAAGTCATGTTGATTTTAACTAGATATGCAGAATAGGTTGATTAATTGTACATAGATGATGTCTTGTAATTCTGCATAAATGAAATGGAGTCAAGTGCCTGATTGCTACCCGACGGATAAACAACAATGAATTCGACGGATGATCAATAACTCGACGGATGATCAATAACTCGACGAATGATCATAAACCCGACATATAAAGAATTCAAATATCTGTTGACAGTGACAACACAGTCACATGCGTCAGTGTATGCAAATGCAATGTGGTAGCCTATTCAACTGGGTTTTCGAGAACAAAGAAGCATTGCCATTTCCATGCTATTATGAAGATATTCAAAGATGCTGGAATAGAGTAATGAGGTAGCATTGTATTAGACTTGATAGTTTTTGTTTTATTATCCCGTCTTATTACTTTGTAAGCTTGGTGATATATAAACCAAGAAGCAGCAATAGAATAGTAACTAAGGAACTAAGCAACCAAGAGAGAAACATTTGTAAGCTGTATTCTTAGCATTTATCTCATTCTTAGTTGTTATCCTTTTGTAAGTAGTTGTGAGCTTTTTGCACACAGAGTTCTCTCGATATATATTATATATCTCTGGTGGAATCATTCAAATCCACCGAAAAGTTTTTAAAGACTCTTATTTTTAATTACTTGTGTTTTGATTCATTTCAAGTAACTATTTCGCATTCTGCTAATCAATTCACACTTATATATATATTTGAGTAAGAACATTTTTATTCAAGAAAAAGTTTCAAGAATTCCATTCAACCCCCCTTTTGTAATTCTTGTTACATTGTTAAGGGACTAACAATTGGTATCAGAGCGAGCTCTTGAAGAACAAAGAGTTTAAAGATCAAATCAATATAGCAAGATGAATAAGAAGGATGTTGGAGTCAAGATTCCTTTTCTGGATAAAGATAATTACCATCATTGGAAGGTAAAGATGCATCTTTATTTGCTTTCTCAAGATGAGGCCTATGTGGACTGCGTAGAAAGAGGCCCTCATGTTCCAATGAGAGCTGTAACTGGAAATGAGCCATCTGTCCCCAAGCCAAGGCATGAATGGTCTGATCCTGATATTGAACAAGTCAGGAAGGATAAAAAGGCCATGAATATCCTATTTAATGGAGTTGATGGTGATATGTTTGACAACATTATCAACTGCAAAACTGCCAAGGATGTTTGGGATACAATACAGATCATCTGTGATGGCACTGAGCAAGTTAGAGAAAATAAGATGCAGCTACTGATTCAGCAATATGAGCATTTTCATAATGAAGAAAGTGAGTCTCTCACTGACATTTTTAGTAGGTTTCAAAAACTGCTAAATGCTCTAAAGTTGCATGGAAGGGTCTATCAGACAAAAGACTCGAATCTGAAATTCCTTAGATCTCTTCCAAAGGAATGGAAACCAATGACAGTCTCATTAAGAAACTCACAAGATTATAAGGAGTTTACTTTGGAGAGACTGTATGGCATCCTGAAAACCTATGAGCTTGAAATAGAGCAAGATGAGAGGATGGAGAGAGGAAAGAAGAAAGGAGGGTCCATTGCACTAGTTGCTGAGTTAGAGAAAGAGAAGGAGATGAAGATGGAAGCAGTTGAGTCAACTTTAAGGGTCTGTGAAAGCAAGGGAAAATGGCTTGCAGTAGAAAGTGAAGATTCTTTGAGCCAAGATGACATGGAAGACATTGATGAACATTTAGCATTTCTTTCCAGAAGATTTGCCAAGCTCAAGTTCAAAAAGAACTTTGGAGCAGCCAAGCCAAATAGAAACATGGTGGATAAATCAAAATTTAAATGTTTCAAATGTGGCTTGGCAGGGAACTTTGCCAGTGAGTGTAGGAAGTCAGATTCCAGTAAGAAAAAGTTTGAGCCTGTGGATTATAAGCAAAAATACTTTGAGCTGCTCAAACAAAAGGAAAGGGCTTTCATTACACAATAAAACGACTGGGCAGCAGATGATCTGGATGAAGATGAAGATGTCAGCTATATCAATCTAGCCCTAATGGCAAAGTCTGATGAAACAGAAACAAGTTATTCAAGTAGTCATGCAATTACTACAAACCTTGCACATTTATCTAAAGCTGAGTGTAATGATGCTATAAATGACATGTCTACAGAGTTATATCATTTGCGTGTTACACTTAAGTCTCTTACTAAAGAAAATGCTAAAATCAAAGAAAATAATTTGTTTTTAAGTGTGAGAAATAATGTGCTAGAGTCTCAGTTCATTGATTTTGCAAAATTAAGAATTGAGTGTAAGATTGCCAAGGAGGAATTAACTGAGTCCTTGAAGAAAGAAGAAATTTTGAAGAAGCAGCTCGAGCGTGAACAGGAGGTGATTAAGGCATGGAAAACATCTAGAGATGTCCATGCTCAAATTACCAAAGTTCAAGGAATCGAGTCCTTCTGTGATGCAGCCTGGAAAAAGAACAAGGGGAAACTAGAACCAAATTTGGTGGATAGAGTGCTTCGGATAACAAAAAGGGTTATCTGTCGACTGATGAAAATCCTCATCCGTCGGCTGTAAGCAAGCCTATTAGTAAAGCCAAACTTGTTAAGCTGAATGAAAAGTATGGATCTGTTTCCAAGAACTTTGTTTCAGGAGAATCGAGTCAAGTTAAGAAAGGGAAAAAGGCTAATGTTGGCCATATGACTGTCAAACAGTTAAGTGACAGACTTGAAAAGATTGAGGTGAAAATAGAGGTTAAAAAAAAAAATAATAGAAATGGTAAAGTAGGGATTAACAAACACAATAACTACATACTTGATAAATATGCTCCTAGAAATATTTGTGTCATGTGTGGTAGTGTAAATCATTTGTCTGTTAATTGCAAATCTGCCATGCCTACTTCCATGTCTGTGCCACCTCACTTTCCTATCATGAATGCCATGCCTCCCATGCCTATGAATGTTATGTCTACACAGAATTTGAATGCACAGTTTGCTAATATGCCATTTGCACCTAATCCCTATTATGCTGCATTTAGTATGCCACAAATGCCATTTAGCATGCCTTACTGGAGTACCATGTTCACTAATAGCATGTTATTCCCTGTTGATTATAATATGCATGATAATTCTGTTGCAATGAATGGTTTCAAAGGCCCAACTCAAATGACCAAGGATGAATCTGATATCCCCAAGTCAAATGAGATAAAGCCTAAGAAACAGAAAAAGAAAGCTAACAAGGCAGGACCCAAGGAAACTTGGGTACCAAAATCAACTTGATTTGATTTTGATGTGTGCAGGGAAACAAAAAGAATCTTTGGTACTTGTATAGTGGTTGTTCAAGACACATGACTGGTGATTCTACCCTGCTCACAGAGTTCAAGGAGAGAGCTGGCCCAAGTATTACTTTTGGAGATGACAGCAAGGGTTATACTGTGGGATATGGCTTGATTTCAAAGGACAATGTCATCATTGAGGAAGTTGCCATAGTGGATGGTCTCAAACACAACTTGTTGAGTATCAGCCAGCTTTGTTGTAAAGGCAACTCAGTAACCTTCAACTCAGAAGCCTGTGTTGTGACTAACAAAAGAAGCAACAAAGTGGTTCTCACTGGTGTGAGAAAAGGAAATGTGTACCTAGCTGATTTGAACTCATCTAATGTAGAATCTGTTACTTGTCTTCTCAGTAAAGCAAGTCAGGATGAAAGTTGGCTATGGCACAAGAAGCTATCCCATTTAAACTTCAAGACCATGTATGAGCTAGTAAAGAAAGAACTGGTTAGAGGCATTCCTCTAGTGGAGTTTTCTAAGGATGGATTGTGTGATGCCTGCCAAAAAGGGAAGTAAATTAAAGCATCATTCAGGAAGAAACTTGATTCAACAATTGAAGAACCTTTGCAACTGCTACACATGGATTTGTTTGGACCAGTCAATGTGTTGTCCATCTCAAGGAAAAGATTTTGCCTGGTAATTATAGATGATTTCTCAAAGTTCTCTTGGACATATTTCCTAAAGTCTAAAGATGAGGCTAGTGAAATCATCATCAATCAAATAAGGCAAGTCAATAATCATCCTGATTTCAAGGTTAGAAGAATCAGGAGTGATAATGGAACTGAGTTCAAGAATTCTGTCATGAGAGCATTTTTTGAGGAAAATGGGATTCCGCATGAGTTTTCAGCAGCAATAACTCCACAACAGAATGGAGTAGTGGAAAGAAAGAACATATCACTTATTGAAGCTGCAAGGACAATGCTTGAAGAATCTAAACTGCCAACATATTTCTGGGCTGAAGCTGTAAATATCGCATGCTATACTCAGAATATTTCTCTGGTTAATCAAGCAAGATGCATGACTCCCTATCAATTGTTCAAGAACAAGAAGCCAACTCTAAATTTTCTTCATGTCTTTGGTTGCAAATGCTATATTCTGAGAAATCAAACTGATCAAAATGGGAAGTTTGATGCTAAAGCAGATGAAGGAATTTTTGTTGGATATGCTATTGGTAAAGCATATAGAGTCTAAAATCTAAGAACCAACATTGTTGTGGAATCAATACATGTTGTGTTTGATGATAAAAAGATTGAAGGACTTCAAGATGGAGATTACCATGAGAGCCTCAAATTCGACAATGTAGAGATGGTTAGTGATGACAGTGATGATGAAAGTGATCAAGAAACAGTATCAAAGGATAATGCAGAAAAATCTACTACTAATGAAGCACAAAACTCAACATCTGTCGAGTTGCATAATGCTTCATCCGTCGGGAGGCAATCTGCGTTATCCGTCGGGAGACAACCAGCTTCATCCGTCGGTACTCAAAATTCACCATCCGTCGGGTTATCAAAAGGAGTAGGAAGTCATGATAGATCACCTATAGAAAGTTCCCCTTTCTCAAATCAAAGATCCACAAACTCAGGGGGAGTTTCTAACAATCAAAACTCAATCACACATCAAGACAACAATGAGGCCTCTTCAACTAGAGCTAATCTACCTCAACAAAGAAAATGGACAAAAGATCACCCCTTTGAGCTCATAATTGGTGATGTTTCTTCTAGAGTTCAAACCAGGAGAGCAACTCAAGAAGAATGTCTATTCAGCAGCTTTCTTTACAAGGAAGAACCAAAGAAGGTAGAAGAAGCTTTGTTGGATCCTGATTCGATTTTAGCTATGCAGGAGGAGCTAAACCAATTTGAAAGGAATAATGTATGGAAGCTGGTACCCAAGCCTAAAGGAAAGAATCCAATAGACACCAAATGGGTATTCAGAAACAAGATGGATGAAAATGGCATAATAGTCAGGAACAAAGCTAGATTGGTTGATAAGGGCTATTGTCAACAAGAAGGAATAAATTTTGATGAAACATTTGCTCCTGTTGCAAGACTTGAAGCCATCAGAATCTTCTTAGCCTATACAGCCCATGCCAATTTCAAGGTCTATCAAATGGATGTCAAAAGTGCCTTTATGAATGGAGATTTGGAGGAGGAAGTCTATGCCAGTCAACCTCCTGGTTTTAAAGATCCAAATTTTCTAGAACATTTCTATTATCTTTTGAAAGCACTTTATGGATTGAAGCAAGCACCTAGAGCCTGGATGACACTTTATCAAAGTTCCTTTTGGAAAATCATTTCACAAGAGGTACTGTAGATAAAACTTTATTCTTTAGAAATGTTAATGGCTCTAGTATACTTGTTCAAATTTATGTAGATGATATTATTTTTGACTCTAGAGATGAGAAACTTTGTAAAAAGTTTGCCAAATTAATGCAAAGTAAGTATGAAATGAGTATGATGGGAGAACTAACTTACTTTCTTGGTTTGCAAGTTAAGCAAGTTAGTGATGGAATATTCATTAGTCAAACTAAATATATTTTTGATCTTTTAAAAAAGTTTGATCTAATGGATTGCACATCTGCAAAAACTCCTGTGGTTACTGCAACTAAGCTTGAATTAAACACTATTGAAAAATCTGTGGATATTTCAAGTTATAGGGGCATGGTTGGCTCACTTCTGTACTTAACAGCTAGTAGGCCAGATATAATGTTTGCTACATGTTTATGTGCTAGATTTCAGGCTGATCCTAGAGAATCTCACTTAATAGCTATTAAGAGAATTTTCAGATATCTCAAGGGAACACCAAAACTTGGCATTTGGTACCCTAGAGATTCTGGTTTTGATCTAACTGGTTAATCAGATGCAGATTATGCAGGTTGTAGAATTGATAGAAAAAGTACAACAAGAACCTGTCAATTTCTAGGAAACAAGCTTGTGTCCTGGTTCAGTAAAAAGCAAAATTTAGTTTCTATTTCTACAGCTGAAGCTAAATATATTGCTGCTGGCAGTTGCCGTGCACAGATTTTATGGATGAAAAATCAATTGCTAGACTATGGCTTGCAAGTTGAGAGGATTCCTATTTTCTGTGATAACACAAGTGCAATTGCCATCACTGAAAATCCAGTACAACATTCAAGGACAAAGCACATAGATATCAAGTACCACTTCATAAGGGAACATGTAATGAATGGTACTGTGGAACTACATTTTGTTCCAAGTGAGAAGCAGCTTGCAGATATCTTTACCAAGCCACTGGATGAATCCACCTTTTCAAGGTTGGTAAGTGAGTTTGGTATGCTTAATTATTCTTAAATCTAAATGAGATAATTTTCAAGTTGAAATGCAGCCAGAAATTCAATTGATTTTTCAGTCTTGGATGAAATTTTGGCTAAGTCAAAATTTACATCTCGACGGATGATCCTTATCCATCGAGTTTGATCATCCGTCGGTATACTATTTGCTAATAAAAATCAAATATTTTTCTAGAATATTTTATGACTCGACGGATAACAGTTTATCCTCATCCGTCGAATGGTCTGTATCTCAGCCGTTAATTCCCTGAACATTATCCATCGAGTATACTTACAGTTTGTAAGCATAACACGACATATAATGGGTGGAATTTTTACAGTTTATTTTTAAACGGCTATTTTAGGCAATTTTCATTGGTTACTTTATTTTACTTTATTATTTTTAGCAGTTATTCCTTGAGATATTATAAAAGCTTATTTCATTTCAATTGCTTTTCTTTTATCATTCTCAAATCAACTACTCAAATTTCTTTCTCTTTCATAGCACTTACTCTTTCTCTTCAAGCTCTCATTCTCTAACAATGGCGCCCGTTGTCAAGATTATGTCTCAAACTGGGTTTATTTATGAGAAGAACAATTTCACTGCATTAGTAAACAAGGGTATTCAGCAATCTAGTGACTATTACAAGATGATGGACTTTGTGAAGAATTGCAAGCTTAGCTATGCCATGCTGGAATCACCCACAATCTTTTGTGAAGTTGTTGAAGAGATGTGGACCACTTCTACATATAACTCAACAGATAAGACAATCACACTCACCATTAAAGGTAAAGAATTCTGTATCAATAGTGATGTTATAAAAGCATGTTTCAAGACCTGATAACACTGTGACCTCACCACACACTAACACTGATATAATCAATATGCTTAATTCCATGAACTATGCCCTTTCTACTTCTAAGTTAAGTGACATTAGAAGACTAGGCCTTAGGAAAGAATGGAGTTTTATGTGTGATATAGTTAACAAAGGTCTTTTCAGGTAAAGTTAGTAATTTTGATTCAGTCAATATCTCCATGCTTAACATGCTCTACATGCTAGTTACAGATAAATTCTATAATTTCAGTGACCTTGTTTTGTTTGAGTTAGGTTTTAAACTAGGAGAGTTAAATAAGAGAGGTAAGAATGTGTATTATGCTAGATTCTTTATGATGTTAGCTAACCATCTCTCTGAGGGTATTGTGCTTGAGAACCCTAACAACAAATTAGATTGTTGGGTTCAAGAGAGAAGGCTCATTGCAGATTTGAACAGGGCCAATCATCACAAGGAGGTGCCACTGTTCTATTTCCCTGTAATGGAGGGCTAATCAGGTAAGTGAGGTAAGTTCATCTATCCCTACCACTATTCCAACCTCACTAATTTCTTTGAGTTCTAGTGTGGCTATGACAACTGTGTCAATGACCCAACAGTTTCCTACCCAAGCTACAAAACCTGCAAATATTTCAAAATCCAAATCAAAGACAGCCCCCTCTGGTATCTCTCAAAAGATGCCAGTTGTAAAATCCACCAAAGCCAAAGAGGGGAGTGTGCAGGTGGGTAAGACAGGTGATGAAAGGGGTGAACATAAAAGAAACCCTAAGGATAAGGATGGAAAGTTGAGTGGTTCCCAGCCTAGCCACACTGCAGTTTCCCAACAAACTGCAGTGCTTAAAAAGGATAAAAGCTCATTTCTAGCTGCATCCTTGCAAAAGGATGTAGTTATTGAACAAAGCTCTCAACCAAGAGCACAGGCCAAGAGGGTTAGGGACACAAGCTCACCCAAAACTTATGCCAGAAAGAAGAAATCAAAAACCCTTGGGGATGCACAGAGTACACACACTGTGCAAACTGGTACTAAAGACACAGTCACTACACCTTCACAAATTCAGCTTGATGTGACTCCAATAAATGTGGAGTCACAGCTAAAATCTCTAGTAATAGAAGCACCTCAAACACCAAACTCACCCACAAACTCACTGGATGTTGATATGATAAACACATCAATTCCTGATTCCCCTTCTTTAACTTTGTTGGGGAAGCCAAACTCCAGTGCAAGTGAGCATCATCTTTTAGATGATTTGTTGGCTCACTTGCCCATTTTTTCAGGAACTGTTGAATCATCTGTGCCCAAAATATCTTCAATCAACACAGAATCCACAATAGTTTCCATTCCTAGTTCATTCATTTCTACTCTCTCGATGGATATTGCTCATCCGTCGAGTAGTGATTGTATCCCGACGGATAAGCTTAACAGCAGTTATCCGTTAGATAGCAAAACCACTTACCCGATGGATATTACTCATCCGTCGAGTATCTCTGCACAACTTCAAACTTCATTTATTTCAAGTGCAGAAGAATTAGTGGTTGTACAGTCACTATTAGGATTGAGAGAGAAGAGTGTTTTGAGTGAGAGTCTGGGTTGCCCCAGGAAAAAGGAGAGGCAATGAGTGAAATTATGCAATCCACTTCTTCAGGATTGGCAAAAGAAAGTGAGAGGAGTCCCACCTTAGAAGGTGAAGGTGAGGGTGTGAGGGTGGGGAGCCAGGGTGAGACCCTGATGCAACAAAAGAGAGAAAACGAGAGAAATGCAGGTACTGGAGCTATAAGGATGGATGTCATTGCTAGTGAGTCAATGAATGTCCAGGATGCAGACAGGGAGGGACTATCTCAGCAACCTAGAGCTGTTTTAGATTCCACCTCCCTTGATGCTGAGGCATTTACTCACCCTGTTCCAGCTTATCAACTTCTAGATGAACAGGGCAATGACAATGCATAAAGGATGCTCAATCTGGTGCATACCACATAGTCTATGATAAGAGCTAAGAATGCCATCACAATTTTACCTTCTACAGCTGGTGATGTGGATTATGAGACTGGTGGCTCAGCTGATTTCTTTGGTGATGAAAGTGGGGATAGTGAAGATGAAGCAATGGACATAGGGGGAGAAGTAGGTTCCAGTTCAAGATCAGGTATGCCATCATGGGCATTTTCTACTTCAAAACAACCCTGATCCAACTAATCAATCAAATAAATACTGCTCTTCAAACCACTACAAATGCCAACATCAAGAAGCTCCTTCAGGCACATCTAGCCTCTCTGCAACTTCAACAAATTAAAGGCTTCCAACATGCTAGAGATGTAAACACCATCAAGGGTGATATTGAGGAGATGAAGAAGGCCATTTTAGACAAGATGGATTCTAAGCTTCCAGAAGCTACAATGCTTGACATCAAGAGGCAATTAAGGAAAAATTCTGATCTTGCAACCAAGATAGATGCATTGGATACAAGAATGTCAGCCATGGAAGCATCTTTAACAGCCATTCATCTTCATCAAGCCCAACAGATAGATTTACTTCAAAAATTGGTGGCTGCTCAAACCCCATCCTCTGCTCAACTTGATGATAACAAAAAGGGGGAGAAAGGACCAAGTGAGGGGGAGAAGCTTCAAATTCAAATCAGTAAAGTGATTGTGCCTTCAATTACTATCTCAAAGCCACCAGTTACAAACAGTATAGATCTGATAAATGCAGCAGCAGCCAACTTTAGAGCAGTTGAAAAGAAGAAGTTGAGTCCACTCAACTGGGAGAAGATTGATGATAATATACAAAGGAAGTTTGAACTAGTCAAGGAACCAGTAAAGTCAGCCATCCATCACTATCAAGTCAAGCAAATTTCTGTGAATGAGATGAGCATGAACTATCTAGAAAGGGGACAGTCATCCTGCATCAAATCTCCAAAGGATGAAATAATTATGAAACCAAGGGTAAATTATCCAAAATTATCATTGAAAAACCCTTTGGATACTGTGTATGAGACACCTAAGCCTGATGAAAAGAAGCTTCTGTCAAGGTCAATTGCTTTCTACAAAGATCCAGCTGATTCAGCTTCCAAAAAGAGAATTGCTAAAATTTTCAGGAATGGGAAAGAAATTTGTGTGGTGGCTGGACATCCTCAATTTGCTCAAGCAAAGAGAGAAGAAAAGGCTAGATTGAAGCAGGAAAAGAAGCAAGCTGCTCTAGATGCTAAAAAGGCTAAATAAAAGAAAAAGCAAATTGCTATCTTAGCCAAGCTACATGTTGTAAATTCATCACAACAAATTCCTGCTCAGCCATCTGAAATTATTGAATCTCAAGATCCAAAGAAGCAAGTTGAACAACAGAAGAAGTCTCCAAGAATCAAGGAATTGGCTAAAAGAACCAAAAGGAAACTGGACATTGTTGATAAGGAATTAGAGAATCAGTTTCCCAAGGAGTCCACTTCAACTACAACTCAAGCATCAAAACCCTCTGTGATATTTGAAGATATTAAGGTGGTGGATCCTTACAGGAACATTCATGGTGAACCTATTGTGCCTAAGGATGAGCTAATAGAATGGGAAAACATACCAATTCCTGATTTCAATTTACCAATCCTCAGCAAGCCAAAAAGAACAAAGTCAAGAGCAGTCAAGAAAGTGAAGTTGTCACCTCTCAAATCCAAATCTCTAGTCAAAGCTCAATCTAAAGTCAACAAATGAGATTATATGTACTTGTGTGACATCAAGGAGTTTTCTGATCTAAATCTCTATCTAGATAAACTAGATGAAGTGAGAGGAATTGATGCATACAGAAACCTACCTGAAAGGTTAGTGTTCAAGTACAAGGGAGGAAAGGAGATTCAGTGGCCACTTCACAGGATCCTTGTAGAAAGCCAAGCTGTACTGATTAAGGTTTATTCATCTTTCAACAAGAACTTTGGGTTCAATGTTACTGCAAGAAAAATGGTATTGAAGAAGATTAAAGAACTACGGAGTGTTAGAGCTAAAGATTCACTCCCTAAGACTCTAATTATCCCTTACACAGGGAGAAGAGTGCATCTAAGGCCCTACTGGCTGATGGATTCATGGATGACAAAGGTGTGAGAATATTTTTCAGATTAGAAGACCAATTGAGCATCTCTAGCAATGAGACTCTCTTGGAAATGCAAGAAAAGCTAAATCTCTCAGAATCTGATGAACTGGAATTCCACAAGCAGCTCCAAAATCAGATTGAAGAAAATAACAGAAAGCTTAGAAAGAGATCCAGACCTTCAAGAAACTAGATAAATCTGCTCAGGCTAGAGGAGCATCTTGAAAATGACTGTGAGCAAAACTTTGTACATTTTGTTAATTGAAGCACTTTTCAGTATTATCTACTTTCTTTTAAAGTTGTATTTTTTAAGGTATTTTTTTATCATCAAGTATCTCTTAATTTATGGCTACAATTCCAGTAGACATAAATTGGGGGAGATTGTTGTGTATATGTTGTGCACTTGATGATTTCATGAACAAAACACCTTGGTAGATTTTACTTAGTGAAAATGTAGCACTCGACGTATAAGGATTATAGTCCCGACAGATAACTCATTTTAGTCCCGACGGATGATGACTTATTATCCATCGAGTGAGTAGCTTATGCAATAATAAGTCTGTAGCACATTTTTGCATACACATTGTTTAGAATCTGTAGTAGTACTTAAGTCATGTTGACTTTAACTAGATATGCAGAATAGGTTGATTAATTGTACATAGATGATGTCTTGTAATTCTGCATAAATGAAATGGAGTCAAGTGCCTGATTGCTACCCGACGGATAAACAACAATGAATTCGACGGATGATCAATAACTCGACGGATGATCAATAACTCGACGGATGATCATAAACCCGACGGATAAAGAATTCAAATATCTGTTGACAGTGACAACACAGTCACATGCGTCGAGTGAATGGAATGTGGTAGCCTATTCAACTGGGTTTTCGAGAACAAAGAAGCATTGCCATTTCCATGCTATTATGAAGATATTCAAAGATGCTGGAATAGAGTAATGAAGTTGCATTGTATTAGACTTGATAGTTTTTGTTTTATTATCCTGTCTTATTACTTTGTAATCTTGGTGATATATAAACCAAGAAGCAACAATAGAATAGTAACTAAGCAACTAAGCAACCAAGAGAGAAACATTTGTAAGCTGTATTCTTAGCATTTCTCTCATTCTTAGTTGTTATCATTTTGTAAGCAGCTGTGAGCTTTTTGCACACAGAGTTCTCTCGATATATATTATATATCTCTGGTGGAATCATTCAAATCCACCAGAAAGTTTTTAAAGACTCTTGTTTTTAATTACTTGTATTTTGATTCATTTCAAGTAACTATTCCGCATTCTGCTAATCAAATCACACTTATACATATATTTGAGTAAGAACATTTTTATTCAAGAAAAAGTTTCAAGAATTCCATTCAACCCCCTTCTGTAATTCTTGTTACATTGTTAAGGGACTAGTAACTATCCCAGTCTATTGGCTCATCATTTGGAATGATAGGTTCACCATGGAAATTCTTGGATGAATCTATCTTAAATTCTTCATGTGCCACAGAGGGCATGGATGTTTGAGTTGTTGTGGAAGTAGACTTTTTGGGAACTGATCTTCCAATCCTTCTTCATCAAAGTTCACTTTTCTCTTGGAGTGAAGTTTGTATTTAAAACTTCTTTTCTGCTGTAATTCTTCTTGCATTTTTAGATCCTTAGATCCAGTGGTTTCAGATGGTTGTTCAGGAATTTGTTGTGTGGGTTTCACAGCTTGTAACTTGGCCAAGATAGCAGCTTGCTCCTTCTTTTGTTTGAGCTTTTTAGCATCTAGAGCAGCTTGCTTCTTTTCTTGCTTCAATCTTGCCTTTTCTTCCCTTTTTGCTTCAGCAAATTGAGGGTGCCCAGCCACCACACAAATTTCCTTACCATTTCTGAAAACCTTGGCAATTCTCCTTTTCAATGCTGAATCAGCTGGATCCTTGTAGAATGCAATAGATCTTGACAACAGTTTCTTCTCATTAGGCTTTGGTGTCTCATACGCTGTGTCCAAAGGGTTCTTTAGTGAAGATTTTGGGTAGTTTACCTTTGGATTTATGATTAGATCTGCCTTTGGGGATTTGATGCAGGATGTCTGGCCTTTTTCCAGATAGTTTATGCTCATATCATTCACAGAAATTTGCCTGACTTGAGAGTGATGAATGACTGATTTTTCTGGCTTCTTTGCTAGACCAAACTTCTTTTGAATATCCTCATCAATTTTCTCCCAGTTTATTGTACTCAACTGCTTCTTCTCAGCTGCTCTCAAAGTGGCTGATGCTTCATTTATCAGATCAATGCTATCTTTGGTTGGTGGCTTTGTGAAAGCAATTGTTGGCACAATTGCTTTACTCACTTGAATGTTAAGCACCTTTTGCTCCCCCTCACTCCTAGAACTCTCTTTCTCCCTCTTTTTGTTATCATCAAGCTGAGTAGAGGAGGAGGTCTGTGCAGCCACTAGTTTCTGAAGTAAGTCTGTTTTTTGTGCTTGGTGTAGATGGATTGCTGTAAGAGAAGCTTCCATAGCAACCATTCTTTTGTCCAAGGAATCCACCTTGGTTGCAAGATCAGAGTTTTTCCTGAGCTGTCTTTTGATGTCTATCATTGTTATCTCTGGAAGGCTAACTTCCAACTTGTCAGACATGTCTTTCTTAAGTTGATCAACTTTATTTTTGATGAGGGAGACATTTTGACTTTGTTGGTAGCCTGATATTTGCTGTAGTTGGAGAGATGCAAGATGTGCTTGCAGAAGCTTCTTGGTGCTAGCATTTGTGGATGATTGAAGTACAAACTGTGTTTGGCTGATAAGTTGGATGAGTGTTGTCTTGAAATAGTGTTCATTATACTGCTTTGAAAATGCCCAAGATGGCATGCCTGATCTTGAACTAGGGCCTACTTATCCCCCTATGTCCAATGGCTCTTCTTCACTATCTCCACCCTCACCTCCAAAGAATTCTTCTGAACCACCAGTCTCATAATCAACATCACCAGCTGTTGAAGGCAAAGCTGTGATGGCATCCTTAGCTCTTTGCATGGACTGTGTGGTGTGCACCAAGTTTAGCATCCTTTCTGCATTGTCATTGCCCTGTCCAGCTAGAAGTTGATGTGCTGGAACAGGATGAGTAAATGTCTCAGCATCTAAGGAGGTAGAATCTATAACAACTTGAGTTTGCTGAGATAGTCCCTCCCTGTCTGCATCCTGGACATTCATTGACTCACTTACAATGACATCCACCCTTATGTCTCCTGTACCTGCATTTCTCTCATTATCTCTCTTTTCTTGTATCAAGGTCTCACCTTGGCTCCCCACCCTCACACCCTCACCTTCACCATCTAAGATGGGACTCCTCACACTCACTTTTGCCAGTCCTGAAGAAATGGACTGCATTGGATCACTCTTTTCCTCTCTTTTTTCCTGGGAGCAACCCAGACTCTCACTCATGTCACTACCTTCCCTCAATACTAATAGTGATTGCATAATTACTAAGTCATCTGCACTTGTAACTATAGTTGAACTTTGGAGTTGTGCAGAGACACCCGACGGATGAGAAATATCCATCGGGTAGTAATTTGACTATCCGACGGATGACTGCTATTAGGCATATCCATCGGGATACAATCACTACTCGACGGATGAACAATATCCATCGAGTGAGTAGAAATGAATGAGTTTGAAGGGGAGACTATTGTGGACTCTGTGCAGATTGATGAAAATTTTGGCACAGATGTCTCAACAGTCTCAGAAAGAAATGGCAAGTGAGCCAACAAATCATCTAGAAGATGATGCTCACTTGCATGGATTTTTGGCTTCTCCAACAGAGTTAAAGATGGAGAATATGGTTGTGATGTTTGAATCATGTCAACATCCAAAGATTGTGTGGGAGAATTTGGTGTTTGAGGTGTTTCAATTTGTACAAATTTTGGCTGTGACTCCATATTTGTTGGAGCCACATCAATTTGACTTTGAGATGGTTCAGTGACTGGGTCTTTAGCTCTAGTTTGCACTGTGTGTGTACCCTGTGCATCCCCAAGGGTTTTAGATTTCTTCTTTCTTGTATAGGTTTGTGGTAAACTTGTGTCCCTACCCCTTTTGTTCTTTGATCCTGGTTGAGAACTTGTTTCAATAGTTACATCCTTTTGGGAGGATGAATCTAGAATTGAGCTTTTATCCTTATTAACAACCACAGTTTGTTGGGAAACTGTGGTGTGGCTTGGTTTGGGTACACTATGCTCACCATCCTTATCCTTAGGGCTTCTTTGATTTTCAGCCTGTCCCTCACCTTTCTTTCCAACCTTTACACTCCCCTCTTTGTGTTTAGTGGATTTTACAACTGGCATCTTTTGAGAGACATCAGAGGGGGCTTTCTTTGTCTTTGGTTTTGAAACTTTGGTTTTGGTAGCTTGGGTAGGCATCTGTCTGGTCATTGACACAGATGCCACTGCTACACTAGAAGGCAAAGAAATGTTTGAGGTTGGAAGAGCAGAGACAGTTGAAATTATCTCACTTACCTGAGATGCCTCCATTACTGGAAAGTTAGAAGAGTGGCACCTCTTTGTGGTGATCTACTCTATTGAGATCTGTAATAATTCTTCTTTCTTGAACCCAACAATCTAACTTGTTGGTTGGGTTCTCAAGCACCATATCCTCAGAGAGGTGGTTAGCAAGCATCATGAAAAATCTAGCATAATAAACATTCTTACCCCTCTTATTAAGCTCCCCTAACTTAAACCCCAACTCAAACAAGACTAGATCACTAAAGTTGAAGTATTTATCAGTTACTAGCATGTAAAACATGTTGAGCATGGAGATATTAACATAATCAAAATTGCTAATTTTTCCAGAAAATACTTCAGTAATTATATCACACAGAAAACTCCATTCTTTCCTAAGACCCAATCTCCTAATTTCACTTAATTTAGAGGTGGAGAGTGCATAACCCATGGAGTTTAACATGTTAACAATATCAGTGTCTGTGTGTGGAGTAGTGACAATATTATCAGGAATCTTAAAGCATGCTTTAACAATGTCACTATTAACACAGAATTCCTTACCTTTAATAGTGAAGGTGATGGTCTTTTCAGTTGAGTTGTAAACTGCAGTTGTCCAAATTTTCTCCACAACCTCACAATAGATAGTGGGAGACTCTAGCATGGCATATGAGCTTACAGCCTTGCACAAAATCCATCATTTTGTGGTAGTCTCCAGATTTCTGAATCCCCTTGTTCACTAGAGCCGTGAAATTGTTCTTCTCATAGATAAAGCCAGTTTGAGACATGATTTTGACGACCGGTGCCATTGTTAGAGAGTAAAAGTTGCAGAGAGAGAGAGGGTAATTGATTTAGAGAAAGAAAGAAGTTAGAGCAGATGAATTGAGAATGATAAAAGAAAAGTAATAAAAATGAATTTTGCTTTTATACTATCTCAAAAATAACTGTCAAAAATAATAAAGTAGAATAAAGTGACCAATAAAAATTGCCCAAAATAGCCGTTTAAAAAATAAATTGTAAAAATTTCATCACTTATCCGTCATGTTATGCTTACAAACTGTAAGTATACTCGATAGATAATGTTCAGAAAATTAACGGCTAGGAATGAGACAATTCGACAAATGAGGATAAATTAGTTATCCGTCGCGTTATAAAAATTCCAGAAAAATAATTGATTTTATTAGCAAATTGTATTCTGACGGATGATCAAACTCGATGGATAATGATCATCCGTCGGGATGTAAATTTTGACTTAGCCAAAACTTCATCTAACACTGAAAAATCAATTAAATTTTTTGCTGCATTACAACTTGCAAAATATCTGAAAAGATTCAAGAGTAATTAATAATACCTAACTCACTTACCAACCTTGAAAAGGTGGATTCATCTAGTGGCTTGGTAAATATATCTGTAAGCTGTTTTTTACTTGGGACAAAATGTAGTTCCACAGTACCATTCATTACATGTTCCCTTATGAAGTGGTACTTAATGTCTATGTGCTTTGTTCTTGAATGCTGTACTGGATTCTCAGTGATGGCAATTGCACTTGTGTTATCACAGAAAATGGGAATTCTTTCCACTTGTAGACCATAGTCTAGCAATTGGTTTTTCATCCACAAAATCTGTGCACAGCAACTGCCAGCATCAATATATTCAGCTTCTGCTGTCAGGATCCTCCACGGGATCCTCCTCAGCAACAATCCCTTCTTGGATAACATCCTCAACCGCTACATCCTCAACATGAACATCATTCGGTCCTGCGTTAGGACGCTCTATCGGATCCACAATCCGATCTCCAATTAGTAATAAAACATCATCGCGCGGTTGCTCCTCAACCTCAGGGTTCAGAGTCCCGCTACCATATACTATAGCGAACTATGCTTCTATCACGATATTTATAAGGATTCCTATAAGGGTTTTAACTGTCAGTACTACGTTAGGTAGCCCGACTATGAACTTGACAAGAGTTCTTATTATCTTAGTGAACTTATTATTTTAACGTCACATCATCTCCGAGGTTTATAACGCTTAGCTCTGATACCATTTCTGTAACACCCCCAAATCCGGGGTCGAGGATCCGGGTTGTCACGAGTTCCATTTCCCTTAATAACACTCGATCTTTATAAACAACCAACTACTGCGTACTGTGACCCCACAATATAAACACACACCATAAGTTATAGTCTCAGAGATGAATACCAAAAATAACACAAGTCATTTTATTCCACAATTATAAACCATTACACCTTAAAAGGGTTTCTGAATAATTTACATATTCCTTGCCATTATTACAATTCATAATATACATAAGTCTGGTATATCAAAAGTTGAAAGCCTGGCCTATTGGTAGTTCCTACCTCAGCTACAGCGTCATCAACGCCTACAGGAAACTGCGGAATGTTTCCTAACCGCTCACGAATTGGGAGCTTGATCCTGTACATCTTGTCTATCTGTTGTTGTGTGATGAAAGAAGAAAGCAAGGGTGAGCAACAAGCCCACCGAAATAATATGTATTATAATTAACAATATATGAGCATTCTCATAGTACTCATGAAAGTCTTGGTCAAGAAGAAATGAACCAAGTTTGTTATTTTAATGCGACGAAGTCGCAAAATATTCAGTATATATATACATATATACTTCTCAAATCTTTGAAATCCTCTGACATGTATAATATACACAGAGTTCCAGTTTATAACTATATAAAATATCGTTGCAAGGTGATCTCATATATCTAACCTTGTCTCAACATTTTTCTGAAAATCTTTGTCATGCATAAGATAATCATTTACTAGATATAAGTTGAAAAGATGAAGTTACAAGATACTCCAATATACTTATATCATTTCCGAATACTACTTGAACTACCACCGTTCAAGTTATAATTAGTTTCAAAAGTTTATCGCACAGATGAGACTACAAGATAAGACTTGAATATATTCAATCTTTGAAATATTATTGAATGGAATGAAGTTACGAGATACTTCATTAAGTCCCGATATATATATATCCATATATATCTCTCATACATTTCCTGAAAACCTCTGTCATGTAAAGTATGAACAGAGTTGCAATATCCAATGAATTTGGAAAGAAAAGAATTTTAGCATAAACCCGATATCTTGCTGATCAGGCAAAGATACCAATAAGTAACCTTTTCTACTGTAGATGGATGAATTCCTCGCCGGTCATCACCCGGCCGCATTAGGACCTCGCGCTAGACCGTTACCCGGCCACTCACGCGTGGATGGACTGTCACCCAGCCTCTTACACCTTCATAGACCGTACCCCGACCTGTCGCTTATGCCGACTCAATTAGATGGACTTACTTCCCGAATGTTGGGCAAGTAATCAAATTGTTTTCTCAAAATGGCAACCTCGTTGCGAATATAAAATACACCACAGAGCCGGATCCTGTTATTCCCAGTGGACTACCAATGAGATTTACAGAAGGGGGGTTGAATGTAAATCTCAAAACTTTTTCAAGTTTTGAATAGTTTCTAAGGCTAAGTGTTTTAGTGAGCAAATATGTGTGAATGGCTTGAAGCTAATACAGACAGATATATATTCAAACACAAATGTAGAGAACACAAAGAACTTAAAAACTTTTCTGGTGGATTTGTTGTTCCACCAGAGATGTGTTATTTCAGAAAATCTGTGATTCAAAGAATTAAATCACAGCTGCTTCCTAGTACAAACTAGATGATTTTCTCTCTGGATTTTTCTAAACAACTCAGGAAAATTCACATCTAATTACTAGCTGCTACTTGGTTTATATATCACCAAGTTTACAAGTGAAGACAAAACTGTAAAATACAATTAAAAAGGCTCTTCACGTGTTTCTTCTTCATTTCTCTATCCAATGCAATTTAGGCTTAGCTGTTAATCTTTGAATACTTCCTTGTTTGCACCAGAATGGAAATGCTGCATTTTCTTGATTCCTCCTAGAGGCTTCCACATTCCAGTTTGTCTCTGTCAACCCATGTGCCTCTGTCAGCTTATGAATTATCACTATCAACTGCTAATGAACTAAGCATCCGTTGAAGCTTTCATCCGTTGATGCCTTATCCGTTGAGGCTTTATCCGTTGAAGCTTTATCCGTTGATGCATTAGCAGTTGAAGTCTTTATCCGTTGAAGCACTTATCCGTTGATTTATCCGTTGAAGCTTTAGAGACATCCGTTGAAGCTTTGTTTCTTATCCGTTGAAGGTCTTCAATATCAGTTGATACTTCTTCACTTATACAAAATTACAAGGCATGAAATATTTACAATTAGCCCTCCTATTTGCATATCCACTAGTAGTCAACATGACTGATAATTTCCTACAACATCTAAGAATTACAACTTGAATCCAGAGAATGAAATGTGCTACAATACTAAACTTATTGCTAAGTAAAGCTACTCCTTCAACGGATAGCCAAGATGTTCTTATCCGTGGAGGCTACAAACACTAGATTTCTACTTAAGTGTTTTTTTAACTTATCATCAAACTAATACATATATTCCTAACAATCTCCCCCTATTTATGTCTACTAGAACTGTAGGCATAAATTTGAGTTTAGCTTGATGATAACAAAATACTTGACAAATATATTAACTGTAATAAAGCAGAAATTCAAAAGTGCTGCAAAAATGTGTATGCTGAGATGGAATTGAAGAATTACATTGTTTCCAAGGGTGCTCCTTTAGCCTGAGCAGATTAATTTCTTTTCCTTTGATCCCTTGTTTTCTTTCCTAGCCTCCTGTCATTCTCCTCTATTTGAAGTTGAAGTTGTCTATAGAACTCAGCTTCATCTTCTTCATTGATGTCCAACTTAGATTGCATATCCTTGAGAGTTTCATTACTGGCAATCTTGAGCTGATCTTCAAGTCTGAAAAATCTTCTGACTCCTTTGTTGTCTCTGAACTCCATCAACCAATGAGGTGATTTGTGAACTGTAATTCCTCTTTCTCGAATGAGTAATGTTCTAGGCAAGGCATTGGGCTCCCACCAAGTTTTCCTTATATTGGCAATCTTGTTGAGAATCTCAGTCTTGGCAGTCCTGGTAAAGCCAGAATCCCTTTGTATGGCTGAGTAGACTCTAACCAAGGTAGAGTAGCCTTCATTCAGAATCCTGTAGAGAGGCCAAGTTTTTTCCCCACTTCCTTTGTATTTGAACACTAGTCTTTCCGGTAGCTGTCTGTAGGCAGCTATTCCCCTTACTTCCTCCAGCTCATCCAGATAGAGTTCAATGTCTGAAAATTCTTTTATGTCACAAATGTGAACATAATCATCCTTAGAGGCTTGTGGCTTAGGCTTAGGCTTCTGAGTGAATTTGATTGAGGTTTTAGGAGGTGTTGATTTGATTCTTCTTTTCTGCTTCTTTGATGGTGGAGAAGAGGTTAAGAAGGTGGGCAATTTGATGGTGTCCCAATCAATTGGTTCCTCCTTAGGAATGATTGTTTCACCATGAATGTTTATGAAGGGGTCAGGCATAATGGGTTCAGGAATAGAAGGTAGTGGTTTGGATTCTGATTGGGTTTCTTCAGTCTCATCTACCATCTTTCTCTTTGCATTGGCCTTCTTTCTGTTCCCTTTCTGCCATTCCTCTCTTTGCTTACTTCTTTCTTCCATATCATTATCAACCATGTCCCCCATACCTTCATCTTCACTTTTGTCTTCAATTTCTTTCTTTTCTTCAGCTTGACTTGACTTTAGCTGTTTTTCAAGCTTTGCTTGTGCTCTTTTGTCAGCCTTTAGCTTTTTGGCTTCTTCTTTCAACCTTCTGGTTTCTTCCCTCTTGGCTATTGAGAATTTGGGATGTCCTTGCATCACACAGATGCTCTTTCCCTCTCTAAAGATAATAGCCATGTTCCTCCTTTCAACCACATCCATGGTCTCTTTGTGCTTTATGATACTTCCACCCAAAACCTTGTCTTCATCAGGCTTTGGAAGAGGAAAATCCACTTCTTTCATCTGAGCAAGGCTTAGAGGATTCTTTGTAGAGTCCTTATTGGATCTGTTGTTGGGCTTGAGAACCATAGGTTTCATATTCTTGGAAGAAGTCTCTCCAACCTTATTCCTTCTTACTGGCTTGAGCTCCATAATAATTGGTTCCACCTTTGTGCTATGCTTCACAGATTGTGATTTAGAAGTTATAGAACCAAAAATTTGTTGCATCTTTTCATCAATTTTCCTCCTTTGCTCTTTGACTTGCAATTCAGCTGCTGCTATCTGGATTAGATCAATTCCATCAAGCTTTCCTTTGATTTGAATAGTTGGAGAAGTGGTGATGGCAGGAACTAGCACTTGAGATATTTGAACTGTTGTTGATGGATCTCCTTCCCCTTCCCTTTTATTCTCCCCCTTTTTGTTATCATCAAGGGTAGGGGTCAAGCCTTGTGCTTTTGCCAGCTGCATTAGTAAATTTGTCTGAGTTTGTTGATTCTGAAGAATGGTGACCATAGAGTCTTCAATGATCTGAATTCTGTCTTCCAACCTGGCCAGCCTCTTGTCAGCATCAGATGCTTTCCTCAGTCTCCCTAACAAATCTTGCATAGTACCATAAGGCATGACTGAATCTAACTTCTCAGCATTGTAGGATTTCAGATCAGCAATGTCCTGCTTGAGTTCATCCACACTTAGATTCTGTTTGAAATGCTACAACTGCAAGAGATGCAGAGAGTCTAGATGAGCTTGAAGAATTGCCTTGGTACCAGCATCTGTAGTCTCCTGAAGGGCCTTCTGAATAGTCATTACTTGCCTGACCAAAGTTACACCAAACTCTCCTGGTGTAGATGCCTTTGCCCATGCCCAATCAGGTAGATCTGGAACAGAACTTGGGCCTGCTTCTCCCCCTAAGTTCATGCTCTCATCCAAAGAATTAGAGTCATCATCATTAGAATTTACTCCAAATTCTTCAGATGTCTCACCAGCTTGAGAAGGTAGCCTGTTAACAACAGCTTTGTCTCTGAGAAGAGATTCTGAAGTGTGTACAATATTTAAAGTCTATTTTGCCTCCACATTGCCCTGAGCAGCCAACAATTGATAGGCTGGAACAGGGTGAGTAAAAGTGTCATCATCCAAGGAAATGTTATCAATTACAGCTTTGTAATGTTGCTGAAATTGTCTTTCCTTTTCTGCATCATCCACTATCATTGACTCACTAGCAATGGCTGGATCCACCCTTATAGCTTCTGTACCTGCCTTTCTCTCATTTTCTCTATTTTCTTGCATCAGGGGCTCCCCCTGGCTCACACACACCCTCACACCCTCACCCTCACCTTCTAAGGTGGCACTCCCCTCACTCACTTTTGCCATGCTGGAAGAAATAGCATGCATATGGTGACTCTCAACCTCTCCTTTTGCCTGGGACCAACCCAGCCTCTCACTCAAATTATCACTCCCTTCCCTCAAACCTAAGAGTGATTGTACAGTAACCATGTCCTCTATAGTTGGAAGTATTTCTGTTATATATGTAGAGACCATCAACGGATAGGGAGTATCCGTTGAAGTGGAAACTGATGGTAATAACGGATAACTGCTGTTAAGCTTATCCGTCGAAGAACAACCACTTGTCAACGGATGAGAGATATCCGTTGAAGAAGGAAAAGATGTAGATATTGAAAGTGACATAATTGTTGAGTCTGTGTGAATTGATTTTAAGTGAGGTGACACAGATTCTTCAACTATATCTGAAAGAATTGGCTGATGATCCAACAAATCATCTAAAAGATGATGATCATCAGGTTTTGAGTGGGGCTCCTCCCTGAGTTTTAATGAGGGAGAATCAGGAATTGATGTGAATATCATATCCACATCCAGAGAGGGTGATGGAGAGTTTGATGATTGATGTGTTTTTATTATGAGAGAATGGGGTTGTGACTCCACATTTGCTGGAGTCACATCAAGCTGAATTTGAGAAGGCAAAGATACAGGTGGATGTATCTGTGCTGTGTGTGCCCCCTGTGTGGAAACTAGGGTCTTGGCCTTCTTCTTCCTTGAAAAGGCTTTGATTGGTGAATGTGTGGCCTCAGTGTCCCTCCCTCGTTTGTTCTGTGTCCCTGGTCGGGGACTATTTTCAATAGCTGCATCCCTTTGGGAGGATGCAACTAGGGATGTGTTTGACTCCTTTTGAACCACCACAGTCTTTTGAGAGACTGTGGCTTGGCTGGCTGGGGTATCACTCACCTCTCCCACCTTATCCTGGGGGGTTTCTTGATGTTCACCCCTCCCCTCACCACTCACACCCTGTTCACTCCCTTCAGGGTTTATGGTAGTTGTTACAACTGTTGTCTTTTGAGAGACAACAGAGGTGGTTTTCTTTGACTTGTGTTTTGAAATTTTAGTTTTGGTGGCTTTGGTAGGAACCTGTTTGGACAAAGACACAGATTCCATTGCCACACTGGAAGGCAAAGAAACAATGGGGTTGGAAACAATAGGAGTTATAAAAGTGTTTACCTCACTTACCTGTGGTGCATTCATGATTGGCAAATATACCAATGGCACCTGGCTGTTGAGGTTGATTCTCAAAAGGTCTGCAAGGACCCTTTTCTCTTGTGCCCAGCATTTGAGTTTATTGTTCTCATTAGATATAACCAATCCTTCAGCAACATGGTTAGCCAATAACATAAAGAATCTAGCATATTAGATGTTATGTGGTCTATTAGCTTTGTTACCTAATCTGGAACCTAATTCTAGCATGACATAGTTGCTAAAATTAAAGTACCTATCAGAAACTAGCATATAGAGCATATTAACAAGAGATGAAGTTATGGCATCAAAATTGCTAATCTTCCCAGAGAAAACCTTGATAAAGGCATCTCCAAGAAAACTCCATTCTTTCCTAAGGCCCTTCCTTCTAATACTACCTAAACTAGCAGAATCAAAAGCATAGCCTATGGAATCTAACATAGCAGATACATCTTTATCAGTGTGTGGTGTCATGGAATTATTCTCAGGCAACTTAAAACAAGACTGTATATCATCACAGTTAATGCAATAATCCTTACCTTTGAGAGAGAAGGCAATAGTCATATCTGTGGAGTTGAACTCTGCAGTTGTCCAAATCTCCTCAATCACCTCACAGTAGATGGTTGGGGCTTCCAGCATTGCATAGCTTAGTTTGCAGTTTTTGATGAAGTCCGTCATCTTGTGATAATCAGAATGGGCTTCATTCTTTTCAACCAAGGCTATGAAATTATTCTTTTCATAAACAAATCCAGATTGAGACATAATTTTGACTACTGGTGCCATTGTTGTGAGTAGAGGTTGCAGAGAAAAACTTGAGAATTTTGGGAGAGAAGGAGAATAAAAATTGCAAGAAAGCGTAAAGTGAAAATAAGAATTCAATGGACTTTTATACTTTCTTGAATTAAAACATAAATAAAATGATTAAATGATACTTTTAAGCAAATTACAGCCGTTTAAGAATAAAGAAAACTGTAGAAATTCTGAAAACTGCCTTTAATACAAATACATACAACAGTGTATATCTGTATCAACGGTTAAGTAAAAGAATCAACGGCTGTGACTCACTTAAAGTAACTGATGTGACACTTCAATGGATAAGGTAAATAGTTATCCGTTGATGATCAACACTATTTTATCCGTTGAGGGATAAAATTACCAGAAATGTATTTGTCTCTCAACGGATAATGAACATCCGTTGATAGAACAATTTTGGCTTTTAACGGATAGGGAATATCCGTTGATAGAATAAGTCTTACTTAAAGCCAACTTTGTTCTTGCAGCAAATTCATTTCAGGCTTCAAGGCAGATTATATAGAGGACATAAATTTATGAATAATTAAGCATACCTAGCTCACTTACTAATCTTGTGAATGTTGATTCATCAAGTGGCTTGGTAAATATGTCTGCAATCTGCTTTTCACTTGGAACAAAATGAAGTTCCACTGTACCTTTCATCACATGTTCCCTAATGAAGTGGTACTTGATGTCAATGTGCTTGGTTCTTGAGTGCTGTACTGGATTTTCAGTAATGGCAATGGCACTTGTGTTGTCACAGAATATAGGAATTTTGTCAACAGTTAGTCCATAGTCAAATAGTTGATTCCTCATCCATAGTATCTGTGCACAGCAACTACCAGCAGCAATGTACTCAGCTTCAGCTGTTGATGTAAAAACAGAATTTTGCTTCTTGCTGAACCATGACACAAGCTTGTTCCCTAGAAATTGACAGGTGCCAGTTGTGCTTTTCCTGTCTATTTTGCAGCCTGCATAATCTGCATCTGAGTAGCCAATTAGATCAAAACCAGACTCTCTAGGGTACCAAATTCCTAGATTTGGAGTCCCTTTGAGATATCTGAAGATTCTTTTAATAGCCACTAAGTGAGATTCTTTAGGGTCAGCTTGAAATCTAGCACAGAGACATGTAGAAAACATTATATCAGGTCTACTAGCAGTTAAATATAAAAGTGAGCCAACTATGCCTCTATAACTTGAAATGTCCACAGACTTTTCAGCCTTGTTTAATTCAAGCTTGGTGGCAGTGGCCATGGGAGTTTTTGCAGATGAACAGTCCATTAAGTCAAACTTCTTTAAAAGATCATAAATATATTTAGTTTGACTAATGAAAATTCCACCACTAACTTGTTTAACTTGTAAACCAAGAAAATAAGTTAGCTCTCCCATCATGCTCATTTCATATTTACTTTGCATTAACTTAGCAAACTTTTTACAAAGCTTATCATCTGTAGATCCAAATATAATATCATCTACATAAATTTGAACAAGTATTGTAGAGCCATAAACATTTCTAAAGAAAAGAGTTTTGTCAACAGTACCTCTTGTGAAGTGATTATCTAGAAGAAATTTTGACAAAGTCTCATACCAGGCTCTAGGTGCTTGCTTTAGTCCATAGAGTGCTTTCAACAGATAATACACATAGTCTGGAAAGTTTGGATCTTCAAATCCTGGAGGTTGGCTTACATAAACTTCTTCCTCCAATTCCCCATTTAGAAATGCACTCTTGACATCCATTTGATAGACTTTGAAATTGGCATGGGCTGCATAGGCTAGAAAGATTCTGATGGCTTCAAGTCTGGCAACTGGAGCAAATGTTTCATCAAAATCTATTCCCTCTTGTTGAGAATAGCCTTTAGCAACCAATCTGGCTTTATTCCTTATGACAATGCCATTTTCATCCATCTTGTTTCTGAATACCCATTTTGTGTCAATAGAACTCTTGTTCTTTGGCTTGGGTACCGGCTTCCATACTTTGTTCCTCTCAAATTGGTTTAGCTCCTCTTGCATTGCTAAAATCCAATCTGGATCCAATAGAGCTTCTTTCACTCTCTTAGGTTCCTCCTGTGATAGAAAGCTACTATACAGACATTCATCTTGAGTAGCCCTTCTAGTTTGCACTTTAGATGTAGCATCACCAATGATCAGTTCAAAAGGGTGATTCTTGGTCCATTTCCTTTGAGGTGGTAGATTAGCTCTAGATGAGGTTGCCTCAGTATTGTCATGATGTGAGATAGAATGTTGATTGGTTGAAACTCCCCCTGAGTTGCTGATCCTTTGAAAGGAATTGGGAGCTCTATCAACTGATAAAGTGAATTGATTATCCATTGACAGACTGTGATCAACGGATGCTTCATTATGAACTTCAACGGATGATGCACTTTGTCTTTCAACGGATGCTGCATTGCTTCTTTCAACGGAAGCTGAATTATGACTTTCAACGGATGCAGCATTCTGTGCATTACCCAAAGGCAGATTTTGAATTCTTCTTGAGATGCCTTCTTCATCATTCTCATCATCACTATCATCACAATATATCTCAATATTGTCAAATTTGAGTCCTTCATGATGTCCCTCATCTGTTAGTCCATCAATCTTTTTATCATCAAACACAACATGCACATATTCCATGACAATGTTGGTTCTTAGATTGTAGACACTATATGATTTTCCAGCAGAATAACCAACAAATATTCCTTCATCAGCCTTTGCATCAAACTTCCCTTTGTGATCAGATTGATTCCTTAAGATGTAACATTTACAACCAAAGACATGCAGAAAGTTTAAAGTTGGTTTTCTTCTCTTGAATAATTGATAGGGAGTCATGCCTTTTTCCTGATTGATTAGAGAAATATTCTGAGTGTAACATGCACAGTTAACAGCCTCAGCCCAAAAATAAGTTGGGAGTTTTGACTCTTCAAGCATTGTCCTTGCAGCTTCAATTAGTGATCTGTTCTTCCTTTCCACCACACCATTTTGTTGTGGAGTCCTTGGAGCTGAGAACTCATGCATGATACCATTTTCTTCACAGAACAACTTCATGGTTGAATTTTTGAACTCAGTTCCATTGTCACTCCTAATATTCCTTACTTTGAAATCAGGATGATTGTTGACTTGCTTGATATGATTGATAATAATTTCACTAGCTTCATCCTTTGATCCAAGAAAATAAACCCAAGAAAACTTTGAGAAATCATCTACAATCACTAGGCAATATTTTTTCCTTGAAATTGACAATACATTGACTGGTCCAAAAAGATCCATGTGTAGCAGTTGTAATGGTTCATCAATTGCAGATTCAAGCTTCTTACTGAATGATACTTTCTTTTGCTTTCCTTTCTGACAAGCATCACACAGTCCATCCCTTGTGAATTCTACTAGAGGTATTCCTCTAACTAAGTCCTTTTTGACTAGATCATTCATTGTCTTGAAATTTAAATGGGACAGCTTCTTGTGCCATAGCCAACTTTCAACTGAGCTTGCTTTGCTGAGAAGACAATTAATAGATTTTGCATCTGTAGAGTTGAAGTCAGCTAAGTACACATTCCCTTTTCTAACTCCAGTTAGAACCACTTTATTATCCTTTTTACTTGTGACAATACATGCTTCAGAATTGAAGGAAACAGTATTCCCTCTGTCACATAGTTGACTGATGCTTAATAAGTTGTGTTTGAGACCATCAACCAATGCAACTTCATCAATGATGACATTTTCTTTTGAAATCAAGCCATATCCCATAGTGAATCCTTTGTTGTCATCTCCAAAGGTTATGCTAGGGCCAGCTCTCTCCTTAAACTCTGTGAGCAGGGTGAAATCTCCTGTCATGTGTCTTGAACAGCCACTGTCCAAGTACCATAGATTCCTTCTTTTTCCCTGCACACAACAAAATCAATCAAGTTGATTTTGGTACCCAAGTTTCCTTGGGTCCAGCCTTGTTAGTCTTTTTCCTAGACTTCATTCCTCTTGCATCTTTTGACTTAGGTAACTTTGGGTCAACCTTGATCTCAGATGTGGTTGGTTGAAGTGTAGGGTTAGTCACAGAATTATTTAGCATATTTGATTGACTTTGATAAGGCATAGATTGTGCAAACATGTTATTCCACATAGGCATATTGTATGGCATTTGAGGCATACTAAATGCAGTAAAATAAGGATTATTAATATATGGCATGTTTGTTCCTCGCGCTGGCCAAGTCTAATCCCATTCATTAATCTCGGTTCAGATCTGTTTGAAAAGTAGCAAAAAATGTGCATGGGGATTCTGATGAGACATAACAGGCATAGCATGCAGAGGTGACATAGACATATTAGGCATGGAGGGATTTGAAGGCATGGGAGCATTTTTAACAGATTTGCAATTATCAGATAGGTGATTAACACTTTTACAATGCACACAACTTTTTCTAGGAGCATACCTATCAGGTGTGTAATTGTTATATTTATTAATCCCTACCTTCCCATTTCTTTTAGATTTTCTTTCAGTTTCCTTCTTATCCTCAACCAACTTAAGCCTATTTTTTAGCTGATCTAAAGTCATGTGTCCTATATTCACCTTACTGGCATCTTTGGATGTGCTAGCTCCTTCTTTGACAAAGTTCTTGAGAGTTGAACCATCCTTCTTATTGAGATTTTTATTTTTGAAATTACTTGCCTGTTTTAATTGATGAGCCTTCAACGGATGCTCTTTTTCTTACATCAATGGATAACTTTCATCATCCGTTGATTCCACATCCATTGACAATCCATCAATTAATTCTAACTCCTTTTTGTTTTTCTTCCAGGCATCCTCACAGAATGATTCAATTCCCTGAACCTTGGCAATCTGAACACTAACATCCCTAGATGTTTTCCAGGCCTTGATTACCTCTTGCTCACTTTCTAACTGTTTAGAAAGAATTTTTACTTTCTTAACAGCTTCTTCTAGTTCACTCTCAACAGTCAAGCATCTAAGTTTAATCTTTTCAAGCTCAATTACCTAATCTTCTAACACAGCATTCCTATCACTTAAAAACACATTATTCTCTTTGATCCTAGTGTTTTCTTTAGCTAGTGATTTAAGGGAAACTCGCAAATGATATAATTCATTGGACATATCATTTATGGCTTCATTGCATTCATTTTTAGAAAGCTGAGAGAGATCAGTAGTAATTACCTGGTTGCTTGATGAACTAGTTTCATTTTCATCAGAATTAGCCATCAGGGCTAGGTTGACATATTCCATATCATCATCTTCATTGACTCCATCTGCTGCCCAATCATCTTGAGTGAGAAAAGATCTTTCCTTTTGTTTGAGCAAATCAAAATACTTCTTTTTGTAATCAACTTGCTCAAATTTCTTTTTATCAGAGGTTGGCTTCCTACACTCACTTGCAAAGTGTCCACTAATGCCACAGTTATAACATTTGAACTTGGATTTGTCCACCATGTTTTTATTTGGCTTAGTGAATTTTGTATTTTTCCTGAACTTCATATTTGCAAACCTCCTGGACAGAAAAGCCAGATGTTCATCAACATCATCAGAGTCATCCTGACTGGAATTGTTTTCATCCTCAGCTACTTGCTCTTTACCCTTGCTTGATTCTGATTTGCTTGTGCCAATTTTGAGACTTGGCATTGTCTTCTCCTCATTCCTGGCTCCAACCTTCTCACTGTCAGCTACAAGTGCAATTGATCCTCCTTTTCTCTTTCCCTTTTCCAACAGCTCATCTTGCTCCATCTCAAGTTCATATGTCTTCAAAATTCCATATATTCTTTCAAGTGTGAAGTCCTTATAATCTTGAGAATTTCTTAGAGAAACAGTCATAGGCTTCCATTCCTTTGGTAGAGACCTTAGAAATTTTAAATTGGAGTCCTTGACTTGGTACATTCTGCCATACAGCTTAAATCCATTCAACAGTTTCTGAAATCTGTTGAAGGTAACATTCAATGATTCTCCTTCTTCAAAATGAAAATATTCATACTGTTGAATGAGAAGCTGCATTTTGTTTTCTCTAACTTGCTCAGTGCCTTCACAGATAAGCTGCACAGTATCCCAAATTTCCTTAGCAGTTTGGCTGTTAATGACATTGTCAAACATATCTTGATCTAGGCCATTAAACAGAATGTTTATGGCTTTCTTTTCCTTGTGAACCTCTTCAATATCTTCAACAGTCCATTCTGCTTTTGGCTTGGGAATAGACTGTCCAACAGCAACTGTTGCAATAGCAGCTGTGGCCACCTTGTGAGGGATGTGAGGACCATTTTTAATGCAGTTGATGTAGCTTTCATCTTGAGAGAGAAGATGTAAATGCATCTTCACTTTCCAGTGATGATAGTTATCTTTTTCCAAGATTGGAATCTTTACACCACTATTCTTCTTACTCATGATGTTAGCAGAATAAATCTTTAAACTCTTTGTATGTTAAGAGCTTGCTCTGATACCAATTGTTATTCCCAGTGGACTAACAATGAGATTTACAGAAGGGGGTTTGAATGTAAATCTCAAAACTTTTTCAAGTTTTGAGTAGTTTCTAAGGTTAAGTGTTTAAGTGAGCAAATGTGTGTGAATGGCTTGAAGCTAATACAGACATATATATATTCAAACACAAATGTAGAGAACACAAATAACTTAAAAACTTTTCTGGTGGATTTGCTGTTCCACCAGAGATGTGTTATTTCAGAAAATCTGTGATTCAAAGAATTAAATCACAGCTGCTTCCTAGTACAAACTAGATGATTTTCTCTCTGGATTTTTCTAAACAACTCAGGAAAATTCACATCTAATTACTAGCTACTACTTGGTTTATATATCACCAAGTTTACAAGTGAAGACAAAACTGTAAAATATAATTAAAAAGGCTCTTCACATGTTTCTTCTTCATTTCTCTATCCAATGCAATTTAGGCTTAGCTGTTAATCTTTGAATACTTCCTTGTTTGCACCAGAATGGAAATGCTGCATTTTCTTGATTCCTCCTAGAGGCTTCCACATTCCAGTTTGTCTCTGTCAACCCATGTGCCTCTGTCAGCTTATGAATTATCACTATCAACTGCTAATGAACTAAGCATCTGTTGAAGCTTTCATCCGTTGATGCCTTATCCGTTGAGGCTTTATCCGTTGAAGCTTTATCCGTTGATGCATTAGCAGTTGAAGTCTTTATCCGTTGAAGCACTTATCCGTTGATGGATATTATCCGTTGAAGCTTTAGAGACATCCGTTGAAGCTTTGTTTCTTATCCGTTGAAGGTCTTCAATATCAGTTGATACTTCTTCACTTATAAAAAATTACAAGGCATGAAATATTTACAATTAGCCCTCCTATTTGCATATCCACTAGTAGTCAACATGACTGATAATTTCCTACAACATCTAAGAATTACAACTTGAATCTAGAGAATGAAATGTGCTACAATACTAAACTTATTGCTAAGTAAAGCTACTCCTTCAACGGATAGCCAAGACAGTCTTATCCGTTGAGGCTAGAAACACTAGATTTCTACTTAAGTGTTTTGTTTAACTTATCATCAAACTAATACACATATTCCTAACATGATCACACACTTTTCTATTTCTATTACTACGAGTCTTTAGGGTTTCCTCATACCCAACTCCCATATAATTCCTTAAACTCTATTGCGTTTATCTTCCTTTCCACTTCAGTTTCTTTTTTTTATTATTATTACAATCATTTCATGAACCCATTAATCATTGACTTCAAACATCACGTCATTCTGGGATTCGTGTCCTCAGGACGAATCTTGCCAACTTTTACAACTTAGATTCATAATTCATCATACTCGTTCGCCTTTGTTCTGGCTCTAAAGCTTTTACACTATCTCTATAACCTTGGGAAGTACTTTCCTGAAAATAATTGACTGAACTTTAATCAGTTTATTATAACATCTGGCCCCGTCTCTTTCTTGGCCTTTCACCAGCGGGTAGCCTCTCTCTTAGGAAGGTAAGTGACAAAAACAGTCGTTTGCACTTATTCAATCATTTAGAATCTCAAATGATTCTTATATTTCCTTTAGCCAGGCTCTTGCCTCGATTGGGTCAACCTGTTCCTTGGAATTCTGAGAGCTTAGCGACTTAAAGGTCATAAAAGAATTTCCCACCGCATTGTTTCCTCAGGGTGGTGGTTGGGGGTAAAAGTATAAGTTTTGTTTAGGCAGGTCCATGAATTGCCCCATAGGAGTACCGTCCTGGTTCCCCCTATCTTGCTCGACTTCTGTATTCTCAGTAAGAAATGTTTCATCCTTCTCCCATAATCGAAGTTATCTTATATGTTAAAATCCTTATTTTCCACTTCATTATGTTATGGGTTCCCTCTTTCTTGATGGCGACTTCCCTGACTATCATATTCAGGGTTTGTCCTAAATCTTAGTCCTCGAACCATGGCTTTCATCTAAGATCCCATCCTTAAGCTTTTGAACATTTAGAACCCAAATTCTGTAGGAATACCTCATTCTTCCCTTATCATCTTTCTCGGTATTAATCTTTTCTCTATTCATTGGCTCTCTTCCTTCATTCATCACTTTTTCTAGGCACAATTTTATGATCTTTTCCAATAATTCGGGTTGCATTACAATCTCAAATAGCTTTTCAGTATCGGCTCCGAGTACCTTCACTTCTATTCCCATTTTCTCAAAATCTCTTTCAGCTCTTCCGAAGACATTATCATCTCGAGTCTCTCCTTTCTACTAAGGGCGTCAGCCACCGTATTGGCTTTCCCTAGATGATAAATAATCTCATAATCATAATCCTTGATTACTCTAACCACCTTCTCTGGCGCATGTTGAGCTCTTTCTGCGTGAAAATATACTCGAGCACTTATGGCTTGTGTAAATCTCGCACTTCTCTCCATACAAGTAGTGCATCCAATCATTAGGGCAAAACTATTGCCATGAGCCCAAGCTCATGGGTGGGGATATCGAATTTTATATTCCCTTAATTGTCTTGACGCATACGTGATTATCTTACCGTGCTGTATAAAAAGGCATCATAATTCCTTGTGCGAAGCGTCACTACAAATCACAAAATCTCTTTTTCCATTCGGCAACGCCAACATAGGGGTTTTCACCAATCTTTTATTTAGTTCTTGGAAGCTGTTCTCGCAATTCTCTGTCCATTCTAACTTCTCGGTCTTATGAGTAAGCCGCGCTAAAGGGGATGCTTTCTTTGCAAACTTGAACGAACCTACGATAGTAACAGGCCAATCTTATCTCCGGTAGTCATCCTGACTACGGTCGTTGATTCCTTAGTGATAATCTCTTCAGTCTTGTTAGGATCCTTCACGGGATCCTCCTCAGCAACAACCCCTTCTGGGATAACATCATTAATCGCTACATCCTTAATATGAACATCATCTGGTCCCTTGTTAGGATGCTCCATTGGATCCGCAATCTGATCCCCAATATATAGTAAAATATCATCATTTTGTTGCTCTTGAACTTTAGTGTTCGGTGCCCTGCTACCTTATACGATAAGGAACTATGCTACTACCATGATATTCATAAGGGTTCCCGTAAGGGTTTTAATTGTCAGTACTACGTTAGGTAGTCCGACTATGAACTTGGCAAGAGTTTTTATTATCTTAGTGAACTTAATATTTTAACGACGCATCATCTCCGAGGTTTATAACGCTTAGCTCTGATACCATTACTGTAACACCCCCAAATCCGGGGTCGGGGATTTGGGTTGTCACGAGTTCCATTTCCCTTAACAACATTTAATCTAAATAAAAAACCAATTACTGCATGTTGTGACCCCACAATATACACACACACCACAAATTATAGTCTCAGAGATGAATACCAAAATAACACAAGTCATTTTATTCCACAATTATAAGTCATTACACCTCAAAAGGGGTTTTTGAATAAATTTACATATTCCTTGCCATTATTACAATTTATAATATACATAAGTCTGGTACATCAACAGTTAAAAACCTAGCCTATTGGTAGTTTCTACCTCAGCTACAGCGACATCAACGCCTACCGGAAACTGTGTAACGTTTCCTATCCGCTTGCGAATTGGGAGCTTATTCCAGTTCATCTTGTCTATCTGGTTGTTGTGTGATGAAAGAAGAAAGCAAGGGTGAGCAGCAAGGCCACCGAAATAATATGTATAATAATTAACAATATATGAGCATTCTCATAGTACTCATGAAAGTCTTGGTCAAGAAGAAATGAACCAAGTTTGATATCTTAATACAATCAAGTCGCAAAATATTCAGTATATATCTACATATTCAGTATATATCTACATATATACTTCTTAAAATTTTTGACTAGATCATTCATTGTCTTGAAATTCAAACGGGACAGCTTCTTGTGCCACAGCCAACTTTCAACTGAGCTTGCTTTGCTGAGAAGACAAGTAATAGATTCTGCATCTGTAGAGTTGAAGTCAGCTAAGTACACATTCCCTTTTCTAACTTCAGTTAGAACCACTTTATTGTCCTTTTTACTTGTGACAATACAGGCTTCAGAATTGAAGGAAACAGTATTCCCTCTGTCACATAGTTGACTGATGCTCAATAAGTTGTGTTAGAGACCATCAACCAATGCAACTTCATCAATGATGACATTTTCTTTTGAAATCAAGCCATATCCCATAGTGAATCCTTTGCTGTCATCTCCAAAGGTTATGCTAGGGCCAGCTCTCTCCTTAAACTCTGTGAGCAGGGTGAAATCTCCTGTCATGTGTCTTGAACAGCCACTGTCCAAGTACCATAGATTCCTTCTTTTTCCCTGCACACAACAAAATCAATCAAGTTGATTTTGGTACCCAAGTTTCCTTGGGTCCAGCTTTGTTAGTCTTTTTCCTAGACTTCATTCCTCCTGCATCTTTTGACTTAGGTAACTTTGGGTCAACCTTGATCTCAGATGTGTTTGGTTGAAGTGTAGGGTTAGTCACAGAATTATTTAGCACATTTGATTGAATTTGATAAGGCATAGATTGTGCAAACATGTTATTCCACATAGGCATATTGTATGGCATTTGAGGCATACTAAATGCAGTAAAATTGGGATTATTAATATATGGCATGTTTGCAAAATGTGCATGGGGATTCTGATGAGACATAACAGGCATAGCATGCAGAGGTGACATAGACATGTTAGGCATGTAGGGATTTGAAGGCATGGGAGCATTTTTAACAGATTTGCAATTATCAGATAGGTGATTAACACTTTTACAATGCACACAGCTTTTTCTAGGAGCATACCTATCAGGTGTGTAATTGTTATGTTTATTAATCCCTACCTTCCCATTTCTTTTAGATTTTCTTTTAGTTTCCTTCTTATCCTCAGCCAACTTAAGCCTATTTATCAGCTGATCCAAAGTCATGTGTCCTATATTCACCTTACTGGCATCTTTGGATGTGCTAGCTCCTTCTTTGACAAAGTTCTTGAAAGTTGAATCATCCTTCTTATTGAGATTTTTATTTTTAAAATTACTTGCCTGTTTTAATTGATGAGCCTTCAACGGATGCTCTTTTTCTTCCTTCAACGAATAACTTTCATCATCCATTGATTCCACATCCGTTGACAATCCATCAATTAATTCTAACTCCTTTTTGTTTTTCTTCCAGGCATCCTCACAGAATGATTCAATTCCCTGAACCTTGGCAATCTGAACACTAACATCCCTAGATGTTTTCCAGGCCTTGATTACCTCTTGCTCACTTTCTAACTGTTTAGAAAGAATTTCTACTTTCTTAACAGCTTCTTCTAGTTCACTCTCAATAGTCAAGCATCTAAGTTTAATCTTTTCAAGCTCAATTACCTGATTTTCTAACACAACATTCCTATCACTTAAAAACACATTATTCTCTTTGATCCTAGTGTTTTCTTTAGCTAGTGATTTAAGGGAAACACACAAATGATATAATTCATTGGACATATCATTTATGGCTTCATTGCATTCATTTTTAGAAAGCTGAGAGAGTTCAGTAGTAATTACCTGGTTGCTTGATGAACTAGTTTCATTTTCATCAGAATTAGCCATCAGGGCTAGGTTGACATATTCCATATCATCATCTTCATTGACTCCATCTGCTGCCCAATCATCTTGAGTGAGAAAAGCTCTTTCCTTTTGTTTGAGCAAATCAAAATACTTCTTTTTGTAATCAACTTGCTCAAATTTCTTCTTATCAGAGGTTGGCTTCCTACACTCACTTGCAAAGTGTCCACTAATGCCACAGTTATAACATTTGAACTTGGATTTGTCCACCATGTTTTTATTTGGCTTAGTGAATTTTGTATTTTTCCTGAACTTCATCTTTGCAAACCTCCTGGATAGAAAAGCCAGATGTTCATCAACATCATCAGAGTCATCCTGACTGGAATTGTTTTCATCCTCAGCTACTTGCTCTTTACCCTTGCTTGATTCTGATTTGCTTGTGCCAATTTTGAGACTTGGCATTGTCTTCTCCTCATTCCTGGCTCCAACCTTCTCACTGTCAGCTACAAGTGCAACTGATCCTCCTATTCTCTTTCCCTTTTCCAACAACTCATCTTGCTCCATCTCAAGTTCATATATCTTTAAAATTCCATATAATCTTTCAAGAGTGAAGTCCTTATAATCTTGAGAATTTCTTAGAGAAACAGTCATAGGCTTCCATTTCTTTGGTAGAGACCTTAGAAATTTTAAATTGGAGTCCTTGACTTGGTACATTCTGCCATACAGCTTCAATCCATTCAACAGTTTCTGAAATCTGTTGAAGGTATCATTCAATGATTCTCCTTCTTCAAAATGAAAATATTCATACTGTTGAATGAGAAGCTGCATTTTGTTTTCTCTAACTTGCTCAGTGCCTTCACAGATAAGCTGCACAGTATCCCAAATTTCCTTAGCAGTTTGGCTGTTAATGACATTATCAAACATATCTTGATCTAGGCCATTAAATAGAATGTTCATGGCTTTCTTGTCCTTGTGAACCTCTTCAATATCTTCAACAGTCCATTCTGCTTTTGGCTTGGAAATAGATTGTCCAACAGCAACTGTTGCAGTAGCAGCTGTGGCCACCTTGTGAGGGATGTGAGGACCATTTTCAATGCAGTTGATGTAGCTTTCATCTTGAGAGAGAAGATGTAAATGCATCTTCACTTTCCAGTGATGATAGTTATCTCTTTCCAAGATTGAAATCTTTACACCAATATCCTTCTTAGTCATGATGTTAGCAGAATAGATCTTTAAACTCTTTGTATGTTAAGAGCTTGCTCTGATACCAATTGTTATTCCCAGTGGACTAACAATGAGATTTACAGAAGGGGGGTTGAATGTAAATCTCAAAACTTTTTCAAGTTTTGAGTAGTTTCTAAGGCTAAGTGTTTTAGTGAGCAAATATGTGTGAATGGCTTGAAGCTAATACAGACAGATATATATTCAAACACAAATGTAGAGAACACAAAGAACTTAAAAACTTTTCTGGTGGATTTGTTGTTCCACCAGAGATGTGTTATTTCAGAAAATCTGTGATTCAAAGAATTAAATCACAGCTGCTTCCTAGTACAAACTAGATGATTTTCTCTCTGGATTTTTCTAAACAGCTCTGGAAAATTCACATCTAATTACTAGCTGCTACTTGGTTTATATATCACCAAGCTTACAAGTGAAGACAAAACTGTAAAATACAATTAAAAAGGCTCTTCACATGTTTCTACTTCATTTCTCTGTCCAATGCAATTTAGGCTTAGCTGTTAATCTTTGAATACTTCCTTGTTTGCACCAGAATGGAAATGCTGCATTTTCTTGATTCCTCCTAGAGGCTATCACATTCCAGTTTGTCTCTGTCAACCCATGTGCCTCTATCAGCTTATGAATTTTCACTATCAACTGCTAATGAACTAAGCATCCATTGAAGCTTTCATCCGTTGATGCCTTATCCTTTGAGGCTTTATCCGTTGAAGCTTTATCCGTTGATGCATTAGCAGTTGAAGTCTTTATCCGTTGAAGCACTTAGCCGTTGATGGATATTATCCGTTGAAGCTTTAGAGACATCTGTTGAAGCTTTGTTTCTTATCCGTTCAAGGTCTTCAATATCAGTTGATACTTCTTCACTTATACAAAATTACAAGGCATGAAATATTTACAATTAGCCCTCCCATTTGCATATCCACTAGTAGTCAACATGACTGATAATTTCCTACAACATCTAAGAATTACAACTTGAATCCATAGAATGAAATGTGCTACAATACTAAACTTATTGTTAAGTAAAGCTACTCCTTCAACGGATAGCCAAGATGGTCTTATCCGTTGAGGCTACAAACACTAGATTTCTACTTAAGTGTTTTGTTTAACTTATTATCAAACTAATACACATATTCCTAACAGATCCCTCAGGTTTTGAGTGAGTAATTAAATCCCCTTCGAAAGGAGGATCTTAAATATAAAAATGAGTTTTGGGATCCGCCATAACTTTTAAAAATCATTTTGAAGACTCGAAAACATTTTTAAGAATGTTTGGAGTAATGCTGATTTAATAAAATAAATCAGTCCCAATATATTAGAAAATATCTGAATATTATTATTTAAATAATATTCCCATAAAGAATAATCTTTATAAAAATAATTGAAGTAGAAGTTTTAAAACTCATACTTGAAATGAATATTAATAACCAAAGATATACTTATACGAAAGTATGATCTTTATTTGAATAATCAAAAATAAGTTTGATTATCGAAACATTATTCTTTAATAAAATAAAGAATATTATTTAGTAAATAAGCGAAGTCATAAGTCCTCGAATGAATATTCAAAATAATATTCATTAAATAGAATAAACAGAGTCGTAAGTCCTCGAATGAATATTCAAAATAATATTCATTAAATAAAATAAACGGAGTCATAGGTCCTCAAATGAATATTCAAAATAATATTCATTAAATAAAATAAACGGAGTCATAAGTCCTCGAGTGAATATTCAAAGTAATATTTATTAAATAAAGTAAGCGGAGTCATAAGTCCTCGAATGAATATTCAAAATAATATTCATTAAATAAAATAAAGTTATCGAATAAACCTTATTCGATTAATAGTTTTGAAAACTATATCAATATATATATATATATATATTATACTCGGGAACATCGACTCCCGGTTTAGAAAAATGTTCACCTTTGGGTCCCCTATACTAAGGGTATACGCAACTACTGCTTATCTCTAGCATAGGTATTATGCAACTTATAAGCAATTGAATCAACAATTAGATATCAAGATTACGAAACAGACATGCATATATACTATATCACATGCTCCAATATATCACAAGATTTGCTAATAACAATCATGCACTTATCACAAGATAATGCATATACATATATTTACATCACAACAACAGTATAACGGGTAGAAAACTTGCCTGAGTGCTCCGGGGTAGACTTAAGCTTAGAGTGGGTCCGGTAACCTATGAACAATAACATAAGCCGGAATTAAACCACGGTCGCTTAAGAAACTAGACTTTAACCAATTGAACCCTAACGTTTGCTTATGGTCAGTTCTACGCTTAATAAATCACATAAGTCGTTCGAGTACCCTCAGCTCCACCATTTTTAATAAATTAACCATTAAGAATTTTAAGGCGATTATTTTGCGAGTACTCTACCAACTTCCTAATACATTTTACATAATTGTTTTATACTCCAATTAGTCATTTAAGGGTCTTAACCAAGGTTTCAAAGTAAGGCGAGGGGTAATGGTTCGTTCGCGAAACACCGTTACTTAAAACGGTCGTTTCTCCTAAACCGTACATCGGATTCAAGCGAACCACATTTCAAAATGAAGCTTGTAACATGAACCATCTAAACATGGTAATGGTCAGTTCATGGAAGTGAGTGTTCTGGTGCAAAAGTTAAGTACAAAACAGTCTAAGGTAAATCGAGCACTACGACGACTATGTTTACGCGATTACCAAAGTTTAAACTACTCCAATCAACCACAAATCAACCCATAACCACCAATACCACCAAACGTCCTCCAAAACTTACTAACTCAGTCCATAACCTCATGATTTTTCCAACTTATTCAATCTCAAACAAGAACTACTAACTATACTTAAGGTTCATCAACCAACAACCAAGATTTATAACCCAAAATCATTATAATTCCAACCAAACTCTAAACATACAAGAATCATGCTCTCATGAACTATAACAAACAAAACCAAACCTAATACTCAAAGTAAAGTTAGGGTTTGGAGGTGTTATACCTTCCTTGGAGTGATTAGAGTAGCTAGGCCTCTTAGGGAGCCTCCTACAAGCTTGATCTTTCCAAAGAAATCAAGAACACAAAGTTAGGTTTTGAAGTTTCTAAAAGTCAGATTGAAAGAACTGTCAAAACGAGGGTCTTACCATGCTTATTTGGACGAGACTTATGAACAAGAGTTGTAGGCCATCTCAATACCTTTCCAAAGAGCTATAGAACATACTATTTGAATGAGTATTAAAGGAGATATGGTAGTTTGAGGTTGCTGCTCTGGTTTTGGCCGAGAGCTTGCTTCTTTAAAATGAAAAGTCAAGTTTGTATTATGATTTTTTGTTTTGTTTCTTTGTTTATGGCTTGGCTAATTTTGAGGATTTACCATGGTAAAAAATGAATGGCTCACAATCAACCAACAACACACTTCTTTTTGTCATGCTTAGGTCATCATTCTTATGTCATCCAATTGCCACATGTCTCTTCCTTGTGGTTTGATGATGTCACAATCCTTGGCTTCTTGTACAAGCTTATCTCTTGGTCGCTTATTTGTTTTACGGTTCGCTTAACTTTCGTTCTCGTTCGTCGTTTGAGGGATCATATCCGGGATCTTATTACTTGGGTTCCCCTAAACCTTTCTCAATATTTTATATTCCTTTTTATGATCCCCTCTTAAAATCCTTGAATTAAATCCTTTTTATCCTGTCACCTTATACTCAATTCTTTCAGTATCTGGTGGATTTTCGGAAAAAAATCAAAGTGTTCGGATTTGGATTCTGACGATCTTTCCATACACTTATTTACTTTATGGAGTACTAGTACGATCTTAGAATTTCTATAACAGTACTCCTATATAGCGTGGTCTGATAATTTTCCTTAATCAGCATCATCAGCAAAAGTTACTATTCATCTGTGTTTCAAAATTTTCCAAAAATTGGGGTTATTACAGTCTCCCCTCCTTAAAAGGATTCCGTCCTGGAATCAGATAGAAAATGAATAGGGATGCTCTCTTAGCATTGCACTTTCTAAGTCTCAAGTAAATTTTCCCACATTGTGGTTCTACCACCAAACTGTGCCTAGTTTGATAATCCTTCTCCTAAGCACTTGTTCCTTTTCGATCTATAACCCTTCCTGGTTGCTCCATATAGGTTACATTTGGTTGCATACATATGCGCTCATATGCCCCTATTTGTCTAGCATCCGGATTACACTTCCTTAACATTGATACGTGGAACACGTTATGAACTTGTTACAGGTTCGGGGGTAGGGCTAGCTCATATGCTAACATCCCAATATGTCTTAATATCTCCAAGGGTCCAACAATTTGTGGACTTAGCTTTCCTTTCTTTCCGAACCTCATCAATCCTTTCCAACGGATACCTTTAACATTACAAGGTCCCCTACTTCCTATTCCTTGTCCTTTCGTGTCAATTCAACATACTTCGCATGTCCATCTTGGGCTACTACCAGCCGTCTTCTGATTAGATCTATTATATCCCTGGTCCTTTGGACTACTGCGGGTCCGAGCATCTTGCGCTAGAGCAACTTCATCCTAACATAAGGGAGATCGACATTGTCTTCCCTCAAGGATCTCATAAGGAGATATCTCGATACCTAACATACGATCTATTGTCGTGAGAAAACTCAATCCGCGTTAAGTGATCATTCCAAATTCTTTCAAGTCTATTACACAGAATTTCATCATAGCTTCTAGCACTATAGCTTTTGCTTCTCAATACCCATTCTTTTCCAGTTCGTAATTGTTACTATCTTCCGTACATGATACTATTCTACATATACCTTTACTCGCTAGAGTTTTATAACCTCTTAATAATCGCGTCAACCTTAGTATCACGGACGCGTTAGAATCGGAATACCACCTTACTTGGTACCACTTCATCTCTAGCTGCCTCCATCTTCGAAAGCTTGGTCCTTCGTTTAGAAGTAAAAGAATTTATTGAGAGATCACTATGATCATGAACACTTGTTCTAATGCATAGTTAGTATAGAAGATGGCCAGCCTTCAGTACTTGACAAGCAATTAAACAACATGTGGTATCCTACTAGGCTTCTATCACACAGATAGATAGTCATTCGGCAATACCTCCCCTTCTAGAAGGGTTGTTCTTTTCAGCTTATATGAAATGAAAAGGAGAGAAAAGAACGAATTGAAGAGAATTGTATATATGTAAAAATATACTGCCACAAAATATCTGGCTTGGAATCTACCTCTGAACTATAGAGGTTTGTCATAGGAGAACAAAACATATATGTATATATATCAACATCAAGTATTATAGCATCGCATTTCACATGCCTAAATATTTATGCTATTCCTTCCATCATTCTATGGACCCATGCTCTTGCTCGAGCTCATAAACACTCACCATTGAAACTCCCTTGACAACGAAAATCGAATCTGGGATTTCATTCTAGACATCATCGTTACTAGAATTCTATGCTTGCACCGCAACCTTCCCCGTATAGTAATACGACTCTCTATTGATAAGAAAGAATAAGTATTCAATAGGTAGATAATCTACTTGATTAGTCTATCAATGATAACTTATATACCACCACGACCCGATTACTGGTACTCAATCTCAACATCCATTCTAATACAACTCTCACAGTTGTAAGTAATCCGCTCATTACTCGTAGAATCATTCCTACATTACTATGGTCCACCATTGACCTACTGTAGTCATTCTTTTTCCATGAAGTCTTAATAGCTAACCATACTGAGTCCATACATATCGTATCGAATTCTTCTAAGGAGGTAACATGATCACCGTTCATGATTCATGAAGAACACTCCTGAACTTGACGTACATATGACATGAAGCAGATAAAATTGCAGAAGAGTTTCAATGAAAGCAACGATAGCAGGTTAATACCATTATTAACCATATGTCTTTATTAGGAGACATGAAACTCAAAGGTTCATTTAGTCCTTTCGTAACATGGTCCTGGCTTATCTCAAGATATGACCTTATAAGATAGATAGCCCGCTCACGGCGATTACATAAATTAAATCTTTACCAAACTACTATCACGATTGAGTATCGCTCAATCATCAGAAGGAATGTCAATCTTCCACACCATAATACAACCTTCACGGCTTTAACCATTATCACTGTATTCCTCTGGCACGAGCGCCTATAATTTTCCTCTCACACTTAAAGTGTCGGCCACCTCCTTGGCCTTTCCTGATAGTAAAATTTCCTTACAATCAATGTCTTTTAAATGATCTTCAACTAAATTTTCTATATCATTTCCAATCACTGCTTGTGTGAAAATGCTCTTCCTTACGCTTTGGTGAAAAGAAAAAAAATATCACCATTTTTCCATAAGTTATTGCCTCGGTCTTTTAGAGGTTAACATTGTCACGACGAACTCTCGATCATACTTAGGACGTCTCTTATCTTGGGTCCTACTTGTTTTCACCAATCTCGACCTTCATTGGGTCGATCTATACTTTCTTATGGTTCAACACGTGCCCACCTGGCATTATTATAATTATGTCATATTTCCTTTATCAAAATTTCTATTCTTGAGAACTTTGAATATTACCTTTCTCCATGTAAGACCTCTAAGATTATCCTTGAATCGTTCCTCCTGTATTCCCTAGATACAGGGCATATCAAAATACCATTTACTAATACTAGAACCATTGTCTATATACTTCTGAAAAATTTCCCCACTGATCCTTAAAGGTTGTTGTTACTTTATCCTTTCCAATTCATACTGTCAAAACTCATATTGTCCCTATTAAGGGCGAAATGCCAACCTTTATGCATTCCCCTAGGGTTCATCTTAAGTTATCGAAGTTATATCCTTAATTCCACCTTTAAAAGAGTACTTGCATCCTTCCATGGATAAATCAAGTCATATATCCTTGATAGATTATCTTATTCAATCATTCCCACCTCGATAGTCTATACCAATTTCACAATAGCATCCTTATTCAAACTGAGGTCAACCCATATGGCCTTCAAAAGATAATAATGGTTACCCGCTTTTCTTTCCTAATTTGGTAATGATAACAGGGATGTTCTGGAAGATATTGGTCGTGTTCAACGTGAACTTCTTCTTAATAATTCCTCATTTACTTTTGTTGTTTATCTCAACAGTCATTTCAATGTTGGGATATCTTTCATACCTGGCGTCTCCCTTTCTGGGTATCATGCCACTGGTCTTACACTTCACATTCTTGAAGGTCACTTCCTTCATCCAATTATCCTAATTTCTTACATTCTTGTCCCCTCAGTCCATCCGCGTCTCATTATTTATCCTTCGAACTATCTCAAGGTTTCCTCGAATCCTCCCAACTTACAGGGGATAAAATATATGTATCTCTTATGCCTTTAACCATCACCTTTAACTCATGGTAAATCACCCTCATCCTGACGATTACATACTTTTCTATTTCTATTGCTACGAGTCTTTAGGGTTTCCTCATACCCAACCCCCTTATCATTCCTTAAACTCTATTGTCTTTATTTTCCTTTCCACTTCAGTTTTTTTTATTTTCTTTTCTATTACAATCATTTCATGAACCCACTACTCATTGACTTCAAACATCACGTCGTTCTGGGATTCTTGTCATCAGAACGAATCTTGACAACTTTTACAACTTAGCTTCATAATTCATCATACTCGTCCGCCTTTGTTCTGGCTCTAAAGCTTTTACACTATCTCCATAACCTTGGGAATTAATTTCCCGAAAACAATTGACTGAACTTTAATCAGTTTATTCTAACCTCCAGCTCCGTGCCTTTCTTGGTCTTTCACTAGCGGGTGGCCTCTCTCTTAGGAAGGTGGGTGACAAAAATAGTCTTTTGCGCTTCATCAATCATTTAGAATCTCAAATGATTCCTATATTTCCTTTAGCCAGGCTCTTGCCTCGGCTAGGTCAGCTTGTTCCTTGGAACTCTGAGAGCGTAGTGACTTAAAGGTCCTGGAAGAATTTCCCACCGCATTGTTTCCTCAGGGTGGTGTTTGGGAACAAAAGTATAATTTTTGTTTAGGCAGGTCCATGAATTGCCCCATAGGAGTACCATCCCGGTTCTCCCTATCTTGCTCGACTTATGTTTTCTTAGTATAAAATGTTTCATCCTTCTCCCATAATCAGGGTTATCTTATACGTTAAAATCCTTGTTTTCTATTTCATTATGTTATGGGTTCTTTCTTTCTTGATGGCGACCTCCCTGACTATCACATTCAGGGTTTGCCCTAAATCTTATTCCTCGAACTTTGGCTTTGATCTAAGATCTCGTCCTTAAGCTCTTGAACGTTTGGAGCCAAAATTCTGTAGGAATACCTCATTATTCCCTTATCATCTTTCTCGGTATTAATCTCTTCTCTATTCATTGGCTCTCTGACTTCATTTATCACTTCTTCTTGGCACAATATGATCTTTTTCAATAATTTGGGTTGCATTACAATCTCAATCAACTTTTCAGTACCAGCTCCGGTTACCTTCACTTCTATTTCCATTTTCTTAAAGTCTCTTATCAATTCTCCCCAAGACATTATCGTCTTGAGTCTCTCCTTTCTACTAAGGGCGTTAGTCACCATATTGGCTTTCCCTGGATGATAAAGAATCTCATAATCGTAATCCTTGATTTAGCTCTAACCACCTCCTCTGGCGCATATTAAGCTCTTTCTGCGTGGAAATATACTTGAGCTCTTATGGTTTGTGTAAACCTTGCACTTCTATCCATACAAGTAGTGCCTCCAATCTTTAGGGAAAAACTATTTCCAAGAGCCCAAGCTCATGGGTGGGGATATCAAATTTTATATTCCCTTAATTATCTTGACGCGTACGCGATTACCTTGCTGTGCTGTATAGGGGCCGTCACCAATCTTTGCTTCAGTTCTTAAAAGCTGTTCTCGCATTTGTCTGTCCATTCGAACTTCTCAGTCTTACGAGTAAGCCGCGTAAAAGGGGCTACTATCTTTACAAACTTGAACGAACCTCCGGTAGTGACCGGCCAATCCTACCTCTGGTAGTCGCCCTAACCATGGTTATCAATTCCTAAGTGGTCCTTTATTCATTCTTGTCAGGATCCTCCACGGGATCCTCCTCAGCAACAATCCCTTCTTGGATCACATCCTCAACCGCTACATCCTCAATATGAACATCATCCGGTCCTGCATTAGGACGCTCTATCGGATCCACAATCCGATCTCCAATTAGTAATAAAACATCATCGCGCGGTTGCTCCTCAACCTCAGGGTTCAGAGTCCCGCTACCATATACTACAGCGAACTACGTTTCTATCATGATATTTATAAGGATTCCTATAAGGGTTTTAACTGTCAGTACTACGTTAGGTAGCCCGACTATGAACTTGGCAAGAGTTCTTATTATCTTAGTGAACTTATTATTTTAACGTCACATCATCTCCGAGGTTTATAACGCTTAGCTCTGATATCATTTCTGTAACACCCCCAAATTCGGGGTCGGGGATCCGGGTTGTCACGAGTTCCATTTCCCTTAATAACACTCAATCTTTATAAACAACCAACTACTGCGTACTGTGACCCCACAATATACACACACACCACAAGATATAGTCTCAGAGATGAATACCAAAAATAACACAAGTCATTTTATTCCACAATTATAAACCATTACACCTTAAAAGGGTTTCTGAATAATTTACATATTCCTTGCCATTATTACAATTCATAATATACATAAGTCTGGTATATCAAAAGTTGAAAGCCTGGCCTATTGGTAGTTCCTACCTCAGCTACAGCGTCATCAACGCCTACAGGAAACTGCGGAATGTTTCCTAACCGCTTACGAATTGGGAGCTTGATCCTGTTCATCTTGTCTATCTGTTGTTGTGTGATGAAAGAAGAAAGCAAGGGCGAGCAACAAGCCCACCAAAATAATATGTATTATAATTAACAATATATGAGCATTCTCATAGTACTCATGAAAGTCTTGGTCTAGAAGAAATGAACCAAGTTTGTTATTTTAATGCGACGAAGTCGCAAAATATTCAGTATATATATACATATATACTTCTCAAATCTTTGAAATCCTTTGACATGTATAATATACACAGAGTTCCAGTTTATAACTATATAAAATATCGTTGCAAGGTGATCTCACATATCTAACCTTGTCTCAACGTTTTTCTGAAAATCTTTGTCATGCATAAGATAATCATTTACTAGATATAAGTTGAAAAGATGAAGTTACAAGATACTCTAATATACTTATATCTTTTCCGAATACTACTTGAACTACCACCGTTCAAGTTATAATTAGTTTCAAAAGTTCATCGCACAGATGAGACTACAAGATAAGACTTGAATATATTCAATCTTTGAAATATTATTGAATGAAATGAAGTTACGAGATACTTCATTAAGTCCCGATATATATATATATATATATATCCATATATATCTCTCATACATTTCCTGAAAACCTCTGTCATGTAAAGTATGAACAGAGTTGCAATATCCAATGAATTTGGAAAGAAAAGAATTTTGGCATAAACCCGATATCTTGCTGATTAGGCAAAAATACCAATAAGTAACCTTTTCTACTGTAGATGGATGAATTCCTCGCCGGTCATCACCCTGGCCGCATTAGGACCTCGTGCTAGACCGTTACCCGGACACTCACGCGTGGATGGACTGTCACCCAGCCTCTTACACCTTCATAGTTGGTACCCCGGCCTGTCGCTTATGCCGACTCAATTAGATGGACTTACTTCCCGAATGTTGGGCAAGTAATCAAATTGTTTTCTCAAAACAGCAACCTCGTTGCGAATATAAAATACACCACAGAGCCGGATCCCTCAGGTTTTGAGCGAGTATTTAAATCCCCTTCGAAAGGAGGATCTTAAATATAAAAATGAGTTTTGGGATCCGCCATAACTTTTAAAAATCATTTTGAAGACTCGAAATCATTTTTAAGAATGTTTGGAGTAATGCTGATTTAATAAAATAAATCAGTCCCAGTATATTAGAAAATATCTGAATATTATTATTTAAATAATATTCCCATAAAGAATAATCTTTATAAAAATAATTGAAGTAGAAGTTTTAAAACTCATACTTGAAATGAATATTAATAACCAAAGATATACTTATACGAAAGTATGATCTTTATTTGAATAATCGAAAATAAGTTTGATTATCGAAACATTATCCATTAATAAAATAAAGAATATTATTTAGTAAATAAGCAAAGTCATAAGTCCTCGAAAGAATATTCAAAATAATATTCATTAAATAGAATAAACTGTCACACCCCAACTTAAACAGCAGATTTAATATAGCTATTACAACATTTAATAATTAAATAAACACACCCAAAACCAAGATCTTACAGTTTAGGGTTTGGAACAACCCAACACTACCATCTATTACAACTGATTATAAATACCGAGTCCTCACACAAACTACTATCACTTATTCTACCTGAGCTCGAACATAAGCATCAGCATCACAGGTCTTACGGGCAGTCTGCTTGAATCTAACCATAGCTGCTAGCTGTAATATCAGGGTAAAGCAAGGAGTGAGCCAAATGCTCAACAAGTGCTAAACAATACGATACAAAACATAAATCGAGAAATATATTAAAGAATGTCAATGGGAAGACATAACCAGTGATAACGAGAGATAAAACTTTGGGTGATGGCATCATTCCGTTTGTATCAAAACAATTTCAAAATCATATCTTAATCAAAATCATTTTATGACGCTACGGATTATAGCCGTTGATCAGCCGCGAAGTAATCTCGAATCCCTAGGCAACTTTTATGCCTAATATAAGTGTGGAAAGGACTCGCATCTCAGTCATGACCCACTATTCAAAGAAAACATTTATCCCCCTTTGGGACTGAAAACCCACATTTTATTTATTTCAAAAATTGATGCCGATTTATAACAAAATCTCTTTTACAGTAAACATTTTTTTATCAAGGGATTATAGATCAACTCGAGACACGGGAAATATGGTACTAAATCTCAGGGCCATGATTCACAAAACTATACTCTATTAAAGTAACTGAATGGTTTTCATATATCAAAGATTAGACAAGGGGATTTAGTGAGGCTATTGGATATTATAAAAAGGGTAATGCCAAATTGGGCTTTAAGCAAAGGTTTCTCATCAAGGTTCAAGTGCTGGATCATCAAGAAGATAAGCTTCATGAATACTAAGGGTGTTAAGGTATGCAGAAATGATCTTTAACTCAGGATATATCAGAATTGTCAAGCTTCAGGATAAGAAAGAGGGGTATCAATCAATGAGGAATCACTTTGATAAGTATCTGACTATCAGGGTTCAAGGTATGGTTCTATAGGGGTTCAAGTATCAGGATGAGATATCAATACTTAGGAATCATCAGCATGTTAATCAAGAGAATCAACCAAGAGTTATAACTACCCTTTCTTTCATCATGGCATCACTATATAATTCAAAGATAAACATTATATACGATTGATTTAATATATCAAATGACACAGGATAGTTGCAGCAATGTATGAACTATTAGCAGTAAATATGAAGGACAAGTTGAATCACTTGCCTTGAGAAACGCTGGTCTGGTCTGACTGGTAGGAGCAACAACTGGAGCTTCACTCGACCTTTATGGCAAGTTTTCCCTCGTCTCGAGATCCTACATAAATAATAATAATCCTCATTATAATATACTCTCACCAACTTAACCTATTTATAACCTGAATTTAAACACGGATGGCACTTAGGCCTATATGTACTTAATTTATAATCACCTTTAATTTATAATTGCACACACATAGCCACATAATCACATATCATATATTAATACCAAATAACACCATGTACACCATAATGCAACACTAGGTTTGGATGATCTCGACTCACAACTTAAGTCACTTGGTCGCTAAACTAGACAAAGTCTTCTAATTTTGGCTTCCTAACTCGATGTGCCTTTACTAAACTATCCAAAACCTATTGACCGTCACTTTTGCCTTTTGCTCTACTAACCTTATACTATCTTACAACTATGGTGGTCAACCTAAATCTCACTCCTAAGTGTTCTAAAACTATGTGATAAGTGAAAGTGCTCACTGGTGCAAATTTCAGAATGACAACTATGGTTTCTTGAGTGTATTAGACACTCTTAAACTACAAGTTTTCCTTCAAAACTTTTACACAAGACTCTCCTGACCTAAGGTCATCTCCCAAACTTGATGTGGCTCAAGGGCCTGGCTTGGGCCTTCTTGGGCCTAAGCTAAAAGTCCATGGTTCCCCTGTTTTCCTGGGCAGAAAATATCCTAACTTGAATTAACTTATGACACATGGTTCTAACTCATATCCTATTAACTATGGTTGGAAAAACTTCTCTGACACTCCCTCTAACTAAGGCCCAACAGGGTCTAATGAGGGCCTACCCATAACATGGTCAAATCTCCCTATTTCTAAGTTACAACAAAACTGTCCCCTGCTGGACAGATTTTGTTATTCTACTTGTGCACCTAACCAAATGACATGCAAACCTCCAACCAACACCTAAAACCTTTTATATACTCCCAATAATAACTTCTGGGGGCTTGGGCCTCAAAGTGCACATCAATGACATGGTCAAAACTCACTCTAAACCTCAGGGTACTAAACTGATTTTCTGCAGAAACTAAAACTCTCCTTTCTCCAAGGTTTTGACTTGACAAACTCAACCACCAACAACCCAATACCCAAACCAAGACTTAAACATGGTGATCTACTGAACTAACTCCCTTATACTTAAAATAATCTTGGTGGATATCATCCTTACCTAAGGTGCAATCATGGCAAAACAAAAGAAACCACATTTCACAACTCACAAATCATCAAGTTTTTGAAATAACAAGTTATGCATTTTATAAAAGATATACACGACTTATTACCATGCATCAAGAAGCATTAATCAATATTAACACATTATTCCTACTGAAATTAAAGCTTACTAATAAAATCTTTCCAAATGATCAAAATCTTATAACATTCTAAATGAAATTGACATGCAAGCCTAGCATAAGCTATATATAGATAATCACTTAGCATGCAAAGGGTTTTATCAAGACTTCACTAAGATTTTCATGTTATCATCACAAAAACACACAAAGTGGAACATGACAATCAAAACACCATCCATTCGGCTCCTATCAAGTCATGGCCGAATGGATTAGGGTGAAAACAAAAATTACATGAGTGTAGCATACTCATGTCTAGCCATTCTCAACCCTTTGCTACTATAACTCATGGTGAAAGCCTTGAATTCACAAGAATCAAGGATATTCACTTGGAGTTTTAACAAAACACCACCATGCAGGGTCAACACATAAGTTTTTCTACTCTAAACTCTTAAGATATACAAGAAAAACATGTAGAGAGTAGGATTACTTGATAATAGGATGATTGTTTGAGTGAGAAATGAAGAAAGAAGGGGATGGGGGCTCGGTTTTTGGGAATTGCCGAGAGGGGAGGGGGAAAAGCCGAGAGGGAGGGGGAGGAAGGAGGGAGGAGAAAGTGTGGTGTGAGTGGAGTGATGATCATGCCATTTGCTTGTTTTATGGTTTTTGATTTGACAAAATGTGAGTGGGAATGAGAATTGACATAACCACCCTTCCACTTAAACTTGGATCAATTTGCATGCAAGGGTAAAGGAGGAATTTGGCTAGAAAATAAGAGTTAGTGGGGTGGTAATTGTCTCTTTAGCCCTTTTGGATTGAATAGAAAGGATTTGCATGCAAGGACAACTATGTAATTTGCTAATTATAACAATTAACATTGATAAAGATTTATTTTTATAAAATAAAACACAAGTTCAAAAATTATAAAATTTATACCATAAAATAACTTGGATTTTTAGAAATTTTATAAAACTACTTTTGAATTTTGTGAACAAATAACTTATAAAAAGATATTTATTAAAGGTTTAAAAATATTCCTTATAAATCAAAAATGAAAGAAATAAATAAATTTTTTGCTTTGAAAATTCATATACCACATAACGAAAATTTAAGACGCAGAATTCTCAGTCACATAAGCATACAATAGTTGAATATATTGGCATTCGGCTTTTTAATTACACCAAATTTATAATTAATATTACACAAAAATGCCGCGTGTAACATCCTCTCCCCCTTAAGGGATTCTGTCCCCAGAATCTAAGAGAACAGATGAGGATACCGGGAACGCATATCAGACTCTAACTCCCAAGTCGATTCTTCGACCTTAGGGTTTCTCCAAAGTACTTTTACTAACTTTACTGTCTTATTCCTAAGACTCTTCTCTTGCCAGTCGAGTATTTTGACAGGGTGCTCCATAAATGACAGGTCTGCCTGAATTTCTACAGGTTCATATTCTATCACATGGCTAGCGTCAGGATTATACTTCTTAAGCAACGACACATGGAACACATTATGCACATGCTGATACTGAGGTGGTAAGGCCAACTCGTAGGCCACCTTCCCCACTTGACTCAAAATTTCAAAAGGACTTATGTATCTAGGTGCTAACTTCCCTTTCTTGCCAAATCTAGACAACCCTTTTCTAGGTGACACCTTCAACAAAACAGCTTCGCCAATTTGGAATCGAACATCCTTACGCGCTGGATCTGCATACTTCCTCTGTCTATCTTGAGCAGCAAACAACCTTTTCTGAATTAACTTGACTGTGTCATGCAACTGTTGTACCAATTCTGAGCCGAGAATCCTTCCTTTTCCTACTTTATCCCAACTTGTTGGTGATCTACATTTTCGCCCGTACAAAGCTTCGTATGGTGGCATGCCGATACTGGAATGATAGCTATTGTTGTAAGAGAATTCAATCAACGGCAAGTGGTCATCCCAACTTCCTGCAAAATCGATTGCACAACTGCGCAACATGTCTTCGATTATTTGAATTGTCCTTTCGCTTTGTCCATCAGTCTGCGAGTGGTACGCCGTGCTCATATTTAACTTCGTGCCAAGAAATTCCTGAAATTGCTTCCAAAATCTCGAGTTAAATCGGGGATCTCTGTCTGAAACTATTGATACAGGTACTCCATGCCTTAGTACAATTTCACGCACATACAGATGAACCAATTTGTCTAATGACGACTTCTCGTTAATTGGAAGGAAATGCGCTGACTTTGTAAGACGATCAACTATAACCCATATAGCGTCATGCCCGGATTTCGTTCGCGGTAGTCCTACTATAAAGCCCATAGCAATATTTTCCCATTTCCATTCTGGAATCTTTAGGGGCTGAATTAATCCGCTTGGTTGTTGATATTCTGCCTTCACTTTCTGACAAGTATAAAACTTCGCAACCCATTCTGCCACGTTCCGCTTCATATTTGGCCACCAAAAGTTCTGCTTTAAGTCCCGATACATCTTGGTGCTTCCCGGGTGGATTGAAAATTTCGAATTGTGGGCTTTATGTAGGATCTCATTCCTTAATTCAGGTACATGAGGAATCCAAATTCTGGAAGAAAACCTTAGTATCCCTTGCTCATCCCTTTGAGTATTAATCTCCTCTCCAGTCAACTGATTCTTCTCTTTCTCCATTACTTCTTCTTGACATTTCTTTATCTTTTCCACTAGTGTTGGCTGAAAAGTCATTGCACGACAAACTTCTTCAACTTTTCCACAATCACAAAGTTCCAGTTCAAATCTCTTGATTTCTTCAGATAATTCCTTTGGTGTTGTCATCATATTCAGTCTCTCTTTCCTACTTAGAGCATCGGCCACAACATTCGCCTTTCCAAGATGGTAATTTATCGAACAGTCATAGTCCTTGATCAATTCCAGCCATCTCCTCTGCCTCATATTGAGCTCCTTCTGAGTGAAAATATACTTTAAACTCTTGTGATCCGTGTAGATTTCACACTTTTCTCCATAGAGGTAATATCTCCAAATCTTTAGTGCGAACACTATGGCGGCTAGTTCCAAGTCATGCGTCGGGTACTTCAACTCATGCGGTTTCAACTATCTTGACGCATACGCGATCACCTTACTGTGTTGCATTAACACACAACCCAATCCCTTATGTGAAGCGTTGCTGAATATTACAAAATTTCCTTGATCATCTGGAAGTACTAACACCGGAGCTGTTACCAATCTTTGTTTCAACTCTTGAAAGCTATCCTCACATTCTGCACTCCATTCAAACTTTTGATTCTTTCTGGTTAACTTGGTCAATGGCGTGGCGATTTTCGAAAAATCCTTGACGAACCTTTTATAGTATCCTGCCAACCCTAGAAAACTTCGCACTTCCGTAGGAGTCTTTGGCCTCTCCCAACTCATAACTGCCTCAATCTTTGCCGGATCCACTTTAACTCCTTCATTTCCAATGACATGCCCCAAAAATTGAACTTCCTTTAACCAAAACTCACATTTGGTAAACTTGGCATACAACTTCTCTTGACGAAGTATTTCCAATGCTATCCAGAGGTGATGTTTATGTTCTTCTTCCAACTTAGAATAAATAAGGATGTCATCAATGAACACCACGACAAACTTGTCCAAATACTTCTTAAATACTCGATTCATCAAATCCATAAATGCGGCCGGGGCGTTGGTCAATCCAAACGGCATTACTAGGAATTAATAATGCCCATATCTGGTCCTAAATGCTGTCTTGGGAATATCTTCTTCTTTGATCTTTAATTGATGGTATCCCGATCTCAAGTCAATCTTTGAAAAGCACTTTGCTCCTTTCAGCTGATCAAAAAGGTCATCTATTCTTGATAGCGGGTAGCGGTTCTTGATCGTTACCTTATTCAACTCCCGATAATCTACGCATAATCGCATACTCCCATCTTTCTTCTTTACAAACAGAACAGGTGCTCCCCATGGCGACGTACTTGGTCGTATCACTCCCTTATCCAACAATTCTTGTAGCTGGCTCGCCAACTCTTTCAATTCTGCTGGTGTCATCCTATATGGGGCCTTTAAAACTGGTTTCGTGCCTGGAGCAAGGTTGATCTCGAACTCGATTTGTCGATCTGGTGGTAAGCCTGGTAGTTCGTCGGGAAACACATCTGGGAACTCGTTAACTACAGGTATATCTTCTATGCTAGGACTCCCTTTTTCTAAATCCACTACATAAGCTAGGAACGACTCACAACCTTTTCTAAGTAGCTTCTTAGCCTGAACAATTGTAAGAAATAGTTGCTCTTGCCTCTGCCCTTTAAATACTACCTTCTCTCCACTCTTCGTCTTTAAATACACTTTCTTGGTTTTACAATTAATTTGAGCGTTATTCTCTCCTAACCAATCCATTCCTAAAATTATATCAAACTCCCCCAACTTGAAGAGTATCAAGTCGGCTGAAAACTTATATCCTGAAATATCAATCTCACACTTCGGACAGAATTGATTCACATGAATCTTCTCTTGGTTCGCAATTACCATATTTACTACCTCGCTCATAATCATTTTATCACATTGAAGCTTATCAACAAAAGATTCTGATATGAAAGATCTTGTTGCTCCCGAATCAATCAATACTTTAGCTTTGACATTATTGAGTAAAAGTGTACCTACTATCACCTCTGAATTCTGAACAGCATCCTTCATCCTTAGATCAAATTTCCTTGTTGTTGCTTGCGGAATTGGTGTAGGTGGTGGAGGTAATGCCAATACCTCAGCTGGCACGCTCGCGCTGGTACTTGCCACGTTCATTAGAGCTTTGACTAGTCCGATTGCCTTACACTCCCTAGCCATGTGTCCAGTCTTCCCACACTTGTAGCATATAACTCCTGGCTTCGGTATCTTACACTCATTCGCCAAATGTCCCTTCTGATTGCACCTATAGCATGTCATGCTCAACTTATTACACACTCCGGGGTGCCTTCTTCCACAGTGCTTGCATTCGGGTCTCTGGAACCTATTTTCTCCAACTTGCCCTTGGCTTGCCTGGATGTTCCCCTTTGATTCTTGCCTTTTTCCCAAATTTCCCATCTTTTGAAAATTTCCGCCCTTATGGAATCCGATCCTCTCTACATTCCGATCTTGTGAACTTCCCGCTTCAGACTTTTCTCCATAAAATGGAACTTTCCTCTTCTTGTTATCCCTTTCCTTCCTTGACTGTGTCCCATTATTTTCAATTAGAGCAGCTTTCTGTACTACTCCCGCATAAGTTTCAAGCTCAAACATAGCCACTCTATCTCTGATCCAAGGCTCTAGTCCTTGCTGAAATTTCTTTGCTTTTTCCTCCTCGGTGCTGGTATACTTTGTCACAAACCTTGACAACTCAGTGAACTTCTTCTCATACTCCAATACAGTCATGTTCCCTTGCTTTAGCTCCAAAAATTTAAGCTCCATCTGATTCTGCATGTACTTAGGGTAATACTTGTCCAAAAATAACTTCTTAAATCTCTCCCAAGAAACCTGCTGAGTGACTTCCATAGCTTTTACTGATTCCTACCAATAGATGACTTCGCCCTTCAAGAAGTAAGTAGCATACGGCGTCTTCTGATCGTCTCCTAACTGTACCAACTCAAAAGCCCTTTCCATCTCCTTGATCCATGTGTTAGCTATTACTGGATCAGTGGTATCATGAAATGCAGGTGGATTCATATTCTGAAAAGCCTTGAAAGTGACAATTTGTCTAGGTGGTACTGGTGGTTCAGGTGGTTGGTGTGGTTCATGGTTATCTTGGTTTTCAATTCGCTGTTGAAGAGTTAGTTGTTGTTGGGCTATAACATTGGTTTGCTATTGCAAAGTTTCCAGTAGTCGAAGAATATTTGGGTCTGTGATGGATGTGGTTGTTGGGTTCTTCTTTTTGGGAGGCATGATCCTGAAATAAGAGTTATGTCAAAACAGATACGAATAATAAAACAATTCGAGGGTATCGCATGGCATTCTTAGTTACATATGAGGTCAGGTTTTCAAATTAAGCAGATATGATGATGCATATAAAAGCGTATGATAACAGTTGAGAGCAATTGGAATAATAGAGCATGATTATTGAAATTTAAAGGTCACAGTATATGGGATTAGAACAAAGTCTGATTCTAGGATCAACAGGCTTATTTAAAGGAAATAACGGAAACAACTAGGAAATTCTACGGAGTCTGATAGTACAACAACATGAAAGGTAAATGGAAAGAACTAAGGCTCCACTCCATCTGAACGGGGCTTGGTAGTCTTTTCCTCTCGAAGCGTCTTCACAATGCTTTGGAGCTCATCCGCCACCATCTGAATGACATACTGGCTGGTACGGTCCCGGTGCGCTGGCATCACCTCAAGCTTAGTGTTGATGTACTGAACCAATGTCTCAAGTCTCGCAGTCATCTGCTCCTTGGGCTTCCCTTCGTAGTTTCGGCTGTCCGGGTACACGTTCTTCAGTCGGTCTATCAATCGGTCGTACTTTCCCTGAAGCATGTCAAACTCGCGCCTCAACTCAGCATACACGATGAAAGCAATAGTGTCGTCCGAACCAGAGGATGACGAGGAATGCGCCCTTTGCTGACAACCAATAAGAGGAGTATTAATAATAAACTTACTTAACCTACTCTCTCGCATAATATCTATAACCTACACATATACCCTTTAACCTATTTGGGCTATCCAGGGACTCTAAACCGTAGCTCTGATACCAAAACCTGTCACACCCCAACTTAAACAGCAGATTTAATATAGCTATTACAACATTTAATAATTAAATAAACATACCCAAAACCAAGATCTTACAGTTTAGGGTTTGGAACAGCCCAACACTACCATCTATTACAACTGATTTTAAATACCGAATCCTCACACAAACTACTATCACTTATTCTACCTGAGCTCGAACATAAGCATCATCATCACAGGTCTTACGGGCAGTCTGCTTGAATCTAACCATAACTGCTAGCTGTAATATTAGGGTAAAGCAAGGAGTGAGCCAAATGCTCAACAAGTGCTAAACAATACGATACAAAACATAAATCGAGATATATATTAAAGAATGTCAATGGGAAGACATAACCAGTGATAACGAGAGATAAAACTTTGGGTGATGGCATCATTCCGTTTGTATCAAAACAATTTCAAAATCATATCTTAATCAAAATCATTTTATGACGCTACGGATTACAGCCGGTGATCAGCCGCGAAGTAATCCCGAACCTCACTGGGTTCTAAAATATTAATGGGAATCCCTAGGCAACTTTTATGCCTAATATAAGTTTGGAAAGGACTCGCGTCTCAGTCCAGATCCACTATTCAAAGAAAACATTTATCCCCTTTTGGGACTGAAAACCCACATTTTATTTATTTAAAAAACTGATGCCGATTTATAACAAAATCTCTTTTACAGTAAACATTTTTTTATCAAGGGATTATAGATCAACTCGAGACACGGGAAATATGGTACTAAATCTCAGGGCCATGATTCACAAAACTATACTCTATTAAAGTAACTGAATGGTTTTCATATATCAAAGATTAGACAAGGGGATTTAGTGAGGCTATTGGATATTATAAAAAGGGTAATGCCAAATTGGGCTTTAAGCAAAGGTTTCTCATCAAGGTTCAAGTGCTGGATCATCAAGAAGATAAGCTTCATGAATACTAAGGGTGTTAAGGTATGCAGAAATGATCTTTAACTCAGGATATATCAGAATTGTCAAGCTTCAGGATAAGAAAGAGGGGTATCAATCAATGAGGAATCACTTTGATAAGTATCTGACTATCAGGGTTCAAGGTATGGTTCTATAGGGGTTCAAGTATCAGGATAAGATATCAATACTTAGGAATCATCAGCATGTTAATCAAGAGAATCAACCAAGAGTTATAACTACCCTTTCTTTTATCATGGCATCACTATATAATTCAAAGATAAACATTATATACGCTTGATTTAATATATCAAATGACACAGGATAGTTGCAGCAATGTATGAACTATTAGCAGTAAATATGAAGGACAAGTTGAATCACTTGCCTTGAGAAACGCTGGTCTGGTCTGACTGGTAGGAGCAACAACTGGAGCTTCACTCGACCTTTATGGCAAGTTTTCCCTCGTCTCGAGATCCTACATAAATAATAATAATCCTCATTATAATATACTCTCACCAACTTAACCTATTTATAACCTGAATTTAAACACGGATGGCACTTAGGCCTATATGTACTTAATTTATAATCACCTTTAATTTATAATTGCACACACATAGCCACATAATCACATATCATATATTAATACCAAATAACACCATGTACACCATAATGCAACACTAGGTTTGGATGATCTCGACTCACAACTTAAGTCACTTGGTCGCTAAACTAGACAAAGTCTTCTAATTTTGGCTTCCTAACTCGATGTGCCTTTACTAAACTATCCAAAACCTATTGACCGTCACTTTTGCCTTTTGCTCTACTAACCTTATACTATCTTACAACTATGGTGGTCAACCTAAATCTCACTCCTAAGTGTTCTAAAACTATGTGATAAGTGAAAGTGCTCACTGGTGCAAATTTCAGAATGACAACTATGGTTTCTTGAGTGTATTAGACACTCTTAAACTACAAGTTTTCCTTCAAAACTTTTACACAAGACTCTCCTGACCTAAGGTCATCTCCCAAACTTGATGTGGCTCAAGGGCCTGGCTTGGGCCTTCTTGGGCCTAAGCTAAAAGTCCATGGTTCCCCTGTTTTCCTGGGCAGAAAACACCCTAACTTGAATTAACTTGTGACACATGGTTCTAACTCATATCCAATGAAATATGGTTGGAAAAACTTCTCTGACACTCCCTCTAACTAAGGCCCAACAGGGCCTAATGAGGGCCTACCCATGACATGGTCAAATCTCCCTATTTCTAAGTTGCAACAAAACTGTCCCCTGCTGGACAGATTTTGTTATTCTACTTGTGCACCTAACCAAACGACATACAAACCTCCAACCAACACCTAAAACCTTTTATATACTCCTAATACTAACTTATGGTGGATTGGGCCTCAAAGTGCACATCAATGACATGGGCAAAACTCACTCCAAACCTCAGGGTACTAAACTGATTTTCTGCAGAAACTAAAACTCTCCTTTCTCCAAGGTTTTGACTTGACAAACTCAACCACCAACAACCCAATACCCAAACCAAGACTTAAACATGGTGATCTACTGAACTAACTCCCTTATACTCAAAATAATCTTGGTGGAGATCATCCTAATTTAAGGTGCAATCATGGCAAAACAAAAGAAACCACATTTCACAACTCATAAATCAAAGTTTTTGAAACAACAAGTTATGCATTTTATAAAAGATATACACGACTTATTAACATGCATCAAGAAGCATTAATCAATATTAACACATTCTTCCTACTGAAATTAAAGCTTACTAATAAAATCTTTCCAAATGATCAAAATCTTATAACATTCTAAATGAAATCCACATGCATGCATGTCTTCGAGTTTTGCAAGTCAAACAACATGTTTTCTAAATATGTTTTATCATGAAATTGACATGCAAGCCTAGCATAAGCTATATCTAGATGATCACTCAGCATGCAAAGGGTTTTATCAAGACTTCACTAAGATTTTCATATTATCATCACAAAAACACACAAAGTAGAACATGACAACCAAAACACCATCCATTCGGCTCCTATCAAATCACGGTCGAATGGATTAGGGTGAAAACAACAATTGCATGAGTGTAGCATACTCATGTCTAGCCATTCTCAACCCTTTGCTACTATAACTCATGGTGAAAGCCTTGAATTCGCAAGAATCAAGGATATTCACTTGGAGTTTTAACAAAACACCACCATGCAAGGTCAACACATAAGTTTTTCTACCCTAAACTCTTAAGATATACAAGAACAACATGTAGGGAGTAGGATTACTTGATAATAGGATGATTGTTTGAGTGAGAAATGAAGAAAGAAGGGGATGGGGGCTCGGTTTTTGGGAATTTCCGAGAGGGGAGGGGGAAAAGCCGAGAGGGAGGGGGAGGAAGGAGGGAGGAGAAAGTGTGGTGTGAGTGGAGTGAATGATCATGCCATTTGCTTGTTTTATGATTTTTGATTTGACAAAATGTGAGTGGGAATGAGAATTGACATGACCACCCTTCCACTTAAACTTGGATCAATTTGCATGCAAGGGTAAAGGAGGTATTTGGCTAAAAAATAAGAGTTAGTGGGGTGGTAATTGTCTCTTTAGCCCTTTTGAATTGAATAGAAAGGATTTGCATGCAAGGACAACTATGTAATTTGCTAATTATAACAATTAACATTGATAAAGATTTATTTTTATAAAATAAAACACAAGTTCAAAAATTATAAAATTTATACCATAAAATAACTTGGATTTTTAGAAATTTTATAAAACTACTTTTGAATTTTGTGAACAAATAACTTTTAAAAAGGTATTTATTCAAGGTTTAAAAATATTCCTTATAAATCAAAAATGAAAGAAATAAATAAATTTTTTGCTTTGAAAATTCATATACCACATAACGAAAATTTAAGACGCAGAATTCTCATTCACACAAGCATACAATAGTTGAATATATTGGCATTCGGCTTTATAATTACACCAAATTTACAATTAATATTACACAGAAATGCCGGGTGTAACATAAACAGAGTCGTAAGACCTCGAATGAATATTCAAAATAATATTCATTAAATAAAATAAACGGAGTCATAAGTCCTCGAATGAATATTCAAAATAATATTCATTAAATAAAATAAACGGAGTCATAAGTCCTCGAGTGAATATTCAAAGTAATATTCCTTAAATAAAGTAAGCGGAGTCATAAGTCCTCGAATGAATATTCATAATAATATTCATTAAATAAAATAAAGTTATCGAATAAACCTTATTCGATTAATAGTTTTGAAAACTATATCAATATATATATATATATATATATATTATACTCGGGAACATCGACTCCCGGTTTAGAAGAATGTTCACCTTTGGATCCTCTATACTAAGGGTATACGCAACTACTGCTTATCTCTAGCATAGGTATTATGCAACTTATAAGAAATTGAATCAACAATTAGATATCAAGATTACGAAACATACATGCATATATACCATATCACATGCTCCAATATATCGCAAGATTTGCTAATAACAATTATGTACTTATCACAAGATAATGCATATACATATATTTACATCACAACAACAGTATAACGGGTAGAAAACTTGCCTGAGTGCTCCGGGGTAGACTTAAGCTTAGAGTGGGTCCGGTAACCTATGAACAACAACATAAGCCGGAATTAAACCACGGTCGCTTAAGAAACTAGACTTTAACCAATTGAACCCTAACGTTTGCTTATGGTCAGTTCTACGCTTAACAAATCACATAAGTCATTCGAGTACCCTCGGCTCCACCATTTTTAATAAATTAACCATTAAGAATTTTAAGGCGATTCTTTGGCGAGTACTCTACCAACTTCCTAATACACTTTATATAATTGTTTCATACTGCAATTAGTCATTTAAGGGCCTTAACCAAGGTTTCAAAGTAAGGTGAGGGGTAATGGTTCGTTCGCGAAATGCCGTTACTTAAAACGGTCGTTTCTCCTAAACCGTACATCAGATTCAAGCGAACCACATTTCAAAACGAAGCTTGTAACATGAACTATCTAAAAATGGTAATGGTCAGTTCATGGAAGTGAGTGTTCTGGTGCAAAAGTTAAGCACAAAATAGTCTAAGGTAAATCGAGCATTACAACGGCTATGTTTACGCGATTACCAAAGTTTAAACTACTCCAATCAACCACAAATCAACCACAAATCAACCCATAACCACCAATACCACCAAACGTCATCCAAACCTTACTAACTCAGTCCATAACCTCATGATTTTTCCAACTTATTCAATCTCAAACAAGAACTACTAACTATACTTAAGGTTCATCAACCAACAACCAAGATTTATAACCCAAAATCATTATAATTCCAACCAAAATCTAAACATACAAGAATCATGCTCTCATGAACTATAACAAACAAAACTAAACCTAATACTCAAAGTAAAGTTAGGGTTTGGAGGTGTTATACCTTCCTTGTAGTGATTAGAGTAGCTAGGAAGTCTTAGGGAGCCTCCTACAAGCTTGATCTTTCCAAAGAAATCAAGAACACAAAGTTAGGTTTTGAAGTTTCTAAAAGTCAGATTGAAAGAACTGTCAAAACTAGGGTCTTACCATGCTTATTTGGACGAGACTTGTGAATAAGAGTTGTAGGCCATCTCAATACCTTTCCAAAGAGCTATAGAACATACTATTTGAGTGAGTATTAAAGGAGATATGGTAGTTTGAAGTTGCTACTCTGGTTTTGGCCGAGAGCTTGCTTCTTTAAAATGAGAAGTCAAGTTTGTGTTATGATTTTTTGTTTTGTTTCTTTGTTTATGGCTTGGCTAATTTTGAGGATTTACCATGGTAAAAAATGAATGGCTCACAATCAACCAACAACACACTTTTTTTTATCATGCTTAGGTCATCCAATTGCCACATGTCTCTTCCTTGTGGTTTGATGATGTCACAATCCTTGGCTTCTTGTACAAGCTTATCTCTTGGTCGCTTATTTGTTTTACGGTTCGCTTAACTTTCGTTCTCGTTCGTCGTTTGAGGGATCATATCCGTGATCTTATTACTTGGGTTCCCCTAAACCTTTCTCAATATTTTATATTTCTTTTTATGATCCCCTCTTAAAATCCTTGAATTTAAATCCTTTTTATCCTGTCACCTTATACTCAATTCTTTCGGTATCTGGTGGATTTTCGGGAAAAAATCAAAGTGTTCGGATTTGGATTCTGACGATCTTTACATACACTTATTTACTTTATGGAGTACTAATACGATCTTAGAATTTCCATAACAGTACTCCTATATAGTGTGGTCTGATAATTTTCCTTAATCAGCATCATCAACAAAAGTTACTATTCATCCGTGTTTCAAAATTTTCCAAAAATTGGGGTTATTACACAATCCATTAGTTCAAACTTCTTTAAAAGATCATAAATGTATTTAGTTTGACTAATGAATATTCCATCACTAACTTGCTTAACTTGTAAGCCAAGAAAATAAGTTAGTTCTCCCATCATGCTCATTTCATACTTACTTTGCATCAATTTGGCAAACTTTTTGCAAAGTTTTTCATCAGTAGAGCCAAAAATAATGTCATCTACATAAATTTGAACAAGAATGCTACAACCACTAACATTTTTAAAGAATAAAGTTTTGTCTACAGTACCTCTAGTGAAGTGATTCTCTAAAAGAAACTTTGACAATGTGTCATACCAGGCTCTATGTGCTTGCTTCAATCCATAGAGTGCTTTCAAAAGATAGTATACATGATCAGGTAGATTTGGGTCTTTAAAGCAGGAGGCTGACTGACATAGACTTCCTCCTCCAAATCTCCATTTAGAAAAGCACTCTTGACATCCATTTGATAGACCTTGAAATTGGAATGGGCTGCATAGGCTAAGAAGATTATGATGGCTTCAAGTCTTGCAACAGGAGCAAAGGTTTCATTAAAATCTATTCCTTCTTGTTGACAGTAGCCCTTAGCAACCAATCTAGCTTTGTTCCTGACTACTATGCCATTTTCATCCATCTTGTTTCTGAATACCCATTTTGTGTCTATTGGATTCTTTCCTTTAGGCTTGGGTACCAGCTTCCAAACATTGTTCCTTTTAAATTGGTTTAGCTCCTCCTGTATAGCTAAAATCCAATTAGGATCCAACAAAGCTTCTTCTACCTTCTTTGGTTCTTCCTTAGATAGGAAACTGCTATATAGACATTCTTCTTGAGTCGCTCTCCTTGTTTGAACTCTAGAAGATACATCACCAATGATGAGCTCAAAGGGGTGATCCTTTGTCCATTTTCTTTGTTGAGGTAGATTAGCTCTAGATGAAGAGGGCTCATTGTTGTCTTGATGTGTCATTGAGTTTTGATTATTAGAAACTCCCCCTGAGTTTGTAAATCTATGATTTGAGAAAGAGGAACTTTAGGTAAGTGATTTATTCTGACTTTCAGCTTCTTTTGATGACCCGACGGATGGTGTATTTTGAGTTCCGACGGATGAAGCTGATTGTCTCCCGATGGATGATGCAGATTGCCTGTCGACGGATGAAGCATTTTGTAACTCGATGGATGTTGAGTTATTAGCTTCATTGGTTGTAGATTTTTCTGCACTATCCTTAGTTATAGTTTCTTGATCACTTTCATCATCACTGTCATCACTACCCATCTCCACATTGTTGAATTTTAATCTCTATCTTGGAGTCCTTCAATCTTTTTATCATCAAACACAACATGTATTGATTCCATAACAATGTTGGTTCTTAGATTGTAGACTCTGTATGCTTTACCAACAACATATCCAACAAAAATTACTTCATCTGCCTTAGCATCAAACTTTCCATTTTGATCAGTTTGATTTCTCAATATATAACATTTACAGCCAAAGACATGAAGAAAATTTAGAGTTGGCTTCTTGTTCTTGAATAATTGGTAGGGAGTCATGCATTTTGCTTGATTAACCAACGAAATATTTTGAGTGTAGCATGCAGTATTTACAGCTTCAGCCCAGAAGTATGTTGGTAACTGTGATCCTTCAAGCATTGTCCTTGCAGCTTCAATAAGTGATCTGTTCTTTCTTTCTACTACTCCATTTTGTTGTGGAGTTCTTGCTGCTGAAAACTCATGCATAATCCCATTCTCTTCACAAAATATTCTTATGACAGAATTCATGAACTCAGTTCCATTATCACTCCTGATTCTTCTAACTTTGAAATCAGAATGATTGTTGACTTGCCTTATGTGATTGATGATGATTTCACTAGCCTCATCTTTAGACTTAAGGAAATATGTCCAAGAGAACTTTGAAAAATCATCTACAATTACTAGGCAAAATCTCTTCCTTGAGATGGACAACACATTGACTGGTCCAAACAAATCCATGTGTAGCAGTTGCAAAGGTTCTTCAATTGAATCAAGTTTCTTTCTTAATGATGCTTTGATCTGCTTTCCCTTTTGGAAAGCATCACACGTCCATCCTTAGAAAATTTCACTTGAGGAATACCTTTAACCAGTTCTTTCTTCACAAGCTCATTCATGGTCTTGAAGTTTATATGGGATAGCTTCTTGTGCCATAGCCAATTTTCATCTTGACTTGCTTTACTGAGAAGACAAGTAACAGATTCTGCATTTGATGAGTTGAAGTCAGCTAGGTACACATTTCCTTTTCTCACTCCAGTGAGAACCACTCTGTTGCTCCTCTTGTTTGTCATAACACAGGCTTCTGTATTGAAGGTTACTGAATTTCCTTTATCATAAAGCTGACTGATACTCAACAAATTGTGCTTGAGACCATCCACTAAGGCAACCTCCTCAATGATGACATTGTCTTTTAAAATCAAGCCATATCCCACAGTATAACCCTTGTTGTCATCTCTAAAAGTAATACTTGGGCCAGCTCTCTCCTTAAACTCTGTGAGCAGGGTAAAATCTCTAGTCATGTGTCTTAAACAACCACTAACCAAGTACCACCGATTCTTTCTGTTTCCCTGCACACATTAAACCAAATCAAGTTAATTTTGGTACCCAAGTTTCCTTGGGTCCAGCCTTGTTAGCTTTCTTCTTCTATTTCTTAGGTTTGATCTCATTTGACTTGGGGATATCATATTCATCCTTAGTCATCTGAGTTAGACCTTTGAAACCATTCATTAAAACAGAATTATCATGCACATTTTGATTAATAGGAAATGGCATGCTATTTGCAAACATGTTATTCCAGTAGGTCATGCTAAATGGCATTTGAGGCATACTAAATGCAGCATAATAAGGATTAGATGTAAATGGCATATTAGCAAATTGTGCATTCATATTCTGTGTAGACATAACATTCAAAGGCATAGAAGACATAGCACTCATGTTGGGAAAAAAAGGTGGTACAGTCATGGAAGTAGGCATGGCAAGTTTGTAATTAACAGACAGATGATTAACACTACCACACTTAACACATATTTTTCAAGGAGCATACTTGTCATGTGTGTAGTTGTTATGTTTATTAATCCCTACTTTCCCATTTCTATTGTTTTTCTTTTTAGCCTCTATTTTAACCTCAATCTTTTCTAGTCTGTCATTCAATTGATTGATGGACAGATGACCAACATTCACTTTATTCTCCTTCTTCACTTGACTAGATTCTCCTGAAATAAAGTTTTTGGAAACTGATCCATATTTTTCATTTAACTTGGCATGTTTGGCTTTACTCACAGGTTTGCTTACAGCTGACGGATGAGGATTTATGTCACTCGACGGATAACCTTTTTGATTATCCGACGGATGACTCTCATCATCCGTCGAGTCTACATCTGTTAGCAATCCTTCAACCAAATTGGATTCCAGCTTCTCTTTACTCTTTTTCCAGGCTGCATCACAGAAGGACTCAATACCTTGAACTTTGGTGATTTGAGCATGGACATCTCTAGATAATTTTCATGCCTTAATCACCTCCTGTTCACGATCAAGCTGCTTCTTCAAAATTTCTTCTTTCTTCAAGGACTCAGTTAATTCCTCCTTAGAAATCTTACATTTTATTCTCAATTTTTCAAATTCAATAAACTGAGACTCTAGCACATTATTCCTCTCATAAATTGTTTTCTTTGATTTTAGCATTTTCCTTAGTGAGGGACTTAAGTGTAACACGCAAATGATATAATTCTGTAGACATGTTATTTATTGAATTATTACACTCAGCTTTTAATAAATGTGCAAGGTTAGTGGTGATTACCTGATTACTTGAAGAACTTGTCCTGTTTCATCAGACTTCACCATTAGGGCTAGATTGACATAGCTTACACCTTCTTCTTCATCCAGACCATCTGCTTCCCGGTCATTTTCTTGTGTAATAAAAACCTTTTTCTTTTGTTTGAGCAACTCAAAATACTTCTGTTTATAATCCACAGGCTCAAACTTCTTCTTGCTAGAATCTGACTTTCTACACTCACTGGCAAAGTGCCCTGCCAAGCCATATTTGAAACACTTGAATTTTGATTTATCCACCATGTTTCTATTTGGCTTAGCTGCTCCAAAGTTCTTCTTGAACTTGAGCTTGGAAAATCTTCTGGAAAGAAATGCAAGATGCTCATCAATATCATCCATATCATCTTGGCTCAAAGAATCTTCATTTTCTGCTACAAGCCCCTTGCCCTTGTTTTCACAGACCTTTGAAGTAGACTCAACAGCTTCTATCTTCATCTCCTTTTCTTTCTCTAACTCAGCAACCAGTGTAATGGACCCTCCTTTCTTTCTCCCTTTCTCCATTTTTCATCTTGCTCTATTTCAAGCTCATAAGTCTTTAGAATGCCATACAGTCTTTCTAGTGTAAACTCCTTGTATTCTTGTGAATTTCTCAAAGAGAATGTCATTGGTTTCCATTTTTTTGGAAGGGATCTCAGGAATTTGAGGTTAGAGTCTTTGGTTTGGTAGACTCTTCCATGCAGCTTCAGAGCATTTAGCAGCTTTTGAAATCTACTAAAGATATCAATGAGAGTTTCATCTTCTTCATAGTGGAAATGCTCATATTGCTGAATTAGTAACTGCATCTTATTTTCTCTAACTTGTTCAGTGCCATCACAAATTATTTGAATGGTATCCCAAACTTCCTTGGCTGTCTTGCAGTTGATGATGTTATCAAACATATCACCATAAACTCCATTGAACAGAATATTCATGGCCTTCTTGTCTTTCCTGACTTGTTCAATATCAGGATCTGACCATTCATGCCTTGGCTTGGGAACTGATGGCTCATTTTCAATTGTAGCTCTCATTGGTACATGAGGACCTCTCTCTATGCAATCCACATAGGCCTCATCTTGAGAAAGTAAATGAAGATGCATCTTTACCTTCCAGTGATGGTAATTATCTTTGTCCAGAAAAGGAATCTTGACTCCAACATCCTTATTGTTCATCTTGCTGTTTGTTGTGATCTTTAAATTGTTTGTGCTTCAAGAGCTTGCTCTGATACCAATTGTTATTCCCTAACAATACAACAAGAATTACAGAAGGGGGGGAGTTGAATGTAATTCTGGCTACTTTTTAAGATTAATGAAAAATGGTTCTAACTTAATAATATATAAGTGTTTGATTTGCAAAGTACAGAATGAAGAGTTAGATAAATCAAAACACAAGTAATAAAAACACAAGTCTTTAAAAACTTTTTGGTGGATTTGAATGTATCCACCAGATATATATATATATATATATATATATATATATATCAAGAGAACCCTGTGAAGCTTGAATAGCTCACAGCTGCTTACAAATATGAAAAACTAAACTTCCAGAGAAATGCTACAGGATTCAGCTTACAATTGTTTCTCTGAGAATGTATTTGCTTAGTCTTGTTATTGTTCTAATTGATGCTCTTGGTTTATATATCACCAAGATTACATAGTAATAAGACAAGACAATAGAACAAAACTTATCAAGTCTAATACCATGCTGCTTCACTACTCTATTCCAGCATCTTCGAATATCTTCATAATATCATGGAAATGGTAATGCTTCTTTGTTCTCAAAAAACCCAGCTGAATAGGTTGCCACATTCCTTTTGGAAACACTCGACGCATGTGACTGTGTTGTCACTGTCAACAAATGTTTGAATTGATCATCCGTCGGGTATATGATTATCATCCGTCGGGTTGCCTTGTTGATCATCCGTCGGGTAGCTTTGTTGATCATCCGCCGGGTAGCTATTTGACACTTGACTTCATTTCATTTATGCAGAATTACAAGATATCTTATATTTACAATTAATCAACCGATTCTGCCTATCTAATTAAAGTCAACATGACTTATATGCTACTACAGAATCTATACAAAGGTGTTTGTAGAAATGTGCTACATGACTGACTGTTACATAAGCTACTCACTCGATGGATGTCAAATCATCATCCATGGGGACTATATTGAGTCATCCGTCGGGACTATATTTAATTATCCATCGAGTGCTACATTTTTCACTAAGTTGAATCTACTAAGGTATTTTGTTAATGTAATCATCAAGTTCACAACATATTCCCAACAAGTATTATTATTACTAGCATTACTATTATTACTACTATTATTACTACTATTATTACTACTATTATTATTACTATTAATATCATTATTATTATTATTATTATTATTATTACTACTATTATTACTATTATTACTATTACTATTATTATTACTATTAAAAATTCGTGTAAAAATAATAATAATATTATTACTATTATTATTATTATTATTATTATTATTATTATTATTATTATTATTATTATTATTATGTCAATAGTTGATATGGGCCTAAAATTAGCCTATAAATATAATTAATGTTTAATTAATTAGACCTGATACGGTCCAATAACGAAGCCCAGTTAATTAGGCGAAAAACCCTGATTTTTAATTAATTTAGTAATTAATAAATAGGGGGGATTACCAGCTCATTAAATGAGTCCTAATGATGATGTAATTCTATAAAAGATAGCCTCAAGGGCAACTACACCAACTAGGAATCTGATTCCTCTATTCTAGGACTTCAAAGTCTATCCAAAATCTGAGAACTTGTTCAACAAGTCTCCTAACCCTAGTCCAATTCAAGGACTCTCAACATCTATATAAAGGGACTCACCCCATCAATCAGAACTACATTTTTTGGCTTGATTCTCTAATTCCCAGAGATACGTAGGCATCTCGTAAAGGAAGAGTTAAGCTACGAAACACGAGATCAGCCATTAAAGGCCTTGAGCTCCCGTACCTTAGTAATAAATACAACAATTAATATACCTAGTTTTCAATCCATAACATTTGGCACCGTCTGTGGGAAAACAACAACCATGGCGAGAACACGGAGATGAAGTAGTGCCCTTGAAGGAGGAACAACAGCGGGAACGACCCAAGCGATTTCGTCAACAGTGGAGGTACCTCCGCATTCAACCTATGCCGTCACCCAAGGAGGAGCCCAGGTTGGGGCAACTAAACCTCAACCTCAAGGGATGATTCTCCTGGCTCCTCAAGGGACGAATCCCCAACTTCAACAGCTACATACAACTGTGAATCCTCGACCCGTTGGGTATGAGTATTCAACTATTGTGACCACTAACCCCCTTATGGGATGCCCCTTTACCCCGAGGTTAGAGGAAGTGGACATGCTGGATGGAGTGAAGCACAAGGGAAAACACCCCCTACATTCAAGGTTTGGCTCCTATCCCGGAGGATCAGGAATTTTCTGGTCCTTATACTGAGAGGGCCTCCGAATCTTCAGATGATGAAGTGACCCCAAGAAGGAGACATGCTGGTAAAGAGCCGATGACTGATGGTAACCAACATCCCAGGAACACCCGAGGGACGAATCCCCAAGAAGTGCAGGAGAGAATCAGGGTGCATGAGGCTGAGATTCAAAGGGTGAAGCGCGACTTGGAGGTGCACCAGGCCCCTAGATCCCCACTACCACCTAGGGGGAGAAATCCTCCTCCAATCATAGACCAGGATGGTTTGTCACAAAGAAGGACTGTTGTCTTAAGAGCTAATCCAAGAAATCTTCTTCCCCTGGGAGATCCTGATGATCCTACTCCACCATTCACCGAAGAGATAATGAGTGCCCATATCTCAAGAAAGTTCAAGATGCCCAGTATCAAAGCTTATGATGGTACTGGAGATCCCGCTAATCATGTCAGGACATTCTCTAATGCACTATTGTTGCAGCCCGTGAATGACGCTATTAAATGTCGGGCCTTTCCTTAAACCCTGTCGGGAATGGCTCAAAGATGGTATAGTCATTTTTCCCCGAACTCTATTGGGTCCTTTATAGAATTAAGTCAGGCTTTTATTAAGCAATTCATCAGCGGGAGGGAGCATGAGAAAAGTTCAGCATCCCTCATGAGCATTGTGCAAGGAGTAAAAGAGTCCTTGAGAGACTATCTGAATCGTTTCACCAAGGAAGCCTTGAAATTCCCGAATCTTGATGACAAGGTGGGTATGATAGCACTGCAGGAGGGAACTAGGGATGAGTTCTTCAAGATGTCATTGGCCAAGTGCCCTCCTGAAAGTATGTTACAACTCCAAGATAGGGCCGGGAAATACATCAAAGTGGAGGAGAGAATGAGGAAGACGGTAGTAAATAATGAGCCCGCTGGAGGCAAGAAGTGAAAGACTGATCTTGAATATATTTCTAAGGACAAGTATCCTAGAACTGAACAAAACCCTGATTCAACCCCGAAAAAGGGAGGACCTGGGCAAAAGTTCACTAAATATGCTAAGTTGAATGCTCCTAGAAGCCAGATCTTGATGGAAATCGAGAAAGATAAAGATATTCGTTGGCCTAAACTCCTGAAGGCTGATCCTACCAAGCTAGATAAGAGCAAATATTGCAGGTTTCACAAGGATGCTAGATATGACACGAATGAGGGTAGGAAATTGAAAGATTAAATAGAGTTCCTCATTCGAAAAGGAAGATTGAGCAAGTACACTGGAGATGGAGGAGATAGGAATAACAATGGGAGAAGGAACTTTGATGATCGTAGGAGGGACCAAGACGATCAGGGGCGAAATCCCCAACCTAGAGGACCGGTGATAAATGCAATCTTTGGAGGACCGCGACCCCGAGGGCCTGTGATTAATACCATCTTTGGAGGACCAACTGCTGTTGGTTTATCCAAGAAATCAAGGAAAGTATATACTAGAGAAGTTATGCATATTGTTGGGGAAGCCTCGAAGAGGGCCAGGACAGGAGTGATAATGGCATTTGATGATTCTGACTTGGAAGGTGTGAAATTTCCTCATGACGACCCGCTGGTTTTAACACCGATAATAGAGAACAACCCGATGAAGAGGGTCCTTGTAGATAACGGTGCCTCGGTGGACATCTTACTCCATGATACATTTTTAAGGATGTGTTACAATGATTCTCAGTTAACCCCGACCGATTTACCGATATATGGGTTCGCAGGAGTGAAGTGCCCCGTGGAAGGGATAATCAAGTTGCCAACGACCATAGGTCAGGAACCAAGACAAGCGACACAGATGTTGGACTTTGTGGTGGTGAAGGCTAGTTCAACTTACAACGCGATCATGAGAAGAACCGGGATACATGCCTTCAAGGCAGTCCCTTCTTCCTATCATTCAATGATGAATTTTCCCACCCGGAATGGGATTGGAGAAGAGATGGGAGATCAAAAGATGGAAAGAAGTTATTATGTCACACCCCCAAATCCAGGGTCGGGGATTCGGGTTGCCATGAGTTCCATTTCCCTTATCAATACTTAATCTTAACAGTCAACCAACTACTGAGTACTGTGACCCCACAATATACACACACACATACCACAAGTTATAGTCTTAGAGATGAATACAAAAAATAACACAAGTCATTTTATTCCACAATTATAAACCGTTACACCTTAAAAGGGTTTATGAATAAATTTACATTTCCTTGCCATTATTATAATTCATAAATATACATAAGTCTGGTACATCAAAAGTTGAAAGCTTAGCCTATTGGTAGATCCTACCTCGGCTCTAACGGCATCAACACCTACAGGAAACTGCGGAACATTTCCTAACCGCTTGCGAATCGGAAGCTTGGTCCTGTTCATCTTTTCTATCTGTTGTTGTGTGATGAAAGAAGAAAGCAAGGGTGAGCAACAAGCCCACCAAAATAATATGTATAATAATTAACAATATATGAGCATTCTCATAGTACTCATAAAAGTCTTGGTCAAGAAGAAACGAACCAAGTTTGATATCTTAATGCGACCAAGTCGCAAAATATTCAGTATATATACTTATATACTTTTCAAAATCTTGGAAGTTCTCTTCCATGCCTAATATACACAGAGTTCCAGTTTATAACTGTATAAAAATATCATTGCAAGGTGATCTCATATGGAAACTGCGGAACGTTTCCTAACCGCTTGCGAATCGGGAGCTTGGTCCTGTTCATCTTTTCTATCTGTTGTTGTGTGATGAAAGAAGAAAGCAAGGGTGAGCAACAAGCCCACCGAAATAATATGTATAATAATTAACAATAAATGAGCATTCTCATAGTACTCATGAAAGTCTTGGTCAAGAAGAAACGAACCAAGTTTGATATCTTAATGCGACCAAGTCGCAAAATATTCAGTATATATACTTATATACTTTTCAAAATCTTGGAAGTCTTCTTCCATGCCTATTATACACAGAGTTCCATTTTATAACTGTATAAACATATCTTTGCAAGGTGATCTCATATATCTAACCTTGTCTCAACGTTTTTGTGAAAATCTTTGTCATGCATAAGATAATCATTAACCAGATATAAGTTTAAAAGATGAAGTTACAAGATACTCCAATATACTTATATTTTTTCCAAATACTACTTGAACTACCACCGTTCAAGTTATAATCAGTTTCAAAAGTTCATCACACTGATGAGACTACAAGACAAGATTTGAATATATTCAATCTTTGAATATCATTATAAATAATGAAGTTACGAGGTACTTCATTAAGTACCGATATATATATACACCTATATATATACATTTCATACACTCCTTGAAAACCTCTGTTATGAAAATTATAAACAGAGTTGCAATATCCAATGAATTTGGAAAGGAGAAAACCTTGGCATAAACCTGATATCTTGCTGATCAGGCAAAGATACCAATAAGTAACCTTTTCTACTAGTAGATGGACGAATTCCCCACTGGTCATCACCCTGGCCGCAATAGGACCTTATGTTGGACTGCCACTCAGCCACTTACACATTTGATGGACTCCCACTGAGCCACTTACACTTTCATGGACGCCCACTGAGCCCATGTTGCTTATGCTGACTCAATAGATGGACTTACTTCCCGAACGTTGGGTAAGTAATCAATTCATTTATCAAAACAGCAACCTCGTTGCGAATGTAGAATACACCACTGAGCCGGATCCCACAAGTTTTGAGCGAGTATTTAAATCCCCTTCGAAAGGAAGATCTTAACTATAAAAATGAGTTTTGGGATCCGCTCTAACTTTTAAAATCATTTTGAAGACTCGAAAACATTTTTAAGAATGTTTGGAGTAATGCTAATTTAATGAAATAAATCAGTCCCGATATATTAGAAAATATCTGAATATTATTATTTAAATAATATTCCCATAAAGAATAATCTTTATAAAAATAATTGAAGTAGAAGTTGTAAAACTTATACTTGAAATGCATATTAAATAATCAAAGATATACTTATACGAAAGTAATATCTTTAATTGAATAATCAAAATTGAGTTTGATTATCGACACATTATTCTTTAATAAAATAAAGAATAATAATTAGTAAATAATCGGAGTCATAAGTCCTCGAATTAATATTCAAAAATATTCATTAATAAAATAAACGGAGTCATAAGCCCTCGAATGAATATTCAAAATAATATTCCTTAATAAAATAAACGGAGTCATAAGCCCTCAAATGAATATTCAAAATAATATTCATTAATAAAATAAACGGAGTCATAAGTCCTCGAATGAATATTCAAAATAATATTCATTAATAAAATAAAGTTATCGAATAAACCTTATTCGATTAATAGTTTTGAAAACTATATCACCATATATATATAAATATATATATATAATATACTCGGGAACATCGACTCCCGGTTTTAGAAAGTGTTCACCTTTGGGTCCCCTATACTAAGGGTATACGCAACTACTGCTTATCTCTAGCATAGGTATTATGCAACTTATAAGCAATTGAATCAACAATATATATATATATATCAAGAGTACAAAACAGACATGCATATATACCATATCACATGCTCCAATATATCGCAAGATTTTCTAATTAACCACCATGCATCTATCACAAGATAATGCATATACATATGTATACATCACAATAACAGTATAACGGGTAGAAAACTTGCCTGAGTGCTCCTGGATAGACTTAAGCTTAGAGTGGGTCCGATAACCTATGAACAACAACATACGTCGGAATTAAACCCCGGTCGCTTAAGAAACTAGACTTTAACCAATTGAACCCTAACGTTTGCTTTTGCGCTTAACGATTCACTTACGTCGCTCGAGTACCCTCAGCTCCACCATTTTTAATAATTTAACCATTAAGAATTTTAAAGCGATTATTTCGCGAGTACCTTACCAACTGCCTAATCCACTTAAAATAATTGTTTCATACCCCAATTAGTCATTTAAAGTCCTTAACCTATGTTTCAAAGTAAGATGAGGGGTAATGGTTCGTTTGTGAAATGCCGTTACTTAAAATGGTCGTTTCTACTAAACCGTACATCGGATTCAAATGAAACGCATATCAAAACAAAGCTCGTAACATGACTATCTAATTATGGCAATGGTCAAAACCTAACAGTCAGTTCTCGGGTCCTGTTGTTATGAACAAAAATAGTCTAGGATAATCGGACATTACGACGGCTATGTTTACGCGATTACCAAATTTGTATAACTCCAAATAAATCCACAATCAACCCACAATCAACATTACAACCCAAAATCCCTCCAAACCTCACCACATCAGTCCATTACTTCATGTTTTAACCAACTCATTCAATCACAACAAAAGCTACTAACCATATTAAGGTTCATTAACTAATAACCAAGATTCAACCATCAAAATCTCTACAAACTCAACCAAACTTTAAACAAACAAGCATCATGCTTCACATATACTATATCAATCATAACCATTGCTAAATACTCAAAACTAAAGCTAGAGTTTGGGGTTTATACCTTCTTGAAGCTTCTTAACACAACACAAGAGCTTTGAATGCCTAAAGAACCTTGATCCTTGCTTGTATAACCTTAAACTTTCATAAAAATTCAAGAAAACTAAAGTTATTTTTTGAAAGTTACTATTCACCATCTTCTTCCTTGAATTATTGGAAGAGATTGTGAAGGAATTTGAAGCTTAAACTTATAGGATATCTAAAACTAATCATAAGGAACCTTGGATAATTACCTTGCAATTTAACAATGGTTGGATCTTGGATTTTGAAATTTTCCTCTTTGAAAAAGAAGAAAAGCCGAGAGCTTTGTTGCTTGAAATGAAGTCAAGATGTGTTTTTGTGAAATGAATTGTTGGTTGGTTGTTTTTGGCTTTTGTTTTAATTATTTACCTTTTAACCATGGTGATTTTTGTGTGGTTCTTAATCAACCAACCTTCCTTCCTTTTTGGTCATGCTTAGGTCATCATTCTTATGTCATCTTCCCATGCTTGTCCTCTTCTTATTGGTTTAATGACATCATCCTCACTAACCTCTTTGATTAGCTCCTAATTACTTGGCTAATGACCGCTGATCTGTTATACGGTTCGCTTAACTTTCGTTGTCGTTTATCGTTTGAGGGATCATACCCGGGATCTTATTACTTGGGTTCCCTTAACCTTTATCAATACATTATATTCCTTTTATGATCTTTTCTTATAATCCTTGAATTTAAATCCTTTTTATCCTGTTCCCTTATTCTCAATTCTTTCGGTATCTGGTGGATTTTCGGGAAAAATCAAAGTGTTCGAATTTGGATTCTGACGATCTTTACATACACTTATATCACATATAAAGTACTAATAAGATCTCAGAATAACAATAGAAGAACCCCTACATAGTGTGGCATGGAAAATTTTCTTATTCAGCATAATCAGCAAAACACTATTCATAAGGGTTACTAAAAGTTCAAAAATTTTGGGGTTATTACAGTCTCCCCTCCTTAAAAGGATTCCGTCCCGGAATCAGGAAAAAAATGAATAGGGAGACTTTTTTAGCATTGCACTTTCTAACTCTCAAGTCAATCTTCCCATATTGTGGTTCTACCATCAAACTCTGACTAGTTTGATAACCCTTCTCCTAAGCACTTTTTCCTTTTCAATCTATAACCCTTCCTGGTTGCTCCATATAGGTTACGTCGGGTTGCATGTCTATGCGCTCATATGCCCCTATTTGTCTGGCATCCGAATTATACTTCCTTAATATTGATACGTGGAACACGTTATGAACTTGCTACATGTTCGGGGGTAGGGCTAACTCATATGCTAACTTCCCAATACGTCTTAATACCTCAAAGGGTCCAACAATTCGTGGGTTTAGCTTTCCTTTCTTTCCGAACCTCATCCATCATCTCCAAGGGATACCTTTAACATTACTAGGTCCCCTATTTCCTATTCCTTGTCTTTTCGTGTCGAATCAACATACTTTTTATGTCCATCTCGGGCTACTACCAGCCGTCCTCTGATTAGATCTATTATATTCTTGGTCCTTTGGACCACTGCTGGTCCAAGCATCTTGCGCTCTGCAATCTTCATCCTAACATAAGGGAGATCGACATTGTCTTCCCTCAAGGATCTCATAAGGCGATACCTCGATACTGACATACGATCGATTATCGTGAGATAACTTAATCCGCGTTAAGTGATCATTCCAAATTCTTTCAAGTCTACTGCACAGACTCTCATCATAGCTTCTAGCATTATAGCTTTTGCTTCTCAATACCCACTTTTTTTTTCCGTTCATAATCGTTACTATCTTCCGTACAAAATATTCTAGATTTACCTTTACTCGCTAGAGTTTTATAACCTTTTAATAAATGTGTCAACCTTAGTATCACGAACGTGTTAGAATCAGAATACCACCGCACTGATACTACTCCTTTCTAGCTGCTTCTATATTCGAAAGCTTGATCCATCATATAGAAGTAAAGGAATTTGTTGAGAGATCACTATGATCATGAACACTTGTTCTATTGCATAGTTAGTATAGAAGGTGGCCAGCCTTTAGTACTTGACAAGCAATTAAACAATAGATGGTATCCTACTAGGCTTCTATCACACAGATAGATAGTCATTCGGCAATACCTCCCCTTCTGGAAGGTTTGTTCTTCCCAGCTTACATGAAATGAAAAGGAGAGAAAAGAACGAAGTGAAGAGAATTGTATATATACTAAAATATATACTGCCACAAAATATCTGGCTTGAAATCTACCTCTGAACTATAGACGTTTATCATAGGAGAACAAAACATATATGTATTTATATCAACATCAAGTATTATATCATCGTATTTCACATGCCTAAATATTTTCGCTATTCCATCCATCATTCTATGGACCCATGCTCTTCCTCGAGCTTATACACAATCCTTTTGAAACTCCCTCGATATCGAAAATCGAATCTGGGATCTCATTCTAGACATCATCATTACTAGAATTCTATGCTTGCACTGCAACCTTCCTCGTATAGTAATACGACTCTCTATTGATAAGAAGGAATAAATAATCAATAGGTAAATAATTGACCTAGTTTTTCTATCAAAGATAACTTATACGTCACCACAACCCGATTAGTGGTACTCAATCTCAACATTCATTACCATACAACTCTCGCGGTTGTAATCGGCTCATTATTCAAAGAATCGTTGATGCATTACTATAGTCCACCACGGACCTATGGTAGTCATTCATTTTACTTGGAATCTTAATAGCTAACCATACGGAGTCCATACCTGTCGTATCGAATTCTTCTAAGGAGTTAACATAATCCCCATTCATAATTCATGAAGAACACTCCAGATCCTGACGTATTTTCATGACATCAAGCAGATAAAATTGCAGAAGAGTTTCAATCAAAGCAACGATAGAAGATTAATACCATTCTTAATCATATGCCTTCAATAGAAGACTTAACTCAAAGGTTCGTTTAGTCCTTTTTGACACATGGTCCTGGATTATTCTCAAGATAGGACCTTCTAAGATAGATAGCCCGCTCATGGCGATTACACGAATTAAACCTTTACCAACTACTATTACGGTTGGGTATTGCACAGTCATCAGAAGGAATATCAATCTTCCAAACCATAATACACCCTTCACAGCTTTAACCATCATCACTGTATTCCTTTGGCACAAGTGTCTATAATTATCCTCTTACCTTTAAGGTGTCGGCCACCTCTTTGGCCTTTCCTGATAGTAAAATTTCCTTACAATCAATGTCGTTTGAACGATCTCCAACTAAATTTTCTACCTTATTTCCAATCACTGCTTATGTGAAGGTGTTTCCCTTAAAATCTTATGAGTAAAAAAAAATACCACCATTTTTCCATAAGTTATTGCCTCAGTCTTTAGAGGTTAATCATTGTCACAAATGACTCTCGATCGTACTTAGGACGTCTCTTATCTTGGGTCCTTCTTGTTTTCACCATTCTTGACCTTCGTTGGGTTCAATCTATACTTTCTCATGGTTTAACATGTGCCCCACTTGGCATTATTTTTATTACGTCATATTTCCTTTATCAAAATTTCTATTCTTCAGAATTTTGAATATTACCTTTCTCCTTGTAAAACCTCTAAGGTTATCCTTGAATCATTCCTCCTGTATTACCTAGATACAGGGCATATCAAAATACCCTTTACTAATACTAGAACCATTGTCTATATGTCTCTGAAAAACTTCTCCACTGATACTTAAAGGTTGTTATTACCTTAATCCTTTCCAATTCATACTGTCAAAACTCATACTATCCCTATTAAGGGTGAAATGCCAACCTTTATGTATTCCCCTTGGATTCATTTTAAGTTACCGATGTTCTATCTTTAATTCCACCTTTAAAAAGGTACATGCATCCTTCCATGGATAAATCAAGTCATATATCCCTGATAAGGGTGTCTTATTCAATCCTTCCCACCTCGATAGTATATGCCTAATTTCACAATGTCATCTGTATTCAAAATGAGGTCAATCAATATGGCCTCCAAAAGATAACTACGGTTATCTACTTTTCTTGGTTGATTTGGTAATGATAACAAGGATGTTATGGAAGATATTGGTCGTGTTCAACGTGAACTTCTTCTTAATGATTCCGTATTTACTTTTGTTGTTTATCTCAACAGTCATCTCAATGTTGGGATATCTCTCATACCTGGTGTCTCCCTTCCTGGGTATTAAGCCACCGGTCTTACACTTCACATTCTTAAAGGTCACTTCCTTCATCCAATTTTCCTAATTTCTTACTTCCTTGTCTCCTCAGTCTATCCGCGTCTCATTATTTATCCTTCGAATTATCTCAAGGTTTCCTCGAATTCTCCCAACTTAAAGGGGGTACAATATGTACATCTCTTATGCCTTCAACCACCAAATTTAACTCATAGTGAATCATCCTCATCCTGACGATCACATACTTTTCTATTTCTATTACTATGATTCTTTAGGGTTTTCTCACACCCAACTCCCTTATCATTCCTCAAACTCTATCGCCTTTATATTCCTTTCCACTTCAGTTTCTTTTTATTTTCCTTTCTTTTACAATCATTTCATGAACCCACTAATTATTTACTTCAAACATCACGTCGTTCTGGGATTCTTGTCCTCAGAACGAATCTTTACAACTTTTACAACTTAGATTCTTAATTCATCATACTCGTCCGCTTTTGTTCTAGCTCTAAAGCTTTGACACTACCTCCATAGCCTTGGGAAGTACTTTCCCGAAAATAATTGTCTGAACTTTAATCAGTTTATTATATCTTCTGGCTCCGTGCCTTTCTTGGTCTTTCACCAGCGGGTGGCCTCTCTCTTAGGAGGGTAAGTGACAAAAACAGTCTTTTGCGCTTCATCAATCATTTAGAATATAAAATCATTTCTCTATTTCCTTTAGCAAGGCTCTTGCCTCGGTTAGGTCAGCTTGTTCCTTGGAACTCTGAGAGCTTAGAAACTTAAAGGTCCTGAAAGAATTTCTCACCGCATTGCTTCCTCAAGGTGGTGGTTGAGAATAAAAGTATAAGTTATGTTTAGACAGGTCCATGAATTGCCCAATAGGAGTACCATCGTTCTCCCTATCTTGTTCGACTTCTGTTTTCTCAGTATGAAACGTTTCAACCTTCTCCCATACTTGGAGTTATCTTATACGTTAAAATCCTTGTTTTCCACTTCATTATGTTCTGGGTTCCTTATATCTTAATTGTGACCTCCCTGATTATCACATTCAAGGTTTGCCCCTAATCTTATTCCTCGTGGGGGCATAATGCTTGAAAAATTTTGAGAATCTCTGGATATTTATCTTACTTACTTTGCTTAAGTCTTTCCCTCGTTCAGTCCTTGCATGATTGCAAATTATGAATTCTCAAGTTCTATAAACTTCATGACACTCTCTTAAGTGTTAATAGTGCAATTAACAATATGAACTTATCACAAACAAACTGATCTGAACTGAAATTAACGAATATATACATAACCATTTGTTCGAGGGTATAACAACTGAACACATTAAAGAGAATTACATCATTTGATCTGATCGCTTCTATCCCAAAAGTACTACCATAGATAATCATCTAGTCATTAAAACTAATCATTCATAACTTAGGCTAATCCTCCAAAAGCGGTGCTACATGAAACCCTTGTCTGATCGCTCTGGCTCTGCACACTACCATGGATCAAGAAATGCGGGCATGCACGACATCCCTAACCTGCTCCATCACAGAGGTGATGAGGTCTAAGATAGTTGCAAGTAGAGCTGGATCAACCTGACCCTCAAGATGGCCTCTAGCTGTAATTCGGGTGGTAGCCTCAATCCTTTCCATGCTATAAGCTAATCCTGCCGGAAGTACCCCGCCCTCAATTCTTGGTGCAGTAAGTCGGTCCAACAGATCACTTCTAACATTACGGGCCTCAGACAGGCCACCCAAAGTCATATAATAATCGGCGATAAGAGAAGCCTGAGTGGTAGCATCTAGCAGTCCATGGGGTGTAGGTGGTGCAGGCCTAGGGGATCCAAATGGATAACCAAGCACGGTATCAGGTGACAATGGTGCATGAGATAAAGGTGGCATTTCCTTAGTAGGTGCTGGGCTCTGTACAGGGGAGGGAACAGGAATTGGTGGAACCTCATGGATGTCTTCAGGAACCTCTGGAAGAGGGTCTGATACTGGTATAATTGGTGCCATGAAAGGCCCCACTCCTTCTGCCCTCATTAACCTTTGTGCCCTTGGTAACTCTTCATCCTCTAGTGCCACCCTCGCGGCCATTCTTTCTCTGGTAGTCGCCCTGATTACGGTCATCAACTCCTCAGCGGTCCTCTCTTCATTCTCGTCAGGATCCTCCACGAGATCCTCCCCAGCAACTAACCTTTCTGGGATAACATCCTCAACCGCAACATTCTCAATATGAATCTCATTCGGTCCCTCGTTAGGGTACTCTATCAGATTCACAATTGGATCTCCAACATGTAATAAAACATCCTCATGCTGATGCTCCTGAACCTCAGGGTTCGGTGCCCCGCTGCCCTATACGAGAACGAACTATGTTGCTATCACGATATTTATAAGGGTTCCCGTAAGGGTTTTAACTGTCAGTGCTACTTTAAGTAGTCCGACTATGAACTTGGAAAGAGTTCTTATTATCTTAGTGAACTTATTATCTTAACGTCACATCATCTCTGAGGTTTATAACGCTTGGCTCTGATACCATTTCTGTCACACCCCCAAATCCGGGGTCAGGGATTCGGGTTGCCACGAGTTCCATTTCCCTTATCAATACTTAATCTTAACAGTCAACCAACTACTGAGTACTGTGACCCCACAATATACACACACACATACCATAAGTTATAGTCTCAAAGATGAATACCAAAAATAACACAAGTCATTTTATTCCACAATTATAAACCGTTACACCTTAAAAGGGTTTCTGAATAAATTTACATTTCCTTGCCATTATTACAATTCATAAATATACATAAGTCTGGTACATCAAAAGTTGAAAGCCTAGCCTATTGGTAGATCCTACCTCGGCTATAACGGCATCAACGCCTACATGAAACTGCGGAACATTTCCAAACCGCTTGCGAATCGGGAGCTTGGTCCTGTTCATCTTTTCTATCTGTTGTTGTGTGATGAAAGAAGAAAGCAAGGGTGAGCAACAAGCCCACCGAAATAATATGTATAATAATTAACAATATATGAGCATTCTCATAGTACTCATGAAAGTCTTGGTCAAGAAGAAACGAACCAAGTTTGATATCTTAATGCGACCAAGTCACAAAATATTCAGCATATATACTTATATACTTTTCAAAATCTTGGAAGTCCTCTTCCATGTCTAATATATACAGAGTTCCAGTTTATAACTGTATAAAAATATCGTTGCAAGGTGATCTCATATATCTAACCTTGTCTCAACATTTTTGCGAAAATCTTTGTCATGCATAAGATAATCATTAACCAGATATAAGTTTAAAAGATGAAGTTACAAGATACTCCAATATACTTATATCTTTTCCAAATACTACTTGAACTACCACCGTTCAAGTTATAATCAGTTTCAAAAGTTCATCACACTGATGAGACTACAAGACAAGATTTGAATAGATTCAATCTTTGAATATCGTTATAAATAATGAAGTTACGAGGTACTTCATTAAGTCCCGATATATATACACACCTATATATATACATTTCATACACTCCTTGAAAACCTCTGTTATGAAAATTATAAACAGAGTTACAATATCCAATAAATTTGGAAAGGAGAAAACCTTGGCATAGACCTGATATCTTGCTGATCAGGAAAAGATACCAATAAGTAACCTTTTCTACTAGTAGATGGACGAATTCCCCACTGGTCATCACCCGGGCCGCAATAGGACCTTATGCTGGACTGCCACTCAGCCACTTACACATTTGATGGACTCCCACTGAGCCACTTACACTTTCATGAACGCCCACTGAGCCCATGTTGCTTATGCCGACTCAATAGATGGACTTACTTCCCGAACGTTGGGTAAGTAATCAATTCATTTATCAAAACAACAACCTCATTGCGAATGTAAAATACACCACTGAGCCGGATCCCTCAAGTTTTGAGCGAGTATTTAAATCCCCTTCGAAAGGAAGATCTTAACTATAAAAATGAGTTTTGGGATCCGCTCTAACTTTTAAAATCATTTTGACGACTCGAAAACATTTTTAAGAATATTTGGAGTAATGCTGATTTAATGAAATAAATCAGTCCCGATATATTAGAAAATATCTGAATATTATTATTTAAATAATATTTCCATAAAGAATAATCTTTATAAAAATAATTGAAGTAGAAGTTGTAAAACTTATACTTGAAATGAATATTAAACAACCAAAGATATACTTATACGAAAGTAATATCTTTAATTGAATAATCAAAATTGAGTTTGATTATCGACACATTATTCTTTAATAAAATAAAGAATAATATTTAGTAAATAATCGGAGTCATAAGTCCTCGAATAATATTCAAAAATATTCATTAATAAAATAAACGGAGTCATAAGCCCTCGAATGAATATTCAAAATAATATTCCTTAATAAAATAAACGGAGTCATAAGCCCTCGAATTAATATTCAAAATAATATTCATTAATAAAATAAACGGAGTCATAAGCCCTCGAATGAATATTCAAAATAATATTCATTAATAAAATAAACTTATCGAATAAACCTTATTCGATTAATAGTTTTTAAAACTATATCACCATATATATATAAATATATATATATATATATAATATACTCGGGAACATCGACTCCCGGTTTTAGAAAGTGTTCACCTTTGGCCCCCCTATACTAAGGGTATACGCAACTACTGTTTATCTCTAGCATAGGTATTATGCAACTTATAAGCAATTGAATCAACAATATATATATCAAGAGTACGAAACAGACATGCATATATACCATATCACATGCTCCAATATATCACAAGATTTGCTAATTAACCATCATGCATCTATCACAAGATAATGCATATACATATGTATACATCACAACAACAGTATAACGGGTAGAAAACTTGCCTGAGTGCTCCCGGATAGACTTAAGCTTAGAGTGGGTCCGATAACCTATGAACAACAACATACGTCGGAATTAAACCCCGGTCACTTTAGAAACTAGACTTTAACCAATTGAACCCTAACGTTTACTTTTGCGCTTAACGATTCACTTACGTCGCTCGAGTTCCCTCGGCTCCACCATTTTTAATAATTTAACCATTAAGAATTTTAAAGCGATTCTTTTGCGAGTACCTTACCAACTGCCTAATCCACTTAACATAATTGTTTCATACCCCAATTAGTCATTTAAAGTCCTTAACCTATGTTTCAAAGTAAGACGAGGGGTAATGGTTCATTCGCGAAATGCCGTTACTTAAAACGGTCGTTTCTCCTAAACTGTATATCGGATTCAAACGAACCACATATCAAAACGAAGCTCGTAACATGAACTATCTAATCATGGCAGTGGTCAAAACCTTACAGTGAGTTCTCGGGTCCTGATGTTATGAACAAAAACAGTCTAGGATAATCGGACATTACGACGACTATGTTTACCCGATTACCAAATTTGTACAACTCCAAATCAATCCACAATCAACCCACAATCAACATTACAACCCAAAATCCCTCCAAACCTCACCACATCAGTCCATTACTTCATGTTCTAACCAACTCATTCAATCACAACAAAAGCTACTAACCATATTAAGGTTCATTAACTAATAACCAAGATTCAACCATCAAAATCTCTACAAACTCAACCAAACTTAAACAAACAAGCATCATGCTTCACATATACTATATCAATCATAACCATTCCTAAATACTCAAAACTAAAGCTAGGGTTAGGAGTTTATACCTTGTTGAAGCTTCTTAACACAACACAAGAGCCTTGAATGCCTAAAGAACCTTGATCCTTGCTTGTATAACCTTAAACTTTCATAAAAATTCAAGAAAACTAAAGTTATTTTTTGAAAGTTACTATTCACCATCTTCTTCCTTGAATTATTGGAAGAGATTGTGAAGGAATTTGAAGCTTAAACTTATAGGATATCCATAACTAATCATAAGGAACCTTGGATAATTACCTTGCAATTTAACAATGGTTGGATCTTGGATTTTGAAATTTTCCTCTTTGAAAAAGAAGAAAAGCCGAGAGCTTTGTTGCTTGAAATGAAGTCAAGATGTGTTTTTGTGAAATGAATTGTTGGTTGGTTGTTTTTGGCTTTTGTTTTAATTATTTACCTTTTAACCATGGTGATTTTTGTGTGGTTCTTAATCAACCAACCTTCCTTCCTTTTTGGTCATGCTTAGGTCATCATTCTTATGTCATCTTCCCATGCTTGTCCTCTTCTTATTGGTTTGATGACATCATCCTCACTAACCTCTTTGATTAGCTCCTAATTACTTGGCTAATGACCGCTGATCTGTTATACGGTTCGCTTAACTTTCGTTGTCGTTTATCGTTTGAGGGATCATACCCGGGATCTTATTACTTGGGTTCCCTTAACCTTTATCAATACATTATATTCCTTTTATGATCCTTTCTTATAATCATTGAATTTAAATCCTTTTTATCCTGTTCCCTTATTCTCAATTCTTTCGGTATCTGGTGGATTTTTGGGAAAAATCAAAGTGTTCGAATTTGGATTCTGACGATCTTTACATACACTTATATCCCATATAAAGTACTAATAAGATCTCAGAATAACAATAGAAGAACCCCTACATAGTGGGGCATAGAAAATTTTCTTATTCAGCATAATCAGCAAAACACTATTCATAAGGGTTACTAAAAGTTCAAAAATTTTGGGGTTATTACATATTATGTGGTCTCTCTTAGGGCAGATGGAGTTGGGGGGGGGCAGATTCTGCCTATTGAAGATCTGGATATCCGAGAGAATGATGAGAAAAGAGGGAAACCAGCAGAAGACTTGGTTTCGATTCCTTTGGCTCCCGAGGATCATGAGAAAGTGACTTTCGTTGGAGCAACACTATAGGAGACCCTTAAAGGGAAGTTTGTGAAATTTTTACAAGAAAATAGTGATGTGTTTACATGGTCGGCAGCTGATATGCCAGGCATAAACCCGGAACTGATCACTCACAAGCTGAATGTGGATCCAAATCGGAAGACAGTGAAGCAAAAGAAAAGAAGCTTTGCTCTAGAGAGGCAAGAAGTTATTAAACAAGAAGTGGAGAAGCTCTTAGAGGCTGGTTTCATTGAGGAGATACAGTTCGCGGAATGGTTAGCTAACCCAGTGATGGTAAAGAAAGCTAATGGGAAATGGAGGATGTGTGTGGACTTCACTGATCTGAATGACGCGTGCCATAAGGACTGTTTCCCATTACCAAGGATATATACATTGATAGATGCTACTGCTGGACATGAGATTCTGAGCTTCATTGATGGATTCGGTGGATACAATCAGAACAAAATGCACAAGGACGACATCCCAAAGGTATCATTCATTACTGACTTTGGCGTTTATTGTTATCTTGTAATAGTGTTTGGTCTCAAGAATGTAGGAGCCACCTATCAAAGGTTGGTAAATAAGATTTTCAAGGGTCTTATTGGCAAGACCATGGAAGTTTATGTCGACGACATGTTAGTCAAGAGTCTAGTGAAAACTGACCACATAACCCATTTGAGGGAAGCTTTTGAGGTCCTGAGATATCATAAAATGATGCTAAATTCTGTGAAGTATGCTTTCAGAGTGGGATCTGGAAAGTTTTTGGGACTGATGGTCTCCAAGAGAGGAATCGAGGCCAATCCCAATAAAATAAAGGCAATTTTGGACATGGAGCCACCAAAGACTATCAAAGATATTCAAAAGCTCACTGAAAGGGTTGCTGCATTGGGGCGCTTCATCTCCAAATCTGGGGACAAGTGCTTGTCGTTCTTCAAGTCTTTGAAGAAGGTTAAGGATTTTGCATGGACAGAGGAAAGCCATAAGGCATTCGAAGAATTAAATAAATATATGGCCCAGGCCCCGTTGTTGGCCAAGCCAACTTTGAATGAAACTTTATACTTGTACTTGGTTGTTTCAGAAAATGCCTTGAGCGCTGTATTGGTTAAGGAGGAATTTAAAGTCCAAAAACCCGTATACTATATTAGCAAAATTTTGCATGGAGCTGAGTAGAATTATTCAACTATTGACAAGTTTACTTTAGCTCTGGTAATGGCTTCAAGGAAGCTGCGTCCTTACTTTCAGCCCCATAAGATTGAAGTGCTAACAAATCAGCCCTTGAGAAATATTATCCATAGTCCCAAAGCTAGTGGAAGGATAATTAAATGGGCAATAGAGTTGGGAGAATTTGACATCAAGTACAAGTCACGAATGACAATAAAAGCCCAGACATTGGCTGACTTCGTGGTGGAATGTACCATACCCAACCAAGAAGTCGGGGGGCAGGAAGATACTACACCTCAAGACATAGAAGGTGATAAAGGAGGCAAAGAAAAGGCCGTTAAGGAGAAGGAATATTGGATTCTCTATTTTGATGGAGCATAAAAAACAAAGTCAAGCAGATCAAGGTTAGTTTTGTAAAGCTCCGATGGGTTTTTGATTGAATATGCTATGAAGCTAGACTTCCCAACTACAAGCAATAAAGCAGAATATGAGGCTCTGATAGCTGGCCTCGGCCTAGCAGGGACACTGAGAGTTAAGAACTTAAAAGTCTGTGGAGACTCGAAGATGGTCATATCCCAGGTCAAGGGAGAGTTTGAGGCAAGGGATGATACAGTGGCTAAGTATGTTCGCCTAGTAAGGGCCGTGATGACTCAGTTCGATGTGTGCCATGTGGAGCACATCCCAAGAGAGGAAAATGCTAAGGCAGATGCATTGTCTAAATTTGCTTCATCAGAGATAGAGGAAAGTTCAGGAAGTGTATACTTCTGCGTTTTAAAGACACGAAACATTGATGTTAAGCTTGTAGCTCCTATAGGGCTGGGGACGTCATGGATAGATCCCATTAAGACCCATATTCAAACTGGATGGCTGCCAAATGATGTTACTGAAGCACGAAAGTTGGTTGTTCGAGCACTGAGATATTCCTTGATCGATGGAATTTTATACAAAAGATCTTATGTGGTTCCTTACTTAAGATGTCTCAGGCCCGATGAGGCACGCTTGGCTCTTGAAAAAGTACATGAAGGTATCTGTGGGAAACACGTGGGGGCAGGGCACTGGCTCATAAGATAACCCATTTAGGCTTCTATTGGCCGCAATGATGGCCGATGCCAAGGAGTATGTGAAGAAGTGTGATCACTGTCAGAAATATGCACCTGTCGTTCGACAACCCCCCGAGATGTTAACCTTTATTAACTCCCCTATCCCCTTTGCCATGTGGGGAATGGATATACTTGTGCCCTTCCCCATGGCCACGACATAGAGGAAGTTCCTAATTGTAGCCATTGATTATTTTACTAAGTGGATTGAAGCCAAACCTTTGGCCAAGATCACAACTAAGCAGGTTGCACAATTCCTGTTTGAAAACATCATGTACCGATATGGAATTCCCCGTATCCTAGTTACCGATAATGGAACACAGTTCAACAATGAGGAATTCAAGAAGTATTGTGAAAAGAATGAGATTGAGTTGTGATTCACCTCCGTAGCTCACCTGCAAGCCAATGGGCAAGCGGAAGTGGCAAATCGAATAATCCTGGATGGACTAAAGAAGAGGATCGAGAAGTCGAGGAATAACTGGGTGGATGAAATACTCCCAATACTATGGGCCTATAGGACTACTTGTAGAGTCACAACTGGAGTAACTCCCTTCATCTTAGCATATGGGAAAGAGGCGGTTGATCCTGTGGAGATATCACATTTGTCTCCCAGAATCCAAGCTTTTAATGCCGAGGAAAATGAGGAAGGGCAAAGATTAGGCCCGGATCTAATTGATGAAGTACAAGATGATGCACATGCGAAGATTCTACTATAACATAAGGGTTAAGGAAAGGTTCTTCAAGCAAGGTGACTTGGTTCTGAGGAAGGTGGAGGCAAGGTAACTTGGCCTAAAATTAGTCTAGAAATATAATTAATGTTGGATTAATTAGACCTAATACAGTCCAATAACGAAGCCCAGTTAATGAGGCCCAAAGCCCTGATTATTTATTAATTTCATAACTAATAAATAGGGGAATTACCCGCTCATTAAATGACGATGATGTAATTCTATAAAAGGTAGCCTCAAGGGCACCTACACCAACTAGGAATCTGATTCCTCTATTCTAGGACTTCAAAGTGTATCTAAAGTCTGAGAACTTGTTCAACAAGTCTCCTAACCCTAGTCCAATTCAAGGACTCTCAACATCTATATAAAGAGACTCACCCCATCAATCAGAACTACATTTTTTAGCTTGATTCTCTAATTCACAGAGATATGTAGGCATCTCATAAAGGCAGAGTTAAGCTACGAAACACGAGATCAGCCATTAAAGGCCTTGAACTCCCGTACCTTAGTAATAAATACAACAGTTTATATACCTGGTTTTCAATCCATAACATTTGGCGCCGTCTGTGGGAAGACAACAACCATGGCGAGAACACGGAGAGGAAGCAGCGCCCTTGAAGGAGGAACACCAGCGGAGATGACCCAAGCGATTTCGTCAATAGTGGAGGTACCTCCGCATTCAACCTATGCCGCCACCCAAGGAGGAGCCCAGGTAGGGGCAACTGAACCTCAACCTCAAGGGACGATTCTCCCGACTTCTCAAGGGATGAATCCCCAACTTCAACAGCTACATACAACCGTGAATCCTCGACCCGTTGGGTATGAGTATTCAACTATTGTGACCATTAACCCCCCTTATGGATTGCCCCTTTACCCCGAGGTTGAAGGAAGTGGACATGCTGGACGGAGTGAAGCACGGGGGCAAACACCCCCCTACATACAAGGTTTGGCTCCTATCTCGGAGGATCAGTAATTTTTTGGTCCTTATACTCCGAGGGACTCCGAATCTTCGGATGATGAAGTGGCCCCAAGAAGGAGACATGCTGGGAAATTTATCCTCGTGCAATGCACGAGAAATTTTATTCACATTATTTATAATTTTTTAATATTGACATTTTTTTCGTAAAATTGGGAAATTATATTTTTACACGGATTTTTAATATTAAACTTTTGTTGTTTTTATTGTTATATACATATTTTCATGAAATTTCAATTTTTTCTAAATTTAAAATCTTCAAATTATATATACATCTATATATATACTCTATTTCAGCCGCTCTAAATGTTTTAAATTGTATGTAATTATTTTTTATTTCTTGCAAAAATTGTCAAATAATATTTTTAAATTCGATCCACAATTTTTTCTAATTTATCTCTGAATTAATAATATTTTTAATTTTTTAATAAAATTATAAAGAATAACTGCTAGTTATACTTTTAAAAGTATAATTATAAATAGATTTTAAGCTCGTTTATTTTTGCAAAGTGTTTCTTAAATTAAAATTATTTTTGAACTATATTCGATACAATTAAAAAGAATAACAACTAATTATACATTCAAAAAGATTGAAAATTATTGTTACTCTTTTCATATTAGTTTTAGATTTATCAACATATGTATCGTGCTACTCATATCCCAGATTTGTTTTAACTTTAAACTAAATTATTATTTTACCTGACCAAACCATAGTATCAAAACTCCTTTGGTTTAATTTATATATAAGATATAATTTTGAAATATGTAAATATCACTTCACACCTTCATCAGTCATCATTGTCTAATCTAAAAGCTTTTAAAGTACTTTTCTAACAAAGTTTTTAGAAGCCTGTGTATACTATTGCCCCATCATTAAATTGACTACTAATTTGTCCATTATCTAAGGGTATTGTAAGCGCTATTTCTAATTTTTTTGTTATTAATAATAACAAATATATATTTGAGCATAAATGTAATAACCCGAATTTTTGGGTTTTATAAAACATTGAATGAATAGTAATTTTGACAATCAACGAAATTTTTTTGCGGTCACACTATATGCGAGTATTTAAATTAAATTTCCGAGTTGATACTATGAATATACGTAGCAAATGAGTTTTGTAAATTTCGTTAGTTCTCGAAAAAAATCAATATTTCAAAACGATCCTATTTTATCAACTATTGAGAAATTCGAGAATTGCACAACGAACAAGGATTTAAAAATCCTACAAATTAAATCCAAGTTGAAGGATCATTAAAGAAAAGGATTCGCAATAAAGGATTACACTACGAATCAGTTACGAGAATTGATCACGATTACGAGGAAACGATTAAGTAATTACGTAAGTGATAATTAAATGAAACAAACTCATGCAACTCCCATACAAAAGCATGAAATTTAATTAGCAAGAGTAACAGGTTGGTGGGTCAAATAGTAACCTTGTTAGGATGCATGGTTCCTTTAATTTAGAAACCAAGTACATAATGATGATGAAAAGAGTACTAACCTAGCTATTAGGTTTATAAAATCCATGCTTGTTGATTTCTACAAGCAATATACAATTCCATAAACCAACTAAAATGACAAAAGCCAAGAGAACAAGCAAGCAGCTCACTCCTCTCTCTCTTTTCTTCTCCCATTGGGCAATATCAAGAAACAAGAAAGAAAGAATTCAAAAACTCAAGATTTGATCATGAAAAAATCACCTAACTAATTCCTAGCCTTCCTCTCATCTAAACTAAGGTAAAATAAATCACTCCTCTCATTCCTTGAAGGTTTTCATAGTTAAATAAATTATATGATAAATAGTGCATGAATAATAACCGCTAGTTTGTTTTGTTATTTTCTTGATTGTTTAAGGACCTTTAAGCTACTGGGAAAAAAAGGATCTTTAAGCTTACATAGGGACTTATCAAATATCAACCATTCAAGGAGAACCACTCAAGAGATCAAGAAAGGTATAAAACTTTCTTAATTATTAAGAACTTTTCAAGAAACTGATGGATCTTTGATAGAGGTTAAGTTTTAGTACTTGTTTTGTTTTTTGGAGGTTGTGAGCTGAATATTTGGAAGGATAATGTTTGTGAACTAAACTTTGGATTCTTGAAGTAATCAAGTTGTTAAATTGTTGATGCTTGAGGATTGGGTAATTAATAATGGTTTGGTATAAACAAAGCTTTGGATTGTAATCGTTACGTTGTTATAACACTCAATTTTAGAGAGGATAGTTTTATGCAGTATATCAGAATCATTAAATAATAAATTTTTGAATTTAAAGGATTAAACATTATAGGGGTTGTCATGATGGTCATTTAGGCGCTTGATTCGCTTGCTTCTGACTCACAGTTTGGAAGTTAGGTCCGTTTTAGTGAACACGACGTATACATTATAACTGTTACGGATTATCAACTTTGAGAGTATATATAGTCGACTTAAAAATACTGAAAAATTATGACAATCTGATAGAGGCTGGGTTATGTAGCGCTTAAGCTGCTGTAAAGATTTGAGATCAAGATGTTAATTTTTTGATTTTATAAAATTAGAGAAGCAGAGGTCGCGCGATTGAGAAATCTCTAGTAATCATTTGAGGAGTCGACTTACGATATGGTTAAGTAAAACGTGCATTAAGGACTGTTAGAAATATGATATGTACTTGATGATAACTTGAACAAAACACCTAGTAGATTTTATTTAAGTGAATATTGTAGCTTTCAACAAATGATCAATTCAACATCCGTTGAAAGAGTGTCTTATCTAGTAAGAAGTTTAGTAGCACATTCCTGCATATTATAATGCCTTAGTGAACTAAATATTGCAAAATGTTTAAGTCATGTTGAGTACTAGCTTGATATGCAAGATAGGTTGGTTAATTATAAATATTAGATGCCTTGTAATTTTGTATAAATGAAATGGAGTTAACTACCATGAAGACAGTCTCAACGGATGTTTCACTAAGCTTCAACGGATGATCAACTTAAATCTCGATAGATGATCAACCAGAGTTTTAACGGATGATCAATCTGAGTTTCAACAGATGATCAATTTAAGTTTCAACGAATGTTCAAATTCAAAAGATCAGTTGATAGTGACTTGACAGTCACATACGTTGATTGTATGCAAATGGAATGTGGCAGCCTATCTGCAGGGTTTAGAGAACAAAGAAGCATTTCCATTTCCATGCTAAACAGAAGATATTCAAATATGCTGGATAAAGAAATGAAGGAGCATGAAATTAGACTGGAAATATTTTGTCATATTTGTTTTTTCTTTTTATCATGTAACTTGGTAATATATAAACCAAGTGTAGTAAGTAGAATAAAGAAGAAATATATCCAAGTTAGTAAGAAATTTACCAGAGAAATAGAAAAGGCAAAATCAGTAAATAATTTCTCTGTTCTTGTAGTTCAACTTGTAAGTGTACAATATTGTAACACAGAGTTCTCTACTTAATATATATATATATATATATCTGGTGGAAAATTTCAATCCACCAAAAAGTTTTTAAATTCTTATATTTGATTATTTTGTGTTTTGATTTCTCTACTTCTTTCATTCCGCACCATTGCTAAATCAAATACAGTTATATATATTTACAGCAGAACTGTTCTTAAAATTAAAAAAATTCAGAATTACATATAACCCCTTTCTTTAATTCTTGTTTAGATTGTTTGGGAATAACAATTGGTATCAGAGCAAGCTCTTGAAGAACAAAGAGTTTAAAGATTACAACAACTAACAAGATGAGCAGAAAAGATGTTGGAGTAAAGGTTCCATTTCTGGACAAAGACAACTATCACCATTGGAAGGTGAAGATGCACCAGGATCTCCTATCTCAAGATGAAGCATATGTGGACTGCATTGAAAAGGGTCCATATGTCCCTATGAGAGTTGCTACAGCAAATGAAGCATCTATCCCAAAGCCTAGAGCAGAATGGTCTGATCTAGATATTGAATAAGTTCTTAAGGATAAGAAGGCCATGAACATTTTGTTTAATGGTGTTGATGGTGACATGTTTGACAACATCATAAACTGCAAAACTACCAAAGAGGTTTGGGATACAATTCAAGTTATATGTGATGGCACTGAGCAGGTAAGGGAAAACAAAATGAAACTCTTGATTCAGCAATATGAGCATTTTCATAGTGAAGAAAGTGAGTCACTCACTGACATATTTAGTAGATTTTAAAAGCTACTAAATGCTCTAAAGTTACATGGAAGAGTCTACCAAACAAAGGACTTAAACCTCAAATTCCTTAGGTCTCTGCCAAATGAATGGAAGCCTATGACAGTGTCATTAAGAAACTCTCAAGACTACAAGGAATTCACCTTGGATAGACTGTATGGGATTCTAAAGATCTATGAGCTTGAAATAGAACAAGATGAAAAGCTGGAGAAAGGAAGAAAGAAAGGAGGATCCATTGCATTGGTTGTTGAACAAGGAAAGGAGAAGGAGATAAAGGTTGAAGCTGTTGAATCTGTACCAAACCATAGAGGTTGTGAAGGCAAGGAAAAAGGGCTAGTAGATGAACATGAAGACCATCTTAGTCAAGATGACATGAAAGACATAGATGAGAATCTGGATTTTCTATCCAGGAGGTTTGCCAAGCTCAAATTCAAGAAGAATTTTGGAGCATCCAAGTCAAACAGAAACATTGTTGATAAATCTAAATTCAAATGTTTCAAGTGCGGTTTGACAGGTCATTTTGCTAGTCAATGCAGAAACTCTGATTCTGGTAAAAAGAAGTTTGAGTCTATTGATTACAAATAGAAATATTTTGAGTTGCTCAAACAAAATGAAAGGGCTTTCATTACACAATAAAATGATTGGGCTACAGATGGATTAGAAGAGGATGAACATACAAGTTGTGTCAATCAAGCACTTATGGCCAAATCAGATGAAACAGAGGTCAGTTCATCCAGTATCAGGTAATCACCACTAATCTAACACATTTATCTAAAGCTGAGTGTAATGATGCTATAAATGACATATCTACTAAATTATATCATCTGCGTGTTACACTCAAGTCTCTCACTAAAGAAAACACTAAACTTAAAGAGAACAATCTGTTTTTAAGTGAAAGAAACAATATGTTAGAAACTCAATTTATCGAGTTTGAAAAAGTGAAAATAGAGTGCGAGATTGCCAAAGATTAACTGACTGAATCCTTAAAGAAAGAGGATATTCAAAGAAACTAGCTTGAACGAGAATAGGAAGTAATTAAGGCATGGAAATCATCTAGAGATGTCCATGCTCAAATTACTAAAGTTCAAGGTACAGAATCCTTCTGTGATGCATTTTGGAAAAAGAGCAAGGAGAAACTTGATTCTAATTTGGTTGAAGGACCTCCAACAGATGTGGATTCGACAGATGATGAACATTATCCGTCAAATAATAAAAAAGATTATCCGTCGAAAGACAATGAGCCACATCCATTGAGTGAAAGTAAGCCAGTTAGCAAAGCCAAGCTAGCTAAATTAAATGAAAAATATGGATCAGTTTCTAAGAACTTTGTTCGAGGAGAAACAAGTCAAGTGAAACAAAACAAGAGAGTCAATGTAGGGCATCTGTCTATTAAGCAATTAAATGACAAATTGGAAAAAATTGAAGTGAAAGTAGAGTCTAAAAGGAAAAACAATTGAAATGAGAAAGTAGGAATTAACCAACATAACAACTACACACCCGATAAATATGCAACAAGAAAAATTTGTGTTAAGTATGGTAGTGTTAATTATTTATCTATTAATTGCAAACTTGCTATGCCTGCTTCCATGTCTGCACCTCCTTCATTTCCCAGTATGCCTACAATGCCTGTGAATGTTATGCCTGCACATAATTTGAATGCACAGTTTGTTAATATGCCATTTGTACAAAATCATTACTATGTTGCATTTAGTATGCCACAAATGCCATTTAGCATGCCATACTGGAATAACATATTTGCACAGAATAGGCCATTCCATATTAACCAGCCTGTGCATGATAATTCTGCAATGATGAATGGTTTTAAGAGTTCTACTCCATTGACTAACGAAGAATTACAAATGCCTAAGTCAAATGAGGACAAGCCCAAGAAACCTAAGAAAAAGGCTAACAAAATAGGACCCAAGGAAATTTGGATACGAAAATCAACTTGATTTGATTTTATTATGTGCAGGGAAATAGAAAGAATCTTTGGTATTTGGATAGTGGGTGCTCAAGGCACATGACTGGAGATTCTACCCTGTTCACTGAGTTCAAGGAGAGAGCTGGCTCAAGTATTACTTTTGGAGATGACAGCAAGAGTTATACTGTGGGATATGGCTTGATTTATAAAGATAATGTCATCATTGAGGAAGTTTCCCTAGTTGATGGACTCAAGAACAATTTATTGAGTATCAGCCAGCTTTGCGATAAGGGCAACTCAGTAACATTCAATTCTAAAGCTTATGTTGTGACCAACAAGAAAAGAAACAAAGTGGTTCTTACTGGAGTGAGAAAAGGAAATGTGTATTTAGCTGACTTCAAATCATCAAATGCAGAATCTGTCACTTGTCTATTTAGCAAGGCAAGTCAAGATGAAAGTTGGTTATGGCATAAGAAACTATCTCACCTTAACTTCAAAACTATGAATGAGCTGGTCAGAAAATATTTGGTAAGAGGTATTCCTCAAGCAGAATTCTCAAAGGATGGACTGTGTCATGCATGTCAGAAAGGAAAGCAGATTAAGCCATTATTCCGAAAGAAGCTTGATTCAATAATTGAAGAACCTTTGCAACTACTGCACATGGACTTATTTGGACCAGTCAATGTATTGTCCATCTCAAGGAAAAGATATTGTCTAGTAATTGCGGATGATATCTCAAAGTTCTCTTGGACATATTTTCTCAAATCAAAAGATGAAACTAGTGGATTCATCATCAATCACATAAGACAAGTTAACAATCATCCTTATTTCAACATAAAAAGGATCAGGAGAATTCTGTGATGAGATTATTTTGTGAAGAATATGTCTACTATCTTTTGAAAGTACTTTATGGACTAAGCAAGCACCTAGAGCCTGGTATGACACTTTATCAAAATTTCTCTTATAACATCATTTCACTTGCGGTACTGTTGATAAAACTTTATTCTTTAGAAATGTTAATGGCTCTAGTATACTTGTTCAAATTTATGTAGATGATATTATATTTGGCTCTACAGATGAAAAACTTTGCAAAAAGTTTTCCAAACTGATGCAAAGTAAATATGAAATGAGCATGATGGGAGAACTAACTTACTTTCTTGGTTTACAGTTAAGCAAGTTAGTGATGGAATATTCATTAGTCAAACCAAATATATTTATGATCTTTTGAAGAAGTTTGACTTAATGGATTGCACATCTGCAAAAACTCCCATAGCCACTACAACTAAACTTGAACTAAAAACTACTGAAAAGTCTGTGGATATTTCAAGTTATAGAGGCATGGTTGGTTCACTTTTATGTTTAACAGCCAGTAGGCAAGATATAATGTTTGCCACTTATCTTTGTGTTAGATTTTAGGCTGATCCTAGAGAATCTCATTTAATAGATATAAAGAGAATTTTCAGATATCTCAAAGGAACACCAAAACTTGGCATTTGGTATCCTAGAGATTCTGGTTTTGATCTAACTGGTTATTCAGATGCAGATTACAAAGGTTGTAAAATTGATAGAAAAAGTACAACAAGAACCTGTCAATTTCTAGGACATAAGCTAGTATCCTGGTTCGGTAATAAGCAATCATGGGAAGAACGGGAATACATGCTTTCAAGGAAGCCCCTTCTTCTTACCATTAAGTGATGAAGTTTTCCACCCGGAATGGGATTAGAGAAGAGAGAGGAGATTAAAAGATGGCAAGGAGTTGTTAGGTGGCCTCCCTTAGGGCTGATGGAGTTGGGGGGCAGGTTCTACCTATTGAAGGTTTGGATATCCGTGAGAATGATGAGAAAAGAGGGAAGCCAACAGAAAGACTTGGTTCTGATTCCTTTGGCTCCTGAGGATCCTGCGAAAGTAACTTTCATTGGAGCATCACTAGAGGAGCCCCTAAGAGGGAAGTTGGTAAAGTTTTACAAGAGAATAGTGATGTATTTGCATGGTCAGCAGCTGATATGCCTGGCATAGACTCGAAACTGATCACTCACAAGATAAACATAGATCCAAATCGGAAGACTGTAAAATAAAGGAAAATAATTTTGCTCCAGAGAGGCAGGAAGATATTAAGCAAGAAGTAGAGAAACTCTTAGAGGCTGGTTTCATTAAAAAGATACAGTTTTCGGAGTGGTTGGCAAATCCTGTAATGGTAAAGAAGGCTAATGGAAAGTGGAGAATGTGCGTGGACTTCACTAATCTGAATGATGCATGCCCAAAGGATTGTTTCATGTTGCAAAGGATAGATACATTGATAGATGCGACCGCTGGTCACGAGATGCTGAATTTCATTGATGGGTTAAGTGGATACAATCAGATAAAGATGCATAAGCATGACATCCCAAAGGTATCATTCATTACTGACTTTGGTGTTTTTTGTTATCTAGTTATGGTGTTTGGTCTCAAGAATGCAGGAGCTACCTATCAAAGGTTGGTGAATAAATTTTTAGGGATCTTATTGAAAAAACTATGGAAGTTTATGTTGATGACATTTTAGTCAAGAGTCTTGTGAAGACCGACCACATAGCCCATTTGAGGGAAGCTTTTAAGGTCTTGAGATATCACAAAATGATGTTAAATCCTGCAAAGTGTGCTTTCGGAGTTGGATCTGGAAATTTTTTGGGATTGATGGTCTCCAAGAGGGGAATCAAGGCAAATCCTGATAAGATAAAGGCAATTTTGGACATGGAGCCTCCAAAGATTGTCAAAGATGTTCAAAAGCTCACTGGAAGGGTTGTTGCATTGGGGCGGTTTATCTCCAAATCTGGGGACAAGTTCTTGTCATTCTTCAAATCCTTAAAGAAGGTGAAAGATTTCATATGGACTGAGAGTAGTTAGGAAGCGTTTGAGGGATTAAAGAAGTATATGGCTCAAACCCCGTTGTTGGCCAAACCAGCCCTGAATGAAGTTTTGTACTAATATTTGGCCGTTTCAGAAAATGCGTTGAGCGCTGTATTGGTTCAGGAGGAACTTAAAGTCCAGAAACCCATATATTATGCGAGTAAGATCCTGCATGGAACTGAATTGAATAATTCGACTATTAAAAAATTTGATTTAGCCCTGGTGATGGCTTCAAGGAAGTTGCGACCTTACTTCCAAGCTCATAAAATTGAAGTGCTAACGAATCAACCTTTGAGAAACATTATTCACAGTCCTAACGCTAACAGAAGGCTGATTAAATGAGGTATTGAATTGGGAGAATTAGACATAAAGTATAAGCCAGGAACGGAGATAAAAGCCCAGGCTTTGGCTGACTTCGTGGTTGAATGTACCATACCCAACCAAGAAGTTGGGGGCAGGAAAGTACTAAACCTCAGGGTATGGGGAGGAAAGAGGATAATGAAGGAGAACAGAACAAGGAGAAGGAATATTAGGTTCTCTATTTTGATGGAGCATCAAAAATAAATTCGAGTGGAGCAGGGCTCATTTTACAAAGCCCGGATGGTTTCTTGATTAAATATGCCATGAAGTTAGACTTCCCAACCACAAATAATAAAGCTGAGTATGAAGTTTTAATAGAGGGCCTCGACCTAGCAGGAAAACTGAGGGTCAAGAACTTGAAAGTCTGTGGGGATTCGACGCTTGTCATATCCCAGGTCAAGGGAGAGTTTGAGGCAAGAGATGAAATAATGGCTAGGTATATCCGCCTAGTAAGGGCTGTGATGACTCAGTTTGATAAATGCCAAGTTGAGCACATTCCCAGAGAGGAAAATGCTAAGGCAGATGCATTGTCTAAGTTCGCTTTATCAGAGGTAGAGAAGAGCTCAAGAAGTGTGTACTTTCGTGTTTTGAAAACATGGAGCATTGATGTTAAGCTTATAGCCCCTATAGGGCTGGGGACATCATGGATAGATCCCATTAAGGCCCATATTCAAATTGGTTGGCTGCCAAATGATGTGACTGAAGCACGAAAATTGGTTGTTCGAGCATTGAGATATTCCTTGATTGATGGGATTCTGTATAATAGATCTTATGTGGTTCCTTATTTAAGATGTCTCAGACCTGATGAGGCACGCTTGGCTATTGAAGAAGTACACAAAGCTATATGTCGACAACACTTGGGGGGAAGAGCACTGGAACATAAGATAACCCGTTTAGGCTTTTATTGGGCAAAGATGATGTCGACGCCAAAGATTATGTTAAGAGATGTGATCGATGTCAGAAATATGCTCCTGTAATAAGGCAACCCCCTGAAATGCTTATAAACTCCCCAATCCCTTTTGCTATGTGGGGAATGGATATTCTCGGACCTTTCCCGATTGCTACTGCACAAAGAAAATTCTTGATTGTGGCTATTGATTACTTTACCAAATGGATTGAAGCTAAACCTTTAGCCAAGATCAGCACCAAACAAGTTGCACAATTCCTATGGGAAAATATCATGTGCAGATATGCGATTCCCCATATCCTAGTTACCGATAATGGAACACAGTTCAATAATGAGGAGTTCAGGAAGGATTGTGAGGAGAATGAGATTGAGTTATGATGTACCTCCATAGCTCATCCGCAAGCCAATGGGCAAGCGGAAGTGGAAAATCGTATAATTCTAGATGGGCTGAAAAAGAGGATCGAGAAATCCAGGAATAATTAGGTAGATGAAATAAATCTAATACTTTAGGATTACCGGACTACTTGTAGAGTTACTACGGGAGCAACACCATTCATGCTAGCATATGGGGCATAAGCAGTTGTTCCTGTGGAGATATCGTACTCGTCTCCTAGAATCCAGGCATATAATGTTGAGGAAAATAAAGAAGGGCAAAGGTTAGCCCTGGACTTGATAGACGAGGTATGAGATGCAGCGCATGCAAAGATCATAGAATATCAAAAAAAGGCCTCATTTTACTACAACCTAAGGGTGAACGATAGATTCTTTAAGCAAGGAGATTTGGTCCTAAGGAAGGTGGAAGCTTCTGGAGTAGGGCAGAAAGGAAAGCTCGCCCCAAATTGGGAAGGGCCATATAAGGTTAAGAGTGTTTAAGGGGGAGGAACTTATAAGTTGGAGACCATGGAAGGAGAAGAAATACCCCAGACTTGGCATGCTCAAAACCTGAAAGTTTACTACCTATAGTTTATACATACTATAGTGGTAACAAGGTTGAAAAGCACCTTGAAGCTTTGCTCGCTTAGGATTTCATATGTTATTAGACTATTATTTCAAATTCTAGATCTACGAAGAATTATGTAAGGGATGGATCCCAAGAGTTTACAATTAATAAAGTTTCCATAAACTTATCCTAGAACTTTTTGGTTCATCGCATGTAGGTTTAAGTTTACTTATCTATTCTGGTACAAGTACGAGCAAATATAAGGGAAAACTATGAAAAGGCTAGCAAAATAACTCCCATAAGATGGTACGAGTACTTAGAAAAATAGTAAAAAGCAAGAAAACAACTTAAAATAACATAAACAATCCCCGAAGGGAAATAAGTTCAGAGTACAATAACTTAAGAAAAAAATAACAAACATAAAGTCTAAAAGACTAGAAATACTACTCCTCCATGTTGGAGCATCCTTCCCATGCTCCTTCTCAGTATATGTTGTGCATATGTTGTGTACTTGATGATTACATGAACAAAATACCTAAGTAGATTTTAATTAGTGAAATAATGTAGCACTCGACGGATAAGAATTATAGTCATGACGGATAACTCATTATAGTCCTGACGGATGATGACTTATTATCCATCGAGTGAGTAGCTTATGTAATAATGAGTCTGTAGCACATTTCTGCATACACCTTTGTATAGATTCTGTAGTAGCATATAAGTCAAGTTGACTTTAACTAGATATGCAGAATAGGTTGATTAATTGTACATAGATAATGTCTTGTAATTCTGCATAAATGAATTGAAGTCAAGTGCCAAAATAGCTACCGACGGATGATTAACAAAGCCATCGACGGATGATCAAATGGTTATCAACGGATGTTCAATATAGCAGTCGACGGATGATCATAAACTCGACGGATGATCATGTACTCAACGGATAAAGAATTCAAATATCAGTTGACAGTAACAGCATAGTCACATGCATCGAAGTGTATGCAAATGGAATGAGGAAGCCTATTAACTGGGTAATAGATAACAAAGTAGCAAAGTATTAGACCTGATAGTTTTTATAATGATCCTGTCTTTTGACTTTGTAATCTTGGTAATATATAAACCAAGAAGTAGCAAATAGAAACAAGAATCTGAGATACAAAAAGTGAGAAACATTTGTAAGCAGAATTCTTAGCATTTCTCTGTATTCTCAATAGTTCAATATTTGTAAGCAGCTGTGAGCATTCTTGCACACAGGGTTCTCTCGATATATAATATATATCTCTGGTGGAATCATTCAAATCCACCAGAAAGTTTTTAAAGACTCTTGTTTTTAATTACTTGTGTTTTGATTCACTTAAGTTTTATTCCGCATTGTGCTAATCAATACACTTATATTTATATTTGAGTTTGAACATTTTATTTCAAGAAAAAGTTTCAAGAATTCCATTCAACCCCCCATCTGTAATTCTTGTCATATTGTTACGGGACTAACAATTGGTATCAGAGCAAGCTCTTAACTTACAAAGAGTTTAAAGATCAAAACAATACAGCAAGATGAACAAGAAGGATGTTGGAGTCAAGATCCCTTTTCTGGATAAAGATAATTACCATCATTGGAAGGTAAAGATGCATCTTCACATGCTTTCTCAAGATGAGGCCCATGTGGACTGCATAGAAAGAGGCCCTCATGTTCCAATGAGAGCTGCAACAGGAAATGAGCCATCAGTCCCCAAGCCAAGGCATGAATGGTCTGATCCTGATATTGAACAAGTCAGGAAGGATAAAAGCCATGAATATCCTGTTTAATGGAGTTGATGGAGATATGTTTGACAACATTATCAACTGCAAAACTGCCAAGGAAGTTTGGGATACAATACAGATCATCTGTGATGGCACTGAGCAAGTTAGAGAAAATAAGATGCAGCTCCTGATTCAGCAATATGAGCATTTTCATAATGAAGAAAGTGAGTCTCTCACTGACATCTTTAGTAGGTTTCAGAAACTACTAAATGCTCTAAAGTTGCATGGAAGGGTCTATCAAACAAAAGACTCCAATCTGAAATTCCTTAGATCTCTTTCAAAGGAATGGAAACCAATGACAGTCTCATTAAGAAACTCACAGGATTATAAAGAGTTTACTTTGGAGAGACTGTATGGCATCCTGAAAACCTATGAGCTTGAAATAGAGCAGGATGAAAGGATGGAGAAAGGAAAGAAGAAAGGAGGATCCATTGCACTAGTTGCTGAGTTGGAAAAGGAGAAGGAAGTGAAGATGGAAGCTGTTGAATCAACTTCAAAGGGTCTATGAGAACAAAGGCAAGGGGCTTGCAGTAGAAAGTGAAGATTTATTGTGCCAAGATGACATGGAGGACATTGATGAGCACCTAGCATTTCTTTGCAGGAGATTTTCCAAGCTCAAGTTCAAGAAGAACTTTGGAGCAGCCAAGGCAAATAGAAACATGGTGGATAAATCAAAATTCAAATGTTTCAAATGTCGCTTGGCAGGGCATTTTGCCAGTGAGTGAAGGAAGTCAGATTCCAGTAAGAAAAAGTTTGAGTCTGTGGATTATAAGCAAAAATACTTTGATCTACTCAAGCAAAAGGAAAGGGCTTTTATTACACAAGAAAATGACTGGGCAGCAGATGGTTTGGATGAAGATGAAGATGTCAGCTATGTCAATCTAGCCCTAATGGCCAAGTCTGATGAGACAGAAACAAGTTCCTCAAGCAATCGGGTAATTACTACAAACCTTGCACATTTATCTAAAGCTTAGTGTAATGATGCCATTAATGACATGTCTACAGAGTTATATCATTTGCGTGTAACACTTAAGTCTCTTACTAAAGAAAATGCTAAAATCAAAGAAAACAATTTGTTTTTGAGTGAGAGGAATAATGTGCTTGAGTCTGAGTTTATTGATTTTGAGAAATTAAGAATTGAGTGTAAGATTGCTAAGGAGGAATTAACTAAGTCCTTGAAAAAGGAAGAAATTTTGAAGAAGCAGCTCGAGCGTGAACAAGAGATGATTAAGGAATGGAAAACATCCAGGGATGTCCATGCTCAAATCACCAAAGTTCAAGGAATCGAGTCCTTTTGTGATGAAGCCTGGAAAAAGAACAAAGAGAAACTAGAACCTAATTTGGTAGATGGACTGCTAACAGATGTAGACTCGACGGATGATGAGGATCATCCATCGAATAACAAAAAGTGTTATCCGTCGATTGATGAAAATCATCATCCGTCGGCTGTGAGCAAGCCCATCAGTAAAGCCAAACTAGTTAAGCTGAATGAGAAGTATGGGTCTGTTTTCAAGAACTTTGTTTCAGGAGAGTCTAATCAAGTTAAGAAAGGGAAAAAGGCTAATGTTGGTCACATGACTGTTAAACAGTTAAGTGACAGACTTGAAAAGATTGAGGGAAAAACAGAGACTAAAAGGAAAAACAATAGGAATGGAAAAGTAGGGATTAACAAACACAATAACTACACACCTGATAAATATGCTCCTAGAAAAATCTGTGTCAAGTGTGGTAGTGTAAATCATCTGTCTGTTAATTACAAATCTGCCATGTCTACTTCCATGTCTGTGCAACCTCAATTTCCTAACATGAATGCCATGCCTTCCATGCCTGTTAATGCTATGTCTACACTGAACATGAATGCATAGTTTGCTAATATGCCATTTGCACCTAATCCTTATTATGCTGCATATAGTATGCCACAAATGCCATTTAGCATGCCTTACTAGAATAACATGTTTACACATAGCATGCCATTTCCTGTTAGTCATAATATGCATGATAATTCTTTTGCAATGAATGGTTTCAAAGGCTCAACTCAAATGACTAAGGATGAATATGAAATTCCTAAGCCAAATGAGATAAAGCCTAAGAAACAGAAAAAGAAAGCTAACAAGGCAGGACCCAAGGAAACTTGGGTACCAAAATCAACTTGATTTGATTTTGATGTGTGCAGGGAAATAGAAAGAATCTTTGGTACTTGGATAGTGGTTGTTCAAGACACATGACTGGTGATTCTGCCCTGTTCACAGAGTTTAAGGAGAGAGCTAGCCCAAGTATTACTTTTGGAAATGACAGCAAGGGTTATACTGTGGGATATGGCTTGATTTTAAAGGATAATGTCATCATTGAGGAGGTTGCTTTAGTGGATGGTCTCAAACATAATCTGTTGAGTATCAGCCAGCTTTGTGATAAAAGCAATTCAGTAACCTTCAACTCAGAAGCCTGTGTTGTGACTAACAAAAGAAGCAATAAAGTGGTTCTCACTGGTGTGAGAAAAGTAAATGTGTACCTAGCTGATTTCAACTCATCTAATGCAGAATTTGTAACTTGTCTTCTCCGTAAACAAGTCAGGATGAAAGTTGGCTATGGCACAAGAAGCTATCACATTTAAACTTCAAGACCATGAATGAGCTAGTAAAGAAAGAACTGGTTAGAGGCATTCCTCTAGTGGAGTTTTCTAAGGATGGACTGTGTGATGCCTGCCAAAAAGGGAAGCAGATTAAAGCATCATTCAGGAAGAAACTTGATTCAACAATTGAAGAGCCTTTGCAACTCCTTCACATGGATTTGTTTGGACCAGTCAATGTATTGTCCATCTCAAGGAAAAGATTTTGCCTAGTAATTGTAGATGATTTCTCAAAGTTCTCTTGGACATATTTCCTAAAGTCTAAAGATGAGGCTAGTGAAATCATCATCAATCACATAAGGCAAGTCAATAATCATCCTGATTTCAAGGTAGAAGAATCAGGAGTGACAATGAAACTGAGTTCAAGAATTCTGTCATGAGAGCATTTTGTGAGGATAATGGGATTCTGCATGAGTTTTCAGCAGCAAGGACTCCACAACAGAATAGAGTAGTGGAAAGGAAGAACAAGTCACTTATTGAAGCTGCAAGGACAATGCTTGAAGAATATAAGTTACCAACATATTTCTGGGCTGAAGCTGTAAATACTGCATGTTACACTCAGAATATTTCTCTGGTTAATCAAGCAAGATGCATGACTCCCTATCAATTGTTCAAGAACAAGAAGCCAACTCTAAACTTTCTTCATGTCTTTGGCTGTAAATGCTATATACGGAGAAATCAAACTGATCAAAATGGGAAGTTTGATGCTAAAGCAGATGAAGGAATTTTTGTTGGATATGCTGTTGGTAAAGCATATAGAGTCTACAATCTAAGAACCAACATTGTTGTGGAATCAATATATGTTGTGTTTGATGATAAAAAGATTGAAGGACTGAAAGATAGAGATTACCATGAGAGCCTCAAATTCGACAATGTGGAGATGGTTAGTGATGACAGTGATGATGAAAGTGATCAAGAGAATGTATCTAAGGATAATGCAGATAAATCTACCACCAATGAAGCTCAAACCTCAACATATGTCAAGTTGCATAATGCTTCATCCGTCGGAAGGCAATCTGCGTTATCCGTCGGGAGACAACCAGCTTCATCCGTTGGTACTCAAAATTCGCCATATGTCGGGTTATCAAAAGGAGCAGGAAGTCAAGATAGATCACCTATAGAAAGTTCCCCTTTCTCAAATCAAAGATCCATAAACTCAGGGGGAGTTTCTAACAATCAAAACTCAATCACACATCAAGACAACAATGAGGTTTCTTCATCTAGAGATAATCTACCTCAATAAAGGAAATGGACAAAGGATCACCCCTTTGAGCTTATCATTGGTGATATTTCTTCTAGAGTTCAAATAAGAAGAGCAACTCAGGAAGAATGTCTATACAACAGCTTTCTTTCCAAGGAAGAACCGAAGAAGGTAGAAGAAGCTTTGTTGGATCCTGATTGGATTTTAGCTATGCAAGAGGAGCTAAATCAATTTGAAAGGAATAATGTATGGAAGCTGGTGCCCAAGCCTAAAGGAAAGAATCCAATAGACACCAAGTGGGTATTCATAGACAAGATGGATGAAAATGGCATAGTAGTCAGGAGCAAAGCTAGATTGGTTGCAAGGGCTATTGTCAGCAAGAAGGAATAGATTTTGATGAAACATTTGCTCCTGTTGCAAGACTTGAAGCCATCAGAATCTTCTTAGCCTATGCAGCCCATGCCAATTTCAAGGTCTATCAAATGGATGTCAAAAGTGACTTTCTGAATGGAGATTTGGAGGAAGAAGTTTATGTAAGTCAACCTCTTGGTTTTGAAGATCCAAATTTTCCAGAACATGTCTATTATCTTTTGAAAGCACTTTATGGACTGAAACAAGCACCTAGAGCCTGGTATGACACTTTATCAAAGTTCCTTTTGGAAAATCACTTCACAAGAGGTACTGTAGATAAAACTTTATTTTTCAGAAATGTTAATGGCTCTAGTATACTTGTTCAAATTTATGTAGATGGTATTATTTTTAGCTCTACAGATGAGAAACTTTGCAAAAAGTTTGCCAAATCGATGCGAAGTAAGTATGAAATGAGTATGATGGGAGAACTAACTTACTTTTTTGGTTTACAAAGTTAAGCAAGTTAATGATGGAATATTCATTACTCAAATTAAATATATTTTTGATCTTTTAAAGAAGTTTGATCTAATGGATTGCACATCTGCAAAAACTCTCATGGCCACTGCAACTAAGCTTGAATTAAACACTACTGAAAAGTCTGTGAATATTTCAAGTTATAGAGGCATGGTTGGCTCACTTCTGTACTTAACAGCTAGTAGGCCAGATATAATGTTTGCTACATGTTTATGTGCTAGATTTCAGGATGATCCTAGAGAATCTCACTTAATAGCTATTAAGAGAATTTTCAGATATCTCAAGGGAACACCAAACCTTGGCATTTGGTACCCTAGAGATTCTGGTTTTGATTTAACTGGTTATTCAGATGCAGATTATGCAGGTTGTAGAATTGATAAAAAGAGTACAACAGGAACCTATCAATTTCTAGGAAACAAGCTTGTGTCCTGGTTCAGTAAAAAGAAAAATTCAGTCTCTACTTCTACAGCTGAAGCTGAATATATTGCTGCTGGCAGTTGCTGTGCACAAATTTTATGGATGAGAAATCAATTGCTAGACTATGGTTTACAAGTTGAGAGGATTCCTATTTTCTGTGATAACACAAGTGCAATTGCCATCACTGAAAATCCAGTACAACATTCAAGGACAAAGGACAAAGCACATAGATATCAAGTACCATTTCATAAGGGAACATGTAATGGATGGTACTGTGGAACTACATTTTGTTCCCAGTGAGAAGTAGCTTGTAGATATCTTTACCAAGCCACTGGATGAATCCACCTTTTCAAGGTTGGTAAGTGAGTTAGGTATGCTTAATTATTCTTAAATCTATCTTGAAATGCAGCCATAAATTTAATTGATTTTTCAATCTTGGATGAAATTTTGGTTAAGTCAAAATTTACATCTCGACGGATGATCTTTATCCATCGAGTTTGATCATCCGTCGATATACTATTTGCTAATAAAAAATAATTAATTTTCTGGAATATTTTATGTCTCGACGGATAACAGTTTATCCTCATCCGTCGAATTGTCTTAATCTCAGCAGTCAATTCCCTGAACATTATCCATTGAGTATACTTACAGTTTGTAAGCATAACACGACGGATAATGGATGGAATTTTTATAGTTTATTTTTAAACGGCTATTTTAGGCAATTTCTATTGGTTACTTTATTTTACTTTATAATTTTTATCAGTTATTTTTGAGATAGTATAAAAGCTTATTTCATTGCATTTGCTTTTCTTTTATCATTCTCAATTCAACTGCTCTAATTTCATTCTCTCTCAAAGCACTTACTCTCTTTCTCTCCAAGCTCTTATTCTCTAACAATGGCACCTGTTATAAAGATTATGTCTTGAACTGGGTTCATTTATGAGAAGAACAATTTCACTGCATTAGTGAACAAGGGTATTCAACAATCAGGTGACTATCACAAGATGATGGACTTTGTGAAGAATTGTAAGCTGAATTATACCATGCTGTAATCACCCACAATCTTCTGTGAAGTTGTTGAAGAGATGTGGACCACTGCTACCTATAACTCTACAGATAAGACCATCACTCTAATCATTAAAGGTAAAGAATTCTGTATAAATAGTGATGTGATAAAAGCATGTTTCAAAATTCCTGATAACAACGTGACTTCACCACACACTGACACTGATATAGTCAATATGCTCAATTCCATGCACTATGCACTTCCTACTTCTAAACTGAGTGATATTAGGAGAATGGGTCTTAGGAAATAGTGGAGTTTCTTGTGTGATGTAGTTACAAAGGTTTTCTTAGGAAACATCAGCAATTTTGATTCAGTGAATATTTCCATGCTTAACATGCTATACATGCTAGTTACAGATAAATTTTATAATTTTAGTGATCTTGTCTTGTTTGAGTTAGGTTTTAAATTAGGGGAGTTAAATAAAAGAGCTAAAAATGTGTATTATGCTAGATTTCTTATGTTATTAGCTAACCACCTCTTTGAAGAGATTGTGCTTGAGAACCCTAACAACAAACTGGATTGTTGGGTTCAAGAGAGAAGGCTCATTGCAGATTTGAACAGGGCCAATCATCACAAGGATGTGCCAATGTTCTACTTTTCTGTAATGCAAGCACCTCAGGTTAATAAGGTAAGTTCATCCATCCCTACAATTATTCCAACCTCCACAATTTCTTTGAGTTCAAGAGTAGCTATGGAAACTGTGCCAATGACCAAATAGTTGCCTACCAAAGCTGCCAAACCTACTATTATTTCAAAATCCAAATCAAAGAAAGCCCCCTCTGGTATCTCCCAAAAGATGCCAGTTAAAAAATCCACTAAAGCCAAAGAGGAGAGTGTGAAGGAGGGTAAGTTAGGTGAGGGAAGGGGTGAACATAAAAGAAACCCCAAGAATAAGGTTGGAGAGTTGAGTGAATCCCAGCCTAGCCACACTGCAGTTTCCCAACAAACTGCAGTACTTAAAAAGGACAAAAGCTCACTTCTAGCTGCATCCTCCCAAAAGGATGTAGTTATTGAACAAAGCTCTCAACCAAGAGCACATGCCAAGAGGGTTAGGGACACAAGCTCACCCCAAACTTATGCCAGAAAAAAGAAATCAAAAACCTCTGAGGATGCACAGGGTACACACATTGTGCAAACTGGTGCTAAAGACACAGTCGCTGCACCTTCACAAATTCAGCTTGATGTGGCTCCAATAAATGTGGAGTCACAGCCAAAATCTCTAGTTATAGAAGCACCTCAAACACCATACTCACCAACAAATTCTCTGGATGTGGATATGATAAACACATCAATTCCTAATTCCTCTTCTTTAACTCTGTTGTGGAAGCCAAAATCTAGTGCAAGTGAGCATCATCTTTTAGATGATTTGTTGTCTCACTTGCCAATTTTTTCAGGAACTGTTGTGTCATGTATGCCTAAAATATCTTCAATCAGCACAGAGTCAACAATAGTTTCTATTCCCAGCTCATTCATTTCTACTCTCTCGACGGATATTGCTCATCCGTCGAGTAGTGATTGTATCCCGACGAATAAGCCTAACAGCAGTTATCCGTTGGATAGCAAAACCAATCACTCGATGGATATCACTCATCCGTCGAGTATCTCTGCACAGCTTCAAACTTCAATTCTTAGTGCAAAAGATTTAGTGGTTGTACAGTCACTCTTAGGATTGAGAGAGAAGAGTGTTTTGAGTGAGAGTCTGGGTTGCTCCCAGGAAAAAGGAGAGGAAATGAGTGAAAATCTGCAATCCATTTCTTCAGGATTGGAAAAAGGGAGTGAGAGGAGTCCCACCTTAGTAGGTGAAGGTGAGGGTGTGAGGGTGGGGAGCCAGGGTGAGACCCTGATGCAACAAAAGAGAGAAAACGAGAGAAATGCAGGTACTGGAGCAATAAGGATGGATGTCATTGCTAGTGAGTCAATGAATGTCCAGGATGCAGACAGGGAAGAACTATCTCAGCATCCTAAAGCTGTTATAGATTCTACTTCCCTTGATGTTGAGGAATTTACTCACCCTGTTCCAACTTATCAAATTCTAGCTGAACAGGAAAATGACAATACAGAAAGGATGCTCAATCTGGTGCATACCACCCAGTCTATGCAAAGGGCAAAGGATGCCATCACAGCTTTGCCTTCTACAGTTGGTGATGTGGACTATGAGACTGGGGGTTCAGCTGAATTCTTTGGAGATGGGAGTGGGGATAGTGAAGATGGAGAAATGAACATAGGGGGAGAAGTAGGCTCAAGCTCAAGGTCAGGTATGCCATCATGGGCATTCTCAAAGCACTGTGGAGCGCATTACTTCAAGACAACCCTGATCCAGTTAATTAATCAAACTCACACTGCTCTTCAAACCACTACCAATTCAAGCACCAAGAAGCTCCTTCAGGCACATCTAGCCTCCCTGCAACTTCAGCAAATCAAGGGCCTCCAATATGCTAGAGATGTGGATACCATGAAGGGTGATATTGAGGAGATGAAGAAGGCTATTTCAAACATGATAGATTATAAACTTCCAGAAGCTACAATGCTTGACATCAAGAGGCAATTAAGGAAAAATTCTGATCTGTCAACCAAGATAGATGCCTTGGATACAAGAATGTCAGCCATGGAAGCATCTTTGACTGCCATTCATCTCCATCAAGCCCAATAAACTGATCTACTTCAAAAACTGGTGGCAGCTCAAACCCCCTCCACAGCTCAACTTGATGATAACAAAAAGGGGAGAAAGGACCAAGTGAGGGGGAGAAGCTTCAGATACAAATTAGTAAAGTAATTGTGCCTTCAATTACTATCTCAAAGCCACCAGTTACAGATGGTATAGATCTGATTCAAGCAGCAGCAGCGAACTTGAAAGTTACTGAGAAAGAAAAGTTGAGTTTGGTCAACTGGGAGAAGATTGATGAGGAGATACAGAAGAAGTTTAAACTTGTCAAGGAGCCAGTTAAGTTAGCCATCCATCACTCTCAAGTCAAGCAAATTAGTATGAATAAGATGAGCATGAATTATCTGGAAAAAGGACAATCTTCCTGCATCAAGTCTCCAAAGGCTGAAATGATTCTTAAACCAAGGGCAAACTACTCAAAATCATCTTTGAAAAACCCCTTAGACACTGTGTATGAGACACCCAAGCCTGATGAGAAGAAGCTTCTGTCAAGATCAATTGCCTTCTATAAGGATCCAGCTGATTCAGCTTCTAAAAGGAGGATTGCTAAGATTTTCAGGAATGGGAAAGAAATTTGTGTGGTGGCTGGACACCCTCAATTTGCTCAAGCAAAGAGAGAAGAAAAAGCTAGATTGAAGCAGGAAAAGAAGTAGGCTGCTCTAGATGCTAAAAAGGCTAAATAGAAGAGAGAGCAGATTGCTATCTTGGCCAAGCTACATGCTGTAAATTCATCACAACAAATTCCCTCTCAACCATCTGAAGCTACTGAATCAAGGAAACAAGTTGAAGAACAGAAGAAATCTCCAAGAAAGAAAGCATTGGCTAAAAGAACTAAAAGGAAACAGGATATTGTTGACAAGAAATTGGAAGATCAATTTCCTAAGGAATCCACACCAGCTACAACTCAAGCAACAAAGCCCTCTGTGGTATTTGAAGACATAAGGGTGGTGGATCCCTACAAGAATATTCATGGTGAACCTATTGTGCCCAAGGATGAGCCAATAGAATGGGAGAACATACCAATTCCAGACTTCAATCTACCAATCCTTAGCAAGCCAAAAAGGACAAAGTCAAGAGCAGTCAAAAAAGTGAAGTTGTCACCTCTCAAATCCAAATCTATAGTCAAAGCTCAGCCCAAAGTCAATAGGGGAGACTATCTGTACTTGTGTGACATCAAAGAATTTTATGATCTAAATCTCTATCTGGATGAACTAGATGAAGTAAGAAGTATTGATGCATACAGAAACCTACCTGAAAGGTTAGTGTTCAAGTACAGAGGAGGAAAGGAGATTCAGTGGCCACTTCACAGGATTCTTCAAGTGAGCCAAGCTGTACTGATTAAAGTTTATTCATCCTTCAAAAAGAACTTTGGGTTCAATGTCACTGCAAGAAGACTAGTATTGAAGAAGATTGAAGAACTAAGGAGTGTTAGAGCTAAAGATGCACTCCCAAAGACTCTAATCATCCCATACACAGGGAGAAGAGTGCATCTAAGGCCCTACTGGCTGATGGAGTTCATAGATGATAAAGGTGTGAGAAGATTCTTCAGATTAGAAGACCAATTGAGCATCTCTAGCAATGAGACTCTTTTGGAAATGCAAGGAAAGCTAAATCTCTCAGAATATGATGAACTAGAATTCCACAGGCAGCTCCAAAATCAGATTGAAGAAAACAACAGAAAGCTTGGAAGAAGATCCAGACCTAAAGGAACTAGATAAATCTGCTCAGGCTAGAGGAGCATCTTGAAAATGACTGTGAGCTAAACTTTGTACATTTTTTTATTTGAAGCACTTTTCAGTATTATCTACTTTCTTTTAAAGTTGTATGTTTAGGGTGTTTTGTTATCATCAAGTATCTCTTAATTTATGGCTACAATTCCAGTAGACATAAATTGGGGGAGATTGTTGTGCATATGTTGTGTACTTGATGATTACATGAACAAAACACCTAAGTAGATTTTACTTAGTGAAATAATGTAGCACTCGACGGATAAGAATTATAGTCTCGACGGATAACTCATTATAGTCCCGACGGATGATGACTTATTATCCATCGAGTGAGTAGCTTATGTAATAATGAGTCTGTAGCACATTTCTGCATACACCTTTGTATATATTTTGTAGTAGCATATAAGTGATGTTGACTTTAACTAGATATGCAGAATAGGTTGATTAATTGTACATAGATGATGTCTTGTAATTCTGTATAAATGAATTGAAGTCAAGTGCCAAAATAGTTACCGACGGATGATTAACAAAGCCATCGACGGATGATCAAATGGCTATCAACGGATGTTCAATATAGCAGTTGACGGATGATCATAAACTCAACGGATGATCATGTACTCAACGGATAAAGAATTCAAATATCAGTTGACAGTGACAGCATAGTCACATGTGTCGAAGTGTATGCAAATGGAATGAGGAAGCCTATTAATTGGGTAATAGAGAACAACGTAGCAAAGTATTAGAGTATAATGATCCTGTCTTTTGACTTTGTAATCTTGGTAATATATAAATCAAAAAGTGGCAAATAGAAATAAGAATCTGAGATACAAAAAGTGAGAAACATTTGTAAGCAAAATTCTTAGCATTTCTCTGTATTCTCAGTAGTTCAATATTTGTAAGCAGCTGTGAGCATTCTTGCACACAGGGTTCTCTCGATATATAATATATATCTCTGGTGGAATCATTCAAATCCACTAGAAAGTTTTTAAAGACTCTTGTTTTTAATTACTTGTGTTTTGATTCACTTAAGTTTTATTCCGCATTATGCTAATCAATACACTTATATTTATATTTGAGTTAGAACATTTTATTTCAAGAAAAAGTTTCAAGAATTCCATTCAACCCCCTTCTGTAATTTTTGTCATATTGTTAAGGGACTAGTAGTATCCTCCTTCTCAACATTAGTAAAAGGCTCAGCATCCTTTGCAGGAGAAGCTGGGGGAGAGGTAGTACTGGGATCGAGGATACGTTCATCATTCTGGGGGGAGTTAAAGAGAGCATCCAGGCTGTCTTCAGTCTCTGGCTGTTCAGGACTTATAAAGTCCTTGGGATCTATTGAGCCAGGATATTTTTCAAACACTGCCTTCACAGCTGCATCCCACCCTTGGGTAAACTGAAGAGGATAAAGACCCTCATCATGAATTTCCATGAGATTCTTAAATTTCTCAGAATCTATGTAGTCATCAATGATGGTTTCTTTGTCACTCCGGAGCTTAACCAGCTCAACATGGGCCTTGGACAGCTCCTCCCCCTTGGTCATTAGCTTCTTCTCCAAAACCTCAGCCCTCTCCTTCCACTTCTTCATCTCCCTCTCAAACTCATCTGAGTTCCCCTTCCAGGACCTAGCTTGATGAAGGGCCGCTTGGAAGTAGGTATTGCTCTGCACAAAGAAGTGTGATTTAACACAGATTTATAACCGAAGAGAGAAGTTGAAATTAAAAGGTAAGACAAAAATGTTATCGTAGCTTGGGACTGAGAACCCAGGAGCTCAATGGACTCAATGTCACTCCCCGTGACAATATCAGTGAAATCATGGGGAGTTATGGAGTGGTAAGACCAATCCTTAGCATGTTTGTGGATCCTACCACCGTATCACTCCTCCTAAAGCCCCAGTTGGGCCTGAATGAATGCGCCTTCAAGGGGGATCCACATCATCCCCCAGTTCCACCACCGGAGCATAAGGCCTAAGGAAGATATGAGCATTAGGCTTGCTCCTGGGGTCCTTATTGAGCTTGGCCCTCTTCGGGCGTCCAGATTCTCCCTCCTTAGGCCTATTAATGTTATTAATGGCCTCACAAGCTGAAATGAAAAAAGAAGAAAAACATTAAAATCTGAAAATGATTGAGTTTCAATAAAGAGAAATAAAAGGAAATACAGGTTAATATTACCCCTATCACTAGCCTAAGAAAGGCCCACTTTCCTCAAAGAGAACTCCTCTAAGAGAGTCCATGTATTTGGTTTGCCTTCATCCGAAATGAGGGCTTGATAAGCAACCTCCTCCTCGCCGGTCAGCCTAATGCTAGCAGGGTTGCCATCTACTACCTTGCAAAAGGGCCTACGAAAAAGGGTTGCCCAATCGCCTCCAGCCCATGTTAACCTAACAAACTCGTCTCTCCACTTTGGGTTATTCTCAACAATGGAGTTACCATAAAAAATATGGGGAATTTTGGGCCTTTGACGTAATAAAACCCAACCAGGTTGAGTTAAAGTACTGTTATAAAACTGATTTTTTTTTTCTAAAAATGGCGACTGAAAGAGGTAATTTATTCCTAAGACATAAAACCATAAAGCAAAAAATATTCCTCCATGCATTAGGAGGGAGCTGACATGAGTTTATTTGCACATCTGCAAGCAAACGTGGGATGAATTCGTGGAAGGGGTACCTAAGACCCGCGGTTAAAGCTCCTCGATAAATAAAGATTATATCCCCCTCCCAATTATAGGTCCTATCCCCAGGGGCGGCCGGAGTAATTCTAAGGTTAGGGGGAGTCTGTACATGGTGTTAAAAGCTTCTATCCCACCATCAAGGTCATGAAAGGTATTACCATGGTTGTAAGAATCTAAGTCAGACAAAGATGGATATTAATCCCCTCTAGTGTTTATCATGTCTATAAGATAAGTATAAGGAGAGCGTATTTGAATGGCAGTACCTCTTTTTGAAGAATTCATCTCGGCCAGCCAAGCAAGGTCGCGATCCGCCATTGATATTCTTGGGAAGAAGGCTTGAAACCCATAAAAGGTTGAAGATGGTGGAGCTGCGGTGGAAGACAACACCGGAAATCACCTTTCTTAGAGAAGAACTAGAGAGATTGTTTAGAGGATTTGAGAAGTGAGAAGTGAAATGAGAATTCTCACTTCTCACCTCACTTATATAGCCGAAAATTCAGGAATATGAATCGACTAAATCCCATAGAGGCAAGGCCCATTCTAAGAAAGTCCATTAAAAAGGAAACTTCAGGGACATTCTAGAAACAGAAAAGGAAACTGAAAGGTCAAAAATCGACCGGAATTTCAATTAAAGTAATCGATTAGAGTCCTGATCGATGGTAAATGAAACCCTGGTCGAATTTTCATTCGGTTAAAACAGTAAAAAATCACTTAAGTCGATCAGAGTCCTGATCGAAAAAGGAAGAATTCTGATCGAATTTTCATTCGATTAGAGGGATGAAAAATCACTTAATTAGATCAGAGTCCTGGTCAAAAAAGATAAAATTCTGATTGAATTTCCGTTCGACTAGAGATATAGAAATTTGCTTAATTAGATCAGAGTCCTGATCGATAAAGAAAATAATTCTGATCGAATTTCAGAAAGACCCCAGTGTCAAAAGCAAGTCAAAATCGATCAGAATCCTGATCGAATCGATCAGGATTCTTGGTCGATTTTACCTTAAATCTCAGTGTCAAAAATACGTCTAAGTCGATCAGAATCCCGATCGAATCGATCAGGATTCCTGGTCGATTTTCCCTCAGAACACAGCAACAAGATCCAAGTTAATTCCATCAGGATCCTGATCGATTTCGATCAGGAATCCTGATCGAAATCTTTTCGACTAGAATGGAAAATTACCTGCTAATTTGATCAGGATCCTGATCGATTTCGATCAGGAATCCTGGTCAATTTCGCATGACTTCTGGTCGATTTAAGTCGGAAAATTAAGAATAAATCCTGAGAAATTAAGGAAATTCCTTATAAATTCCTGGAAATTATGAATATTTTCTGGAAATTAGATATAAATCCCAGAAGTTAAGGAAAAATCCCAGAAATTAAGGGAAGATTCCTGTAAGTTAAGGAAAAATCCCAGAAATTAAGGGAAAATTCTTGTAAATTAAGGAAAAATCCTAGAAATTAAGCGGAAATTCCTGGAAAATAGAGGAAAAATCTCAGGAAATTGAGGAAAAATTCCTGAAAAATACCAGAAATTTCCTAAAAAAGGGAATAAGGTAAAAATAAAGTAATAGAGAGTTTCCAAAATAACCCTGAAGCTATGAACAAGGAAAATCGTTGTAAATGTGTAGGTCACTCCACACTTTACGCAAAAATGATACCCTGTAAGGGAACAAATGAACTCAACTTCTGCAAAACCTTTTACGGTTTCCTAGAAGTTGGGTGGCAAATGATAAGGAGTAAAACAAACCCTGATTGTATAATTAATATCGCATTAATTATACTAGAATTGGGCTGATAGTTAAGCCCATTAAAAAGGGCCCAAAGCCCTGAATATTAATTAATTTCGTAATTAATTAATAAGGGATAAATCAACTAATTAATAAAGTCCAAATGAAGACACAATTCCTTGGAGATTGGCCTCCAAGAAATCTCATAGGATAAGGAATTGGTTTCCTACTTCCTAGAACTCCAAAGTCCATTCTAATTCAGAGACTTGCCAACCAGGTCTCCCAACTCTAGTCTAATTCAAGGGCTCCCAACATCTATATAAGGGGTCTCACCCCATAAATCAGAACTATATTTTTTGACTTGATCCTTGGCAATCAGCAAGGTACTTAGGCATCTTGTTAAGGCAGATCGAGTCACGAGACACAAGAGCAGTCAAATCGAGCCTCGAAGCTCACGAACCCTGGTAGTAAATACATCAATTAATGCACCTTAGTTTTCTATCCATAACACCTATCGTGAACTTTTTCAATATAATACATTTTGGATTTAACTATATAGTGAAGTCCAAAATTCATTACATCGTGAAGTCCTAATATACCATATCATAAACTCAAAAATGTACCTTATCGAGAAGTCAAAAATTACTCATTCATCAAATTCTTGTTTATCATAAATAATTTATGATTACTCATAATTATTTATGAATATAAATGTCTAAGTCATATTTTTTAGAATTAATTAATTAATTAATTAATTAATAACCTTAAACAAATTTTGGTTATCAAATTCACGATATAGTTCATATCGTGAACTCAGTACTGAAATTGATCAATATCGTGAGCTCTCGAAACCAACGAGTACTCGATATGCCTTGTTCCATTTGACTTATATAGTGGGATCTCAGAACTGCCATTTGTCGAGTAGTCCAAAATTTTGTAACATAAATTCTCAGAATTGATTCTGAGTTTGTGACATTGATTCTTGATTCTCATAGAAGTCTGAGAGATTATGAATCAGTCATTAAAAGTCCAACCAGGGATCACCTCAAAAATATGAAGTATTAAACAAGAGTAACCCTACTGCTACAATTAAATTTCCTAATAAAATATATCCAAGTTAAAAATAAAAAATTAAACGAGATACTCTTTTACATCAATCTGTGAAGATTGTCTTTATATTATAACTCAACTTATCAGAAATCTTACTATACCATGGAACACAGTTATTAACTCAGCATCAGTATTTAATGGTTCCAAATAAACATTGATATCTCAATGCATCATTATCAGTATTTATCAGTCTTTTCAAAATCAATAAGTGTTGCTACATGATCATTACTCCATTTTTGAAGAATGTCATATCTGTCTTCCAGAACATGGAGTTTGTTGAAGACTCAGTATTTTTGAAGTAATAGTTTGTAAGTTTCTTAGAGAAGACAAGTCATAATAACTTTTAGTCATCATGAGAAGCTCCTCCTGAGAATATGCTCCCCCCTGAGTCTGATGCTACCCATATGATAATCATGAATAAGCATAGGTGAAGTTTATTTGATTCATTTGCAGATGTGACTCCTCTTTAATTGCTTGACATACCTTAGAATTTTGAGTATTTATGCAGGTGTCCCCATGGTTTGTTTTAGCTTTAAACTTCTTCCGCTTCATTTGTCCTTTCCTCATCATATCAACATTTATCATTGTTCTTCCAAAGTCAACATTTCTTTGATGAAGGTCCATTGAAGACTCTTCATTCAGTCCTATTCTGCATTGCAAACTAGCTTCTCAGCAGGATGACAATTTCCATATTATCATCATATTGTCTCTCTTGTTAAACTTTTGCTATCATCTCCAAGGTTTACACATGGGCCAGCTTATTCTTCCTCCTTTGTGATAGCAGGGTTGTATCACTCCTTCACTATCTTCTACCCTGAAAATACTATAGAATTCAATTTTTTTAGTACCCAAACTATGTTGGGTCCAGGATGCTTGGATACAGTTTTTACTTTCTCAACCTTTGACATATGCTCACTCCTTTATTAGTCTCAGAAATAATTTTCTGTTACTTGAGTAGAGATGGAAATTTATACCAAACCGATGGATATCCGATCCGTACCAACCCTAATGGGTTTTATTAAACCCGAATTTTTCAGTTTTGGGTTTAATTTTTAAACCCGAACTAATTTTAGGTCTGGTTTGGTTTTAGGCCATACCGTTCCGAATCCGACCTGAAAACCCGAAACCTGTTTCTAACCGACCAAACCCGAACCTAACCTCAAAACCCGTATTAAAATGTTAATATTAATATATTTATATAGTTACTAACATCATTTTATTACCAATATAGTAATATTTAGTCATATTAACCTAGTGACCTAGGTCCTGTCTCTTCCCTCTCCTCTTCTTAAAACATAAACCCTACAATTATCGGTGCGGCAGTGGCGCAGTGTTAAACATCGGTGCATCAGCAGTACTCTCAAGTCTCAAGTAATCCTTAGGAATCGGGATCTCATTTTCGTGACAAGTGAGATTAATTAACCCTAGGTTTTCCACCTTTGTTGGATAGTTTAGCTAATTTATTGAGATTTAAGAATAAAGGATTCCTATCTTAGCTTCTATTAATTATGTCTAAACCCTATATTCATATTCCTATGTTGATTTTTTTACTTAATTTTAATGCCTAAACCCTTATAGTACAATTTATGATTTATGTTTGACAATTTGTGGATTGATATTCGTTGAATCCTAGTCACCATCATGAACACTGAGTCAAGACCAGTAGATGATAGTTCTAAACCAGCAAAACCAAATCCCTCAGGACCAGAACCTCAGTCAGGCTTCAATGATAACGATTCAGGCCCGGATATAACTGACTCAGATTTAACCGATAATGATGATGCTCAAGTACAATCAAACAGAAAAGAAGGAAATGTTGGAACCGTGCTGGAGACCTACTATACAGTCGCACTCAACCTCACGATGACCTATTTTATTCTATTTCCTATTCCTAATCCTAACCTCTACCCAATCCCGACAATCTAGGCTTGTTTCAGTGACTTATAACTTGTGGCTCTGATACCAACCTGTGGCGCCCTCCAAACCCGGGTCAGAAGTTTGGGGTCCACAACACAGACACAAAATTTAAACCTGTATATAAAATAGTATTTGTAATGACCCTGTTTTACTTAACCAAGGATCGCAACAGGTTAAAGTATGAAAACAAGCCACAACCTTAACTTTTATTACAACGTACCAAATCTCAACTAATTTAATTTACAACTGATATGAAATTATTCTTACAACCTTACTATCTCACTATTGCATTAAGCTCCTGCTAGCTCGATCAATCATAATCTGGAATCCTAGCTCGAATATTAAACTGGGAAACCTCGCTATCAACCGTGTCCTTCTTAACTGTAGAATACATAAAAAGATTCGCAAGAGTGAGCTAACTAGCCCAGCAAGTCATATTATCAATAACTGAGGTTAAACCATAATAAACGAGGTGATTTAAAGGAATCAAGTTTCTTGCTAAACAACCAATAGAATTGAATATTTATTTTCAGTTTTTAAAACCAAGGTTAGGCTGCTGATCAGTCACGCACTAACCCCGAGCAGAGCATACAGCACTGCTCTAACTACTGGATCCAAGGCACACATTGGCCTAACTTGACCATCGATATGGTCTGACCACGAATCTGGTCCATACAAAGAAAACTGCCCAATTCTAAAGCATTTCAATATAATAAACAAGAGAGTTCAATAAACCGGATCATAATCAATAACAATAAAACACTTGTATAAGAGCATAATAAAAATTCATGGTTACTGAAAGGGTATGCCAAAGTACATAAAAGAAATGGCCTCCAACCGGTAGGATAATCGGGTATTAGATGAATAGTGTTTGTACAAGGTTTTAGTACTTTGATATCACAAGGTATGGGTGAGTATGAATGTTTCTGTATGTTTAAATAATTTTGTTCCAGTGTTTGGTATATGATGGTTATATATTTGTGGAGTAGTATCGTATTTATGTGGTTTAATATCTGGTAAATCAACAAGAAATGGTTTACAAAGAATAAGGCTTGGGGCTCAAAGATCAAATGATGTGGCTCAGGTTCAAGGCTGAAGGATTCAAAGTATTTACAGTATAAAACAGGGCTATTTGGGTACTAACAGTATGTCACAAGAGAATTTTAAAAACATTTGCATTATATCTCGAGAAAGGTTTAGGAATACTTGCCTTATCATAATCGATTTCAACTTCACTTGTACTTGTCTAATGACTCCATTCAATCATCACTCGTCTTCTTTTCTTATGCCTCGCTTCTATCCTCCGACTACTTGCTGTATTTTTTACATGTCAATTTCTATTTTCTGATCACCTGCTTCCCTTTCTTACGCCTTGCTTACTCTGCTAGGCATTATAAATATCTATCAATATTTAGCTCATACGATTCTATTTGACATACACTTCTATCTACCCTTCGTTTCACCCAAATCCGATTAACGGATTGAAAGTTATGCTATAAACAAGTAATCACCGAATATATAGACCGACAGTCAACCAACAAGTCACATATAACACATAGCACGTCACATAATTAATGACATATCATATATAAAGAAGTCTCGGGTCATGAATAGGCTTTCGGTTACTTAAAATGATTTTTAAAACATTTTTCGGAATTAAAACGGGTCGTTGGATCAATTTTGGACTAATAAACAGGGTTCGGTTGGCCAATTCTGGCTTCAAAACAATTTTATAATAATTATCGAGCCTTGAAAATAATTTAGAATAATATTTTAAAGCTCGAAACTATTTTTCAGAATTTTTAAATCATTTTTAAATAATTAAATCTAATTAAATAATTAATTAAAACTAATTAATAACTAATTAAATTAATTAATCAATTAATATTTAAATTAATTGACTAATTAAATAATTATTTATCAACTAAAATTAATTAACTAAATAATTTGGATTTTTTTTTGAATTAAAATAAATTTTCAGAATTTAAAATAATGAATTTTTTAAATTTAAAATAATTAAAAACAATTTCTGAAATTAATATAAAAAGGACATACAGTTTTCGAGAATAATAAAACAGTAATACGATTTTTGAAAGTTTTTAAAAGTAGGATACTATTTCTGCAGAACAGGGAAACTTCAGGGGTCAAATTGTAATTTGCCCCTGTCGTGTTCCCCGTTCAAACTCCGGTGGCCGGCCGCCATTAACGGCGGCTACCAAGCTTTCCGGCGTACTGAAACACCGCCCAGAATCACACCAAATTGACAGGGATTGCTCGTTACGTTGCCAGGAACTCAAATATATTCTCAAATCAGTCAACCATTCAGCCAATCGTCGGAAAAACGAACGGGAAAATCCCGCCGCCGCCTGGGTTCGTTTTCCGGCGAAATTCGAACTACGCAATCCAGAGATCGTCAGTTAACAAGCTACACATGAATCAATTTGTTTTTTCACGATCTACTCAATGATGTAATCAATTTCAGCTTTCAATCCCAAACAAAGAAACGCCTAAATCTAATTAAGAACATTCAAACTACTAAAAACCCTAATTCATCAATTCGAGAATCAAACCCTAATTTGAACATGTTATTGAACTCCAAATTTGAAGTATAATATACCAAAATGATCAGGAAAACAAGCTCTACAACATACAATCATCAAATCATTCAAACAACCATCCGTACAAAAATTCATAATTTAAATACCAAGAAATTCGAATATAAATAATTAAATAGAAAATCACCTGATGTTTCTGGGTTGAAATTGATGGAAGATTTGGATTCTAGGTTTCAGTAGCTTCGTTTTGAGTATATGTACGCCATAATCGGATATCGATAACGCCTCCGAATTTGTGTTTGATTACGAAGAACAAAATAGAATTATAGTATTTTCTTTGTAAAAATTCTGTAAATACTGTTTGCAAATGATTTCCGGTACAAAATAAAATACGGTAGAGGCTATTTATAATTACGGGAAATTAGTATCCCGTTTGATCATTCCGGATATAAAATAGTACGTTTATTTATAAAAACTGATCCAGACGGTACCGGTTTTCGAGATAATTATCAAAACTAGTACAATTTGTACTGCGGTCTTGGTCTTAGCGCCTGGTTACACGTATTACGAGGTGATAATTGTGATAGTTTAATAAAAAAGCTCCCGTTTATCGAAAATACGAGTTTAATTGATTTACCGAAACGAATATTGTATCGAAAATATTGCGTCGGGACCCGCGCAGGACGAACCGTACGCCGGATCGAAAAAGTCAAAACATGGAAAATGCTCAGAATATTACGGTTAGGTTAGGAAGGAGTTCTCGGAAGAGTTTCGGGTTCTAAAAACGTAAAAACCGATAACGGTGGTTGGTTCCCGTTTTTATAAAATAGATTTTAAATACCCGGAAAAAGATTTTATTAAATCTATATGATTCCTATAAATTCATAAATCAACATAAAAATAATTAGGAAGATATGACAATTATCTATATTTTATTTTGAGCATATAAAAATTTAAATACTCAATTAATAATATTTTTAAACATCCAAACACATTTAACACTTAACAATTAATTCACATGATAGATACCGAATACATATAATAATTATCTATTAGCAAAAATAGTTGCACGTAATATCCCGGATATTACAACTACAGCCATTGTTTAAGGTTTCGTGTAGAAACATGATAAAAAGTGAGATTTTTTGAATTTACGAGTTTGAAAAGGTGAAGGCATTGAGTTTGATATAGAGAAATAAAAGTAGAATTGCTATCACAACGGACATGTGGACAGCGAGCAATCAAAAAAAGGATACATGGCAGTCATGACACATTTTATCGATGATTCATGGATTTTGCAAAGTCATATCATGAGGTATGCACATTTTTTTTCCAAATATTAAATTTAGTACATTACCAGTTAACTATTTTCTAATTGTTGTTTATTCTATAATTTTTTTTAGGTTTATATATGTGCCTTGTCCACACACTAAAGATGTCTTATGTGAGTATTTGGTTTATTGTTTGATGGATTGGAACTTGGATAAAAAAAAATTATGTATGATTGTTGATAATTGTACGACCAATGATGCCATGATTGAATTGATGCTAGAAAGGTTAGATAGTTCATCACTTTTGGAAAGTGATAATTTATTTCATATGCATTAATTAGGACATATTTTAAACTTGATTATAAAAGATGGATTAGATAAAATAAAGGTTGGAGTTGGAACAATTATGGAATCAGTTGCTTATTGGATAACAACACCTAAAAGGGAAGAGAGATTTTAGGAAACGGTCCAACAATTGCGTAATATAAATATTATAAAGTTAGGACTTGATTGTGTAACTTAGTGGAACTTAACCTACTTGATGCTTGAAATTATATTATTGTATAGGGATGTGTTCACTAGATTGAGTCGTAAGGACATTCAATATAAAAGTGTCCATTCTCCTGAAAATGAGAATTTGCTAAAGAAGTGTGTTAAAAGTTGAAGTCTTTTTACAAGGAAACTGAAATATTTTCTAGAACAAAGTACCCCACTTCTAATACTTATTTCATTAATATTTGTGAGATTCGGCTTGCTAAGACTGAATGGAGGGAAAGTCCAAATTAGGTTAAATGGCTGATAAAATGTTATTGAAATTTGAGAAATATTGGGATGTGATTCATGGTGTTGTTGGAGTTTCCATGGTCTTGGATCCTAGATACAAGTTGGAGGTATTAGAGTTTTATTTCGATAAAATTTTTGGAGTACGCACTCTAATTGAAGTTGAAAATATTGATAAGTGGCATTTTATACCACTTAGAACGTCTTATAATAGCTTAAATTGGTGTCTTAAAATCAAGTATTTTGTGTATTTGATGCGTTTTTCTAGTGTTTGTGTATTTCAGGGTATTAGTTGCATTTCGGGAGAGAATTCATCAATAATAAGCCTTGGCATGTGTTTAGCATTGCAAGTGGGAAGATAGGAGCAGATTGCAGCGAAGAAACGGAGCAAAAAGAGAGTATTTTCCAGAAGGGGTCTGAGCGCCCGCTCAGCTCTACTGAGTGACCGCGCAGGAAGCTGAGCGCCCGCTCAGGAAAGCTGAGCGGCGGCGCAGGGTCGTAATTTCAGATTAAATATTTTAGACTCCTATTTCTGTTTGGCTTCCAACTTCTGAGTTATCTGGGTTTTATGGGACTCCTATATAAGTAGATTTCAGAGACATTTCACAAAGGTTGGATCGTTGTATTAATCGAAGAGCAGGGAGATAAGAAAGAAGACCGTTTTAGCACACCACAACGAAGAGGAAGCATATTTTCTTGTGATTCTTTATTTCGTTGTAACGTTGGATGCTAGTTTTCTTTACTTTGAACCTATTTACTCTTGTGACGTACTTTGGTTTAATATAAGTAGTTTTTAGTTATTATTGTTGTATGTTATTATCATGTTTTCATATGAACCCATGATGACGATGAGTGCTATCATGGGCTAATCGTGATCATGGGGTCGTAACAGATTTACTATGGAGTTCTTTAGTTAGTTGTTTAATACCTTAGTGTGTGATGATTGTATGATATCTAGTATTGGTTGTGCGTATTCGTCTTATGTGTGTCGCGAACATATAAGACGGGGTGTTAATCTCTTGTGAAGCGACGGTGGATCTTGATATTTAGAACTTGCCATGCTAGCATAGGTTCATGTACGAGTATGCATTATTAGTGGATAACTCTAATCGTTTTATTCACCCTGTGTAATCAAAAGGAATAACGTGTGCTTTAATCGTTATGTTGTCAATTTCTGTAGACATATAGGGACTCAACATAATTGATGCCTATTCAACTTCTATCTTAATTGTGGATGTTTGGTAGAATGGTATTAGTACAATGAAAGTTGACTTTTATCAGTTTCGTGTTATGCGATTAATATCATCACTGTTGCATGCTAAGGGTAATAACAATAGCTATTGAAGGAAGTAGTAATGAAGTTGTGATCTCATGAGTGTTTAATATTGTTAATTTAAGTGTTAATTAAGTGCTTAATTATAGTAGTTAATTGTAGTTAATAATTAGTTAATCAAATCTAAGTGTTATAGTCTTAATATTGAGAAGTAATCATACATTGGGGAGTGAGTTTATTTGAACATAATTAGTCAGAGTCTCTGTGGGAACGAACTAGAAAGTATTCTATATTACTTGCGAATGCGTATACTTGCGTGTGTTATTAGCGCGTGTTTTCACCCTAACAAGTTTTTGGCGCCGCTGCCGGGGACTCGGCGTATTTGTTTAGTTTATATACTTACCATCATTGGTCATTAGGACTCAGTGATTAAGACGTGTTACTTATTGTTTCCGGTTGTGTTTATTGCGCCGAGACCCGCGCAGGACGAACCGTACGCCGGATCGAAAAAGTCAAAACATGGAAAATGTTCAGAATATTACGGTTAGGTTAGGAAGGAGTTCTCGGAAGAGTTTCGGGTTCTAAAAACGTAAAAAACGGATAACGGTGGTTGGTTCCCGTTTTTATAAAATAGATTTTACATACCCGGAAAAAGATTTTATAAAATCTATATGATTCCTATAAATTCATAATTCAACATAAAAATAATTAGAAAGATATGACAATTATCTATATTTTATTTTGAGCATATAAAAATTGAAATACTCAATTAATAATATTTTTAAACATCCAAACACATTTAACACTTAACAATTAATTCACATGATAGATACCGAATACATATAATAATTATCTATTAGCAAAAATAGTTGCACGTTATATCCCGGATATTACAACTACAGCCATTGTTTAAGGTTTCGTGTAGAAACATGATAAAAAGTGAGATTTTTTTAATTTACGAGTTTGAGAAAGTGAAGGTATTGAGTTTGATATAGAGAAATAAAAGTAGAATTGTTATCACAACGGACATGTGGACAACGAGCAATCAAAAAAAGGATACATGGCAGTCATGACACATTTTATCGATGATTCATGGATTTTGCAAAGTCATATTATGAGGTATGCACATTTTTTTCCAAATATTAAATTTAGTACATTACCAGTTAACTATTTTCTAATTGTTGTTTATTCTATAAATTTTTTTAGGTTTATATATGTGCCTTGTCCACACACTAAAGATGTCTTATGTGAGCATTTGGTTGATTGTTTGATGGATTGGAACTTGGATACAAAAAAATTATGTATGATTGTTGATAATTGTACGACCAATGATGCCATGATTGAATTGATGCTAGAAAGGTTAGATAGTTCATCACTTTTGGAAAGTGATAATTTATTTCATATGCATTAATTAGGACATATTTTAAACTTGATTATAAAAGATGGATTAGATAAAATAAAGGTTGGAGTTGGAACAATTATGGAATCAGTTGCTTATTGGATAACAACACCTAAAAGGGAAGAGAGATTTTAGGAAACGGTCCAACAATTGCGTAATATAAATATTATAAAGTTAGGACTTGATTGTGGAACTTAGTGGAACTTAACCTACTTGATGCTTGAAATTATATTATTGTATAGGGATGTGTTCACTAGATTGAGTCGTAAGGACATTCAATATAAAAGTGTCCATTCTCCTGAAAATGAGAATTTGCTAAAGAAGTGTGTTAAAAGTTGAAGTCTTTTTACAAGGAAACTGAAATATTTTCTAGAACATACCCCACTTCTAATACTTATTTCATTAATATTTGTGAGATTCGGCTTGCTAAGACTGAATGGAGGGAAAGTCCAAATTAGGTTAAATGGCTGATAAAATGTTATTGAAATTTGAGAAATATTGGGATGTGATTCATGGTGTTGTTGGAGTTTCCATGGTCTTGGATCCTAGATACAAGTTGGAGGTATTAGAGTTTTATTTCGATAAAATTTTTGGAGTACGCACTCTAATTGAAGTTGAAAATATTGATAAGTGGCATTTTATACCACTTAGAACGTCTTATAATAGCTTAAATTGGTGTCTTAAAATCAAGTATTTTGTGTATTTGATGCGTTTTTCTAGTGTTTGTGCATTTCAGGGTATTAGTTGTATTTCGGGAGAGAATTCATCAATAATAAGCCTTGGCATGTGTTTAGCATTGCAAGTGGGAAGATAGGAGCAAATTGCAGCGAAGAAATGGAGCAAAAAGAGAGTATTTTCCAGAAGGGGTCTGAGCGCCCGCTCAGCTCTACTGAGCGGCCGCGCAGGAAGCTGAGCGCCCGCTCAGGAAAGCTGAGCGGCGGCGCAGGGTCATAATTTCAGATTAAATATTTTAGACTCCTATTTCTGTTTGGCTTCCAACTTCTGAGTTATCTGGGTTTTATGGGACTCCTATATAAGTAGATTTCAGAGACATTTCACAAAGGTTGGATCGTTGTATTAATCGAAGAGCAAGGAGATAAGAAAGAAGACCGTTTTAGCACACCACAACGAAGAGGAAGCATATTTTCTTGTGATTCTTTATTTCGTTGTAACGTTGGATGCTAGTTTTCTTTACTTTGAACCTATTTACTCTTGTGACGTACTTTGGTTTAATATAAGTAGTTTTTAGTTATTATTGTTGTATGTTATTATCATGTTTTCATATGAACCCATGATGACGATGAGTGCTATCATGGGCTAATCGTGATCATGGGGTCGTAACAGATTTACTATGGAGTTCTTTAGTTAGTTGTTTAATACCTTAGTGTGTGATGATTGTATGATATCTAGTATTGGTTGTGCGTATTCGTCTTATGTGTGTCGCGAACATATAAGACGGGGTGTTAATCTCTTGTGAAGCGACGGTGGATCTTGATATTTAGAACTTGCCATGCTAGCATAGGTTCATGTACGAGTATGCATTATTAGTGGATAACTCTAATCGTTTTATTCACCCTGTGTAATCAAAAGGAATAACGTGTGCTTTAATCGTTATGTTGTCAATTTCTGTAGACATATAGGGACTCAACATAATTGATGCCTATTCAACTTCTATCTTAATTGTGGATGTTTGGTAGAATGGTATTAGTACAATGAAAGTTCACTTTTATCAGTTTCGTGTTATGCGATTAATATCATCACTGTTGCATGCTAAGGGTAATAATAATAACTATTGAAGGAAGTAGTAATGAAGTTGTGATCTCATGAGTGTTTAATATTGTTAATTTAAGTGTTAATTAAGTGCTTAATTATAGTAGTTAATTGTAGTTAATAATTAGTTAATCAAATCTAAGTGTTATAGTCTTAATATTGAGAAGTAATCATACATTGGGGAGTGAGTTTATTTGAACATAATTAGTCAGAGTCTCTGTGGGAACGAACTAGAAAGTATTCTATATTACTTGCGAACGCGTATACTTGCGTGTGTTATTAGCGCGTGTTTTCACCCTAACAAGTTTTTGGCGCCGCTGCCGGGGACTCGGCGTATTTGTTTAGTTTATGTACTTACCATCATTGGTCATTAGGACTCAGTGATTAAGACGTGTTACTTATTGTTTCCGGTTGTCACTACACCATATATTGGCTATTGCAAGCCCAAAAAAACATTGTATTAGGGGTCGAATGTGTTGCAATATCATCTATTGTAACATTTTATCCAAAATTCGGTGTTGCATTTGCTGCCGTTGCAATAGACCCCTATTGCAACATGTTGTGTGTGTATTGCAACATTTGTCAAGTATTACAATAACCCCATGCTAGAACACTATTGTAACATTTTTAGCATTTTTAGTAACTTTTTTTTAGTGTTACAATATCCTATTGTAACATTTGTCTGCAACATTTATAACCCTGTTGTAATACGTTTTATATTTTAAAGCAACAATTGTATGCAACATTTGAAACCCTATTGTAATACTTTTTAGCTTGCAAGGCAACAGTTGTATGCTACATTTGAAATCCTATTGTAATAATTTTTTTTGTTTTTGGGCAATATTTCTGTGCAACATTTAGACATATATTGGAATACCAGCTGTTACCAGAAATTCAAACATGCATATATTCTCTTGAAAATAATATATCCAACTGCAACTCAAAATAACCAACTAACCATCAAAATAACAAACCAAACATCTAGTTTAAAGTCGAAACAAAGTCGATAAACACCACAAGTCAGAACATCCATAACCAAACATAATTCAAGTTCAAGGATATATAGTCTACTTAATCAGCTAGCTAGTTAACAAGTACATTAAAGTATCCAACCAAAAGTTATTAAACAGCTAGCTAGTAACAGGAAATCACTGAGCATTTATGTCTTCACCCCCCTCACTCTGGCCTTCATCAACATCAGAATATAGCTCTTGAACAGCAATATCATTAAAATCAGGAACTATATCCCCCAATCTGCCTATTACCTTTGACAGTTTCTCCCGAACCTTTTTGTCAATGATCTCCTGCATTTCAGTAAGAAGTTCCTCCTTTATTGACTTTTTCAAATCAGCAACATCAATACTAGCACTAGAACTCTGACTAAATGCTGGCACATCTAGCTTAACAGTTTTCCTCGTTCGGCCTGATCTTCCAATAAGCCAATTCGGTCCATGGGCTGGCTTTTTTGATTTCTTTTCTGTGTGAGCACTGTTGTTTGCCCCATGAGAACCATCTTCAATATCATGTTGAGCATGTCCATTTTCATCCTTGTCATCGGTAGGAATTGTAGTCTGCCAAATATTGAGGGATCAGAAAATACAATTAAGTTTAACTAGAGCCGAGCGATAATATTTTTTTTACAAGTGCAAATTTATCAATTTTGTCAAAGTGATCTTTTACCTTGTATTTACGTCCTGGCTTTCGTTTACGAGTTTCAACGTAAACAAGATCCGAGGGAGCTGGTTCTTTAGGTTCGATTTTGTTCTCAGCTTTCTGCCAGCAGAATGGAATTGAAGTCATAACATTAAAAACTATAGAATGAAACTAAGGAAATATAGAATTTGGGATTTCATAAGCACATTAAAAGTTATACTACTATTTATGATTTTTATTTATTTATTAGACCAAGTTCAACCAGAATATATTCAAGACTCCGAAACTACATACATTTTCTTAATAAAAGTAACACCGTGCTTTAAACATGACTTACTATTTTCTCTCTAATTTGCGCAAAACTTGTACGACCAGCTGTGTGTGTTTCTACAATCAAGGCACGATTTTCTGAAGCAGTCTTAGATCGTCTCTGACAATTAAGTGAAGTGAACAAAGTATTAAAAAACAGACTACATAAAAAAAGGTTGAATATTATCTAGTTGAGCGATATCAATTTATATACCTGAATTTCCTCATCCCCCCAGTATTTGAGCAGCACCTTGAATACTTCAGTTGAAACAAAACTAGGCTTATTTTTTAGCCTATCCTCATCATTATCATATTGTAGATAATGATCTTTCTTAACCCGACTTTTGTGCAACCTCCACAAATCATTAATAGTCCGCAGTGTAAAGGTTCTTCCTTCCTCGGGAATGATATATTTTTTCTAGTAAATCAATTAAAATAATTAGCCATATTGTAGAAAATTTTGTATCCGGTGAGATAGACAATAGAAAATTTTGTATTTTACGTTAACAAATTGCCATAGCCTCTCCTTCTCACTTTCAGGATATTTATGCCAACTGATGTAATCAAGTGGCACAGACTCCCTGGCCAAGGTCCCTAAGAAGTTTTTGTATTCAGATAAGACCTTGGGATCGTCTGCCACGGCCTGAAATTCTGAATTCAACTTAATAACCTTCTTTTTGCTAGGGTCCCTTGTGTACACATCCTTCATTAATGTCGGTCCTCTACGCTTTATTACTTTTGATGGACCTAAAATAGAACAAATAAACTAATTAATGTTCCAAGAGTATTGTCAATATTGAAACTACTATTTAATCAACTTAAAAAACAATTATAAGGACCTGATGGAATTTCATGTGTCTCGTCTTGAGTTTGACCAGGACCCTCATCCACATGATCATTCACAAATTCCAAGTCCTTTTTACGTTTTCGCATTAGCAAAAAAGCCTCCATTGAACCAATTCCGTCATTACGATTTTTGGGAGGCACTGGCCCTGCTCTCAGGGGCAAGTTAGGAGGTAAACCATCTATCAATGGAGGAGGAGGTGGTAGTTGTTCGGTTGGCAGATGGGGTGCATTTTCAGTTGGGGATGGGGGCAAATTTGGAATCTGTCATCCAAGCATAATTAGTATAGATTATAATGACAGACTAATATAGTAGATAAATTATAAAATAGAAGAATTAACAAATTATATTTTTACTTGCGAAGGAGTTGTTGCTGAACGTGTTCTTCGGGGGGCAGTATTGTTCATTTTTTTACCTGCAGAAACTAGCTTAATTTTTTTTCTTTGCCTAACCTGCTTTGACATAACCTCTGCAGTATCCTTTTCATCCTCAGATAAACTATCGTGTCCAGGAATGTACTCCCGATCAAACTCTAGCATTGAATCATCATCCTCCTGTACTTTCTCTTTTGGTTTGTCCTTTTTCTTACCAAGATCAGCTGACAGTTTATTTATGCTGAGCTTCTCTATCATCTCAGCGTTCTCTTTCTTTCGCATCAACCTTTTTCTTTCGTATTCTGGAATATTCTGAAATATAGAGTAGATATATATTACATTAAACTATAGACATACATTATAGGACAAATATGTAATATACAATTTAAATACTTCCTAACCTTCGGAAATGCAGTATCATATTCAACCGATTTTCCAGCCAATCGATTACTTTCCCTCTTTTTTTGTAGCCCTTGTAGTGTCACAAACTTCTTTTTTGCTTGTAAACCTGTTGATGCAAGTAGTGGTGAAAATAATAATTTAAATCAGCATGTGAAATTTAATCATCTTAACCATATTAAGCATTACCTTCAAAAAACTGTGTTCTTGGTCGCACAATCACATGTGGTTGCATTTGTGTTGTTGGATCAATAGATTTGTCAATTATGTTATCAACATAAAATTCCAAATTAACTCCTTCAACTGTCTTTATAAACTCACTTAGTTCACTGTCATTGGCAATTAGTTTCCAACCATTCAGCATGTTTTTGACATAAACTCCGCCTATTTCCGTGTATTTCAAATCATCCTTCACATACTCCATCACAACCGTGTACGAGAACTTATCAGCATCAACAAATTCTGGAATCTCAGTACATGTCCCACCTATATATTTTGTTTTCATGAACTCTCCCTTATGGTAGAATTTGATAATAAAATCTTTTTCTGCCATCCTGAAAAAGAAGAACAGGGAAAAAAATTAGTAACAATTTAATAGTAAGTAGTTTGATAATTAATTAATCCAATTTTATAGAGAGTACAAGAAAACAACTAAGTTTGCAGAAAATAAAGAAAATGACCAAGTTGTGAATATAAATAAAATACAAGAATAGAGTAATGGTAGCAGTTTGATATGACTAAAGCATGAAGTGCAATTTTTCATTGTCTAATACAATAAAATATTATATTGATTTAGAAGTAGCAGTTGGATGTCTTAAGCAGGAAGCACAATGAAAAAATACAATAACAAAAAGTAAATAGCTAGCACTTATATTTTTTAGATTTCACGATCATCCTCCTCTTCATCTGGTGTAACAGGGATTTTTTTTATAGGCACATCATCTCTATACCAGCTGACATCGTTAAGGATATTATGTCCCCTTGGCACATAACCTATGTCATTAACATCTTCAAGTGACATTCCCTCTTCTACTTCACTATACTGATCCCTTGGTAAATTCTTGATAACAAAATGTATGTCTTTTTCAGTAGGATCTTCAATATAATAAACTTGGTGTACTTGTGTAGCCAGAACAAACGGATCATCTTTTTGACAGAACTTGTTGAAGTTGACTCTTGTTAGGCCATAACAATCCCTCTCCCTTTGGTACCAACGACACTTAAATAGAACTACAGTTAACGCTCCCCAATAGTCGACTTCAATAATATCTTCTTTTGTCATATCAAAACAAGCTGCCCTAATTTGAACATGTTTTTTATCATCAGACTTGAAAGGATGAAGAATCTTTCTAATCCCCATTTCTTTCAAATCAAGACGACCATTAACATGATCTTTTGTCTTGCCCCCAATATTTAACAAAGTCCCCAAAATCTTATCACAAATGTTCTTCTCTATATGCATAACATCAAGGTTGTGTCTAACCATATGAGTACTCCAATATGGTAATTCAAAAAAAATGGACCTTTTCTTCCAAGGGCAATCAGTACAAGTTTTTTGTTTCGTCTTACACTTCCCAAAACTATTCTCATAACCAGATAACAGATGCTCAACCTCTATTCCCGTTAACATTTCAGGACTTTCTCCCATTTCCATTTCACCATTAAATCGCCTCTTATCAGACCTCCACTTGTGGTTAGGAGGCAGAAATTTTCTATGGTTCAAATACACAACTTTCCTCGAATGTTTCAAATAGGTTGACGAGGTCTGATAGTGGCATGAAGGACATGCTAAGTGCCCTTTAGTGCTCCAACCTGATAAGACTCCATATCCAGGAAAATCACTTATCGTCCATAGGAGGCTTGCGTGTAATTGAAATGTACTATCACGTCTTGCATCGTAAGTTTGTATTCCAACTTCCCATAATTCATTCAACTCTGCAATTAACGGCTGCATATATACATCGATATCGTTTCCAGGTTGTATGGGTCCTGGAATTAAGGTAGAAAGAATTATATATTCTGGTTTCATGATTAACCAGGGGGGAAGGTTGTAATTAACAAGTATGACTGGCCAGGTACTGTGAGAATTACTCATTGAACGATAAGGATTGAATCCATCAGATGCTAAACCTAACCTAACATTTCTAATTTCTCCAGCAAAATCTGGATACTTGGCATCCATAGACTTCCACCCCAGACCATCAGCTGGATGCCTTAACCTCCCATCCCTCTTTCGTGCTAAAGCATGCCATGTCATTAATCTAGACAATTCAGTGTTTAAGAACATTCTTTGCAGCCTTGGTTTCAAAGGAAAATATCTCATCACCTTTACTGGGATTTTATGTTCCTTTAACACATTATTTTTTTCACTACCAGTATCCTTATTTTCAACTTCTCTCCATCTTGAAGCTTCACACGTTTTGCAAAAATCCAGTTTTTCATTTTCACCCCAAAATAACATGCAGTCATTTGGACAAGCATGTATTTTTTGGTAGTCCAGACCTAGATCTTTAATCATACCCTTTGCAGCATTAAAAGAGGATGGTACATTGCAATTTGGGAAAACTTCCTTAATCAACTTAAGCAAATCGCTAAATGCTGACTCACTAAATCCGTGAATACACTTTAGTTGGTAGAGCCTAACTATGAAACTTAATCGAGTGAACTTAAGACACTCAGGATACAAAGGCTGCCCACCCTCCTCAACAAGCCGGTAAAATTTTTTTGCATCGTCATCAAGTCCCTTTCTAACTCCATGTTCACTATCATTATTACAATTCTCATATGTGTTACGTATCATTGCCTCTAACTCATCTGCTAAACCCATACCTATATCACTGTCCATGTTATCATCGACATCATTATTCTTATGGTTTGACACTTCATAAATCCATTCAGTGGACTGTGGACAAACACCATTGCAGATGAGATGTTCCTTTATAACGCTTTCACCATACCAATAACGATTACTACACTTTCTACAAGGACATTTCAACTCATTTCCTGATGCATATTCAGAAAATGCATTTGTAATAAAAGCTTTAACCCCCATCCTATATTTATCACTATATCTTGGAAGTGTTACCCATTTTTCTCCTTCAACATCCATTCTCTACATGATTATTCAACAAAAAATAAATTAAACAAACAAACAGTACTTTATTATGCTTGACAGGTCGTTAACACAAAATATGACAACAAATATTCAAAGAGTTATACTAGCAGGGCATAAACACAAATTTAGAACAAATTCAACTAGCATCATAAAACAGGGCATAAACACAAATTTAAAACAAAAAGCAGAGCTCATAAATTTAAACTAACAAGAAACCCAAAAATTATACTAGATCATAAAAACTCTCAAATAACAGAGCACACACACAAATTTCAGAGCCTTCACACAAATTTCAGTAAGAAAAAAATTTAAAAATGAGTAACAGCAAGAAAAATCTAACCTTCAAATTAAATAACAGCTTTAGCTATTTATAAAAATAACCTTCAAATAACCTGCCAAAATGCATGTCAAAAAATAAATGTGGGCTATATATACATATATATACATATAATCAACAACTTCTAATGCAACTTCTATATGAATCAATTTAATCTATAATCGATTTTACCTCTAATCAATTAAATGTATTATACCTCAAATCGATTTTAGGTATCATCAATTTTAACACAAAGATGAGTATCGAGAGAGAGAGAGAGATGAGTATAGAGAGAGATGAGTATCGAGAGAGAGAGAGAGATGAGTATAGAGAGAGATGAGTATCGAGAGAGAGAGAGAGATGAGTACCTGTGCTGTGAGAGAGCGAGAGAGATAGAATAGCTGTGAGAGGGTGAGAGAGATAGAATAGCTGTGAGTGAGAGAGATAGAATAAATTTTGGTACTAATTTTGCCCGCCAATCTAACCCGCCTAAATATTTCGGTCAATTTGACCAAAAGTGTAACTGCTATTGTAACATATTTTAAACCGTGTTGCAATAGCTTATTTGTTTATAATATTATTTAAAAAGCATTAAATCACTGCAACACTTTCCTATCTTATGCAACATATTATAAAACATTGCAACAGATAAGCAACTATTTGACCTACAGCAACACTTTATGCAACAGAAATGTACTTGGGGCTTGCAATAGCCAATATATGGTGTAGTGTGTGTTTATTGCGCCGAGACCCGCGCAGGACGAACCGTACGCCGGATCGAAAAAGTCAAAACATGGAAAATGTTCAGAATATTACGGTTAGGTTAGGAAGGAGTTCTTGGAAGAGTTTCGGGTTCTAAAAACGTAAAAAATGGATAACGGTGGTTGGTTCCCGTTTTTATAAAATAGATTTTACATACCCGGAAAAAGATTTTATAAAATCTATATGATTCCTATAAATTCATAATTCAACATAAAAATAATTAGAAAGATATGACAATTATCTATATTTTATTTTGAGCATATAAAAATTGAAATACTCAATTAATAATATTTTTAAACATCCAAACACATTTAACACTTAACAATTAATTCACATGATAGATACCGAATACATATAATAATTATCTATTAGCAAAAATAGTTGCACGTTATATCCCGGATATTACAACTACAGCCATTGTTTAAGGTTTCGTGTAGAAACATGATAAAAAGTGAGATTTTTTTAATTTACGAGTTTGAGAAAGTGAAGGTATTGAGTTTGATATAGAGAAATAAAAGTAGAATTGCTATCACAACGGACATGTGGACAACGAGCAATCAAAAAAAGGATACATGGCAGTCATGACACATTTTATCGATGATTCATGGATTTTGCAAAGTCATATCATGAGGTATGCACATTTTTTTTCCAAATATTAAATTTAGTACATTACCAGTTAACTATTTTCTAATTATTGTTTATTCTATAAATTTTTTTAGGTTTATATATGTGCCTTGTCCACACACTAAAGATGTCTTATGTGAGCATTTGGTTGATTGTTTGATGGATTGGAACTTGGATAAAAAAAAATTATGTATGATTGTTGATAATTGTACGACCAATGATGCCATGATTGAATTGATGCTAGAAAGGTTAGATAGTTCATCACTTTTGGAAAGTGATAATTTATTTCATATGCATTAATTAGGACATATTTTAAACTTGATTATAAAAGATGGATTAGATAAAATAAAGGTTGGAGTTGGAACAATTATGGAATCAGTTGCTTATTGGATAACAACACCTAAAAGGGAAGAGAGATTTTAGGAAACGGTCCAACAATTGCGTAATATAAATATTATAAAGTTAGGACTTGATTGTGGAACTTAGTGGAACTTAACCTACTTGATGCTTGAAATTATATTATTGTATAGGGATGTGTTCACTAGATTGAGTCGTAAGGACATTCAATATAAAAGTGTCCATTCTCCTGAAAATGAGAATTTGCTAAAGAAGTGTGTTAAAAGTTGAAGTCTTTTTACAAGGAAACTGAAATATTTTCTAGAACAAAGTACCCCACTTCTAATACTTATTTCATTAATATTTGTGAGATTCGGCTTGCTAAGACTGAATGGAGGGAAAGTCCAAATTAGGTTAAATGGCTGATAAAATGTTATTGAAATTTGAGAAATATTGGGATGTGATTCATGGTGTTGTTGGAGTTTCCATGGTCTTGGATCCTAGATACAAGTTGGAGGTATTAGAGTTTTATTTCGATAAAATTTTTGGAGTACGCACTCTAATTGAAGTTGAAAATATTGATAAGTGGCATTTTATACCACTTAGAACGTCTTATAATAGCTTAAATTGGTGTCTTAAAATCAAGTATTTTGTGTATTTGATGCGTTTTTCTAGTGTTTGTGCAATTCAGGGTATTAGTTGCATTTCGGGAGAGAATTCATCAATAATAAGCCTTGGCATGTGTTTAGCATTGCAAGTGGGAAGATAGGAGCAGATTGCAGCGAAGAAACGGAGCAAAAAGAGAGTATTTTCCAGAAGGGGTCTGAGCGCCCGCTCAGCTCTACTGAGCGGCCGCGCAGGAAGCTGAGCGCCCGCTCAGGAAAGCTGAGCGGCGGCGCAGGGTCGTAATTTCAGATTAAATATTTTAGACTCCTATTTCTGTTTGGCTTCCAACTTCTGAGTTATCTGGGTTTTATGGGACTCCTATATAAGTAGATTTCAGAGACATTTCACAAAGGTTGGATCGTTGTATTAATCGAAGAGCAAGGAGATAAGAAAGAAGACCGTTTTAGCACACCACAACGAAGAGGAAGCATATTTTCTTGTGATTCTTTATTTCGTTGTAACGTTGGATGCTAGTTTTCTTTACTTTGAACCTATTTACTCTTGTGACGTACTTTGGTTTAATATAAGTAGTTTTTAGTTATTATTGTTGTATGTTATTATCATGTTTTCATATGAACCCATGATGACGATGAGTGCTATCATGGGCTAATCGTGATCATGGGGTCGTAACAGATTTACTATGGAGTTCTTTAGTTAGTTGTTTAATACCTTAGTGTGTGATGATTGTATGATATCTAGTATTGGTTGTGCGTATTCGTCTTAAGTGTGTCGCGAACATATAAGACGGGGTGTTAATCTCTTGTGAAGCGACGGTGGATCTTGATATTTAGAACTTGCCATGCTAGCATAGGTTCATGTACGAGTATGCATTATTAGTGGATAACTCTAATCATTTTATTCACCCTGTGTAATCAAAAGGAATAACGTGTGTTTTAATCGTTATGTTGTCAATTTCTGTAGACATATAGGGACTCAACATAATTGATGCCTATTCAACTTCTATCTTAATTGTGGATGTTTGGTAGAATGGTATTAGTACAATGAAAGTTGACTTTTATCAGTTTCGTGTTATGCGATTAATATCATCACTGTTGCATGCTAAGGGTAATAACAATAGCTATTGAAGGAAGTAGTAATGAAGTTGTGATCTCATGAGTGTTTAATATTGTTAATTTAAGTGTTAATTAAGTGCTTAATTATAGTAGTTAATTGTAGTTAATAATTAGTTAATCAAATCTAAGTGTTATAGTCTTAATATTGAGAAGTAATCATACATTGGTGAGTGAGTTTATTTGAACATAATTAGTCTGAGTCTCTGTGGGAACGAACTAGAAAGTATTCTATATTACTTGTGAACGCGTATACTTGCGTGTGTTATTAGCGCGTGTTTTCACCCTAACAAGTTTTTGGCGCCGCTGCCGGGGACTCGGCGTATTTGTTTAGTTTATGTACTTACCATCATTGGTCATTAGGACTCAGTGATTAAGACGTGTTACTTATTGTTTCCGGTTGTGTTTCAGGTACTTTAGCGAGCGTTTATGCAAACTCGTTCTCGTACTCGCAAGAGGACTTTAGATACAGCTGAGGAGACAGACGAAGTTCTTGATATTTCGGAGAAGATAAATTTTGAAGATTCGGATTCAGGAAGTGAGCAGAAAGAACCATTAATCATGGGTGATCGTATTGTTCCGGCAGATCCAGCTCTTATGGACTTTTCTCGGCCTAAAATTGATGACATTCAGTCAAGCATTCTTCATCCGGCTATTCAGGCTAACACCTTTGAAATCAAGTCGGGCACTATTCAGATGGTGCATAATTCTGTTTCTTTCGGAGGTGCTGCGACTGAAGACCCCAACATGCACATAAGGAATTTTGTCGAGATCTGCAGTACTTTCAAATATAATGGTGTGACTGATGAGGCTATCAAGCTGAGGCTTTTCCCATTCTCTCTGAGGGATAAAGCTAAGGACTGGTTACATTCTGAACCAGCTGGGTCTATCACTACTTGGCAAGATCTTGCGCAAAAGTTTCTGGTGAAGTTTTATCCAATGGAGAAGACTGCGGCTATGAGGAGTGCTCTTACTCAGTTTGCGCAGCAACCTACAGAATCTATGTGCGAAGCTTGGGAGCGCTACAAGGAGATGTTGAGAAAGTGTCAACATCATGGAATGCCTGATTGGATGGTGATCACTGGTTTCTATAATGGTTTGGGGGCCCAATCTCGGCCCATGTTCGATACAGCAGCTAGAGGCGCCTTGTGGGCCAAAAGCTATACTGAGGCTTATAATCTTATTGAGACTTTGGCTGCAAATGAGCATCAAAACCCAACTCAGAGGATGATGCCTGGAAAGGTAGCAGGTATTCTGGAAGTCGATGCAGCTACAGCTATTGCAGCGCAGCTCCAAGCGCTGTCTATGAAGGTCGATTCTCTAGCTACCTATGGAGTCAATCAGATAGCTATGGTCTGTGAGCTTTGTGCAGGTTCTCATGCTACGGATCGGTGTTCTCTTGTTAACAAATCTGTTCAGTATGTGAACAATTATCCGCGACAACAGCAGCCTGTGCCAGCTACTTATCATCCTAACAACAGAAATCATCCAAATTTCAGCTGGAGTAATAATTAAAATGCTATTCAGCAACCATATCAGCAAGGCGTAAGTAAACAGTTCAATCCACCGGGATTCCAGCAACCACAACATTATGTTCAAAGGCAATCATATCCTCAACAAGGAAGTGCAGCTCCACCCTCTAGTGCTAATTTTGAGGAACTTAAGCTGTTGTGCAAAAGTCAGGCGGTTTCTATCAAGACCTTGGAAAATTGAATCGGTCAAATAGCCAATGCAGTGCTCAATCATCAACCTAGCACACTTCCGAGTGACACTGAAGTACCAGGCATGAAGGAAGCTAAAGAGCAAGTCAAGGCTATTACCTTAAGGTCTGGAAAAGTTGCTGATGCTGAAAAAGCAAAAGAAGGAGAAGCTGAAGTTGGAGATGAAGAAGCTAAGGAAAAGGAGAAAGCAGCGGAACCAAGGAAGACTACTGTTGAACACACTCTTCCTGAGGGTAATACAGGGGAGAAACAACTCTATCCTTCACCACCTTTCCCTAAGAGATTGCAACAACAAAAGCTGGATGAGCAGTTCGGTAAGTTTCTGGAGGTGTTCAAAAAACTTCACATCAATATACCTTTCGCTGAGGCTCTGGAGCAAATGCCTAGTTATGCGAGATTTATGAAGAGTATTCTTTCAAGGAAGGTGAAACTGGATGACCTTGAGACTGTTGCTCTAACGGAAGAATGCAGTGCTGTGTTGCAGCAAAAGTTACCTCTAAAGCTTAAAGATCCAGGTAGCTTCACCATTCCTTGCACCATTGGCAAGTTGTCTTTTGACAAGTGCCTTTGTGATTTGGGAGCAAGCATCAATCTGATGCCGTTGTCGATCTTTAAAAAGTTGAATTTGCCTGATCCAAAGCCCACCTACATGTCTCTACAATTGGCTGATCGTTCTATTACTTACCCAAGAGGCATAGTGGAGGATGTGCTAGTAAAGGTGGATAAGCTCTTCTTTCCTGCAGACTTTGTTGTACTGGATTTCGAGGAAGATAAGAAGATTCCCATAATCTTAGGGAGACCTTTCTTGGCTACCGGCCGTACCTTGATAGATGTGCAGAAAGAAGAACTTATTATGCGGGTGCAGGATCAGGATGTGACATTCAATGTATTCAAAGCAATGGAATTCCCTACAGAAGATGAGGAGTGCTTAAAAGTGGATTTCATTGATTCTGCGGTTACTTCAGAACTCGATCATATGCTAATGTCTGATGCATTAGAGAAGGCCTTAGTGGGGGATTTCGATAGTGATGATGAGGATGGCAATGAGCAACTACAATATCTTAATGCTTCTCCCTGGAGGCGAAAGCTAGACATGCCGTTTGAATCTCTTGGTACTTCAGACCTCATAAATGCTGAAGGAAAGCTCAAACCATCGATTGAAGAAGCACCTACCTTGGAGCTTAAGCCATTGCCTGAACACTTGAGGTATGCTTTTTTAGGCGATGCATCTACTTTACCTGTTATTATTGCATCTGACCTTTCAGGTAGTGAGGAGGACAAGCTCTTAAGGATTTTGAGAGAATTCAAATCGGCTATCGGATGGACTATAGCAGACATCAAATGGATCAACCCTTCATATTGCATACATAAGATTCTGCTAGAAGAGGGTAGTAAGCCGACTGTTGAGCAACGGCGCAGACTTAATCCTATCATGAAAAAAGTGGTGAAGAAAGAAATTCTGAAGTGACTGGATGCAGGAATCATTTATCCTATTTCTGACAGTTCTTGGGTGAGCCCCGTGCAATGTGTACCTAAGAAATGAGGTATCACTGTGGTAGCAAATAAGAAGAACGAGCTCATCCCCACTCGAACAGTCACAGGATGGAGAGTATGCATGGATTACAGAAAGTTGAACAAGGCCACAAGAAATGATCACTTCCTGCTTCCGTTTATTGATCAGATGCTTCACAGGTTGGCCGGTCATGAGTATTATAGTCTTCTGGATGGATATTCAGGGTATAATCAGATTTGTATTGTACTAGAGGATCAAGAAAAGACTACCTTCACTTGTCCATTTGGCACGTTTGCTTTTCGAAGAGTTTCGTTTGGATTATGTGGTGCACCGACCACTTTTCAGAGATGTATGATGGAAATATTCTCTGACATGATTAGGAATAATGTCGAGGTGTTCATGGACGACTTCTCCATCTTTGGACATTCGTATGATGAATGTTTGAATAATCTTTGTGCAGTACTCAAAAGGTGTGTAGAAACTAATTTTGTGCTCAATTGGGAAAAATGTCATTTTATAGTGCGTGAAGGCATTATTCTTGGGCATAAGGTCTCTAGAAAGGGTCTTGAGGTGGACAAAGTCAAGGTGGGAGTCATTGAAAATCTTCCACCACCTACATCTGTGAAAGGAATCCGTAGTTTTCTTGGTCATGCGGGTTTTTATCGGCGTTTCATCAAGGACTTTTCGATGATATCTAAGCCGTTGTACAACTTGCTTGAGAAGGATGTGCCTTTCAAATTTAATGATGACTGTTTAACGACATTCGAGACTCTTAAGAAGAGTTTGATAACTGCACAAGTGATTACAGCACCTGATTGGACAGAGCCTTTTGAGATGATGTGTGATGCAAGTGATTATGCGGTGGGTGCAGTTCTTGGGCAGCGCAAGAATAATCTCTTTCATGTGGTCTACTATGCTAGCAAGACTTTAAACGGGGCCCAAATGAACTACACCACTACTGAGAAAGAGCTCTTGGCTATAGTTTTTGGTTTTGAAAAATTTTGATCGTATGTGCTTGGGACAAAGGTCACAGTATTCACTGATCATACGGCTATTCGTCATTTGGTTTCTAAGAAGGATTCGAAGCCGAGACTCATTCGTTGGGTGCTCTTACTACAGGAATTTGAGATAGAGATCAAGGATCGAAAAGGTACTGTGAATCAAGTAGCTGACCATCTCTCTAGATTGGAGAATCCCGAGTCTACTTCACATGATAAGACATTGATCAACAAATCTTTTCCGGATGAGCAGTTGTTCGTAGTTCAGGAGGAAGAGCCATGGTTCGCAGATATTGTGAATTATCTTGTCAGCAATATAATGCCTCCTAATTTGACCACAGCTCAAAAGAAGAAGTTTCTTCATGAGGTGAAGTGGCATATGTGGGATGAACCGTATTTGTTTAGACAGGGAGCTGACCAGATCATCAGGAGACGTATCTCGTTCTATGAGACGGAGGGGATATTACGAGACTGTCACTCCACAGTTTATAGTGGACACTATGGTGGTGAAAAGACGGCAGCTCGTATTCTGCAAGCAGGTTTTTTCTGGCCTACTTTGTTTAAGGATGCTCATCAGTTCATTTTAGGGTGTGATCGTTGCCAAAGAGTGGGAAATCTTACGAGAAAGGATGAGATGTCGTTAAATGTGATGCTTGAAGTCGAGGTCTTTGATGTTTGGGGAATCGATTTTGATGGGGCCTTTTGTCTCGTTCTGCAATAATCAGTACATCTTGCTGGCAGTCGATTATGTCTCAAAATGGGTAGAAGTCAAGGCTCTACCGATAAATGATGCAAAGGCAGTGTTGAATTTTCTTTATTAGCAGATTTTCACAAGGTTTGGAATGCCATGAGTAATCATAAGTGATGAAGGGTCGTATTTCTGCAACCGTAAGTTTACTTCTATGATGCAGCACTACAATGTGAATCATCGAGTTGCTACTGCCTATCATCCGCAAACAAATGGTCAAGCGGAAGTGTCTAACAGAGAGATCAAGCGCATTTTAGAGAAGGTTGTTTATCCATCAAGGAAGGATTGGTCTTTAAAGCTCGATAAAGCTGTTTGGGCTTATAAAACAGCATACAAGACTCCACTTGGGATGTCCCCGTTTCAACTTATGTATGGTAAGGGATGCCATTTACCTGCGGAGCTTGAGCATAAGGCCTATTAGGCGTTGAAGAAGTTCAACCTGGATCTAGATGCAGCTGGAAAGAAGCGAATGCTTCAGCTTAATGAACTTGATGAATTTCAACTCCAAGCATACGAGAACAACAAAATGTACAAGGAAAAGGTGAAAAGGTGGCACGACAGGAAGCTACATCTTAAGTTATTCGTGCCGGGGCAGCAAGTTCTTTTATTCAACTCTCGTCTCCGACTTTTTCCTGGGAAGTTGAAATCAAGGTGGCCGGGACCTTTTATTGTCAAAACTGTGTTTCCACATGGAGCGATGGAGATTTTTGAGAATGATCCGGACCAAGCATTCAAGGTTAATGGTCAGCGTTTGAAGCACTATTATGGGGACACGGCAAACCGGGAAGTGGTTAGCGCCGTTTTATTGTCAACTTGAGTAAGGTACACAACGTCAAGCTAATGACGAAAAATAAGCGCTCCGTGGGAGACAACCCATGATTTGTTGTTACAGGAACCCTTAGAAGTTAGTAACCTATCCAAAACCACAAAAAAATCAAAAAAAACTAGGCCAGAAAAAAAAAATCCAGAAGCCTCCTGAGCGCCCGCTCAGCTTGGCTGAGCGACCGCTCAGGGGCCGATTGGGAGAAATTTTTTTAAGTCCAATAAAATTCCAAAAAATGTGAAAAACAAAAAAAACAATTTACAGCCCCATTACCCATGAATTATTCTCCCATTACCCACGTTTTTAACCCTCAAAATGCACTCCCAATCAAATTTTACCCTAATCCCTACCCTATATATACATACACCTATCCCATATATTCCCCATACACTTTCAAACCTTAAACTCTCTCCCAAACCCAAACACACAAATCTTAAACACTTTTACTCAGTTTCGATGGCACCCAAGAGATCCAGGACTATCGGTAGCAGCAGTACTGTCTCTACCACTGATTCTTCGAGGTGTACTGCTGCGAGGCCTCGTTTGAATGATAGGGCTGCTGAGGAGGAGTATACTAGGCTTCTGGGTAAGCCGATTTTGAAGGAGAGGGGTTCTTACCATCGGGAAGGGATGGTGAGTTGTTGCCTATAATTGCTGAGAAGGGTTGGATTGCTTTCTGTAAGTCTCCTGAAGCAGTGCCGATGAGCGTGGTTCGTGAGTTCTATGCGAACATGAAGGCTGAGAAGAATGGGTATTCTGTGGTCCGGGGGGTGACGGTTGATTATCACCCTGCGGCGATTCACCGTGTGATTGGGCAGCAACAGAGGAAGCCCACGGAGGAGAACTGGAATGAGAAGACTGCTGAGGATTTTGACTTGGATTTGATTTGTGCCACTCTCTGTAGGCCGGACAGAGTTTGGACCTTCAAGACTGGGACTAACGAGTATCGTCACTTTCCGGCGATTGCGATGAACAGGTATGCCCGTGCATAAAATGCTTTTATTTGTGCTAATATTCTGCCTACTTCGCATGTATATAAGGTCACAGTTGAGAGAGCACAGTTGTTATGGGGAATTTTGAATGAGGAGTACTATGTGGACCTTGGTGAGTTCATCTACCAAGGAATTCTGAAGTTTCTGAGGGGAGCTAAGCACATGAACATCCCTTATGCATCCACGGTTACAAAGCTTTGACGAGCGGTGGGAGTTCAGTGGCCGTCTCATGAGCAATTGCAGTTGCCGGCTGCTCCTATTAATTCCGGGACTCTGCATGTGATACAGAAGTGGACCGGTGGTGAGCCTGAGGAGCATGGGCTGGGTTATCGTCTTCCAGGAGGGCGTCCAGCACGAGGTGCTACCATGACGAGGCCAAGGCAAGATGAGGCTGGTTCTTCTAGAGTTCAGGAGGGTGCTGGGATGGCTGATGCCCAGTATAGGAGGCTGTCGAGGAGGATGGACGCTATGTACGAGACACAGAGCAGGTTTTCTCAGGAGCTCACCCTTGCACTTGGGACTGCTTTTCGAGGCGTTGGAGCTGACATCCAGTGGCCAGTTTTTGGTGAGGACTCTGCATATCCGCCTCCTGATACACCACCCTCTGAGGGTGATGATGATGATGATCTCTCCGAGTAGGTATACCCTGTGTTCCTTTCTACTACCTTTACTGGGGACAGTGAAGATTTTAAGTTTGGGGGTGGTAGTTAAGGAATATTTTGTGTGTGTGTCATATAGTTGCATATTCATGATAGTTTAGTTCATATAATTGCATAATTTTTGCCATATAGTTTTTTTATTATTTATAGCTTTATTTATCATGTCATGTAGCTCATGCATATACCATGATCCCTTTTGCGCTGATTTACCAATTGATTTGTGATGTTGATGTGAGTGTAGTGATAGCGTTAAAGTGATGTTGAGTCGTGTAGGTTGATATGCATGCTAGAAACACTTGTAATTTCACTAAGTCTTAGAGAATCCTTAAGGACTAGGTTGTTGTTATGGTTCGATGGTTTTCGAGGTTAATCTATTGATTATGCTTAAAATTTTATTATAGGTTCTTAGTGATAAAAGGCATGAAAAGGAAAAAATGGAGTGAAAAATGGAATTCATTGCTATTTGTGGCTAGGCGTCAAATGGCTAGTAGCCGGCTCGTATGTTTATGCGAGTAGTCTAGGGTTGAGCAAGAGGGAGCGAAATGCACTTGCTCAGAAATTTAAAAAAAAAATTAAAAAAAAGGAAGAAAAAGAAAAAAAAATAGAAAATAGAAAATAGAAAAAAAAATAAGAGAAAAAAATAAAGAGTTAATGCATAATTGATCACGAGTGGGCTCTTTGGTATTCGAGTTATTAAGTTTTTAGGGGACTTTGTGCCTAGTGACCTAAGGCTTTTATAGTCTGGGATCCGCTAACCTAACGCTCGCTAAATGGATGCCATTGTATAAGTCTTTTGTGGACCTCACTCATTGCACGGTCAAATAAGCATCTGAATAAAAGCATGATTCCGTAATAAGCTCCATAATCTTGAAGTATTATAAGTCACTTTGTGCCTAGAATTTTTATTCTTTTTATAATCATGCGATTGCCTTGAGGATAGTTGAGTTATGATAATTGATCTAGTTTCGAAGCATATTTGTTAAGCATCTGCACACACCACGTTTCTGGCTTTATGTTAGTTTGTATAATTCGATTGATCTTTATTCGCCTAATTGTATTTGTTGAGATGTCATAAGTTGGTTGGTTTGGTCGTAGTAAGGGGGATCGCTGCATTTCATATAGATTGTATTCATGCATATTTTTATTTTGTTTTTGAATCTGTGACGCTTAAGGACAAACATCGATTTAAGTTTGGGGGTGTGATAAGTGGCATTTTATACCACTTAGAACGGCTTATAATAGCTTAAATTGGTGTCTTGAAATCAAGTATTTTGTGTATTTGATGCGTTTTTCTAGTGTTTGTGCATTTCAGGGTATTAGTTGCATTTCAGGAGAGAATTCATCAATAATAAGCCTTGGCATGTGTTTAGCATTGCAAGTGGGAATATAGGAGTAGATTGCAGCGAAGAAACGGAGCAAAAACAGAGTATTTTCCAGAAGGGGTCTGAGCGCCCGCTAAAGCTGAGCGGCCGCGCAGGGTCGTAATTTCAGATTAAATATTTTAGACTCCTATTTCTGTTTGGCTTCCAACTTCTGAGTTATCTGGGATTTATGGGACTCCTATATAAGTAGATTTCAGAGACGTTTCACAAAGGTTGGATCGTTGTATTAATCGAAGAGCAAGGAGATAAGAAAGAAGACGGTTTTAGCACACCACAACGAAGAGGAAGCATATTTTCTTTTATTCTTTATTTCGTTGTAACGTTGGATGCTAGTTTTCTTTACTTTGAACCTATTTACTCTTGTGACGTACTCTGGTTTAATATAAGTAGTTTTTAGTTATTATTGTTGTATGTTATTATCATGTTTTCATATGAACCCATGATGACGATGAGTGCTAATCGTGATCATGGGGTCGTAACAGATTTACTATGGAGTTCTTTAGTTAGTTGTTTAATACCTTAGTGTGTGATGATTGTATGATATCTAGTATTGGTTGTGCGTATTCGTCTTATGTGCGTCACGAACATATAAGATAGGGTGTTAATCTCTTGTGAAGCGACGGTGGATCTTGAGATTTAGAATTTGCCATGCTAGCATAGGTTCATGTACGAGTATGCATGATTAATGGGTAACTCTAACCGTTTTATTCGCTCTGTGTAATCAAAAGGAATAACTTGTGCTTAAATCGTTATGTTGTCAATTTCTGTAGACATATAGGGACTCAACATAATTGATGCCTATTCAACTTCTATCTTAATTGTGGATGTTTGGTAGAATGGTATTAGTACAATGAAAGTTGACTTTTATCAGTTTCGTGTTATGCGATTAATATCATCATTGTTGCATGCTAAGGGTAATAACAATAGCTATTGAAGGAAGTAGTAATGAAGTTGTGATCTCATGAGTGTTTAATATTGTTAATTTAAGTGTTAATTAAGTGCTTAATTATAGTAGTTAATTGTAGTTAATAATTAGTTAATCAAATCTAAGTGTTATAGTCTTAATATTGAGAAGTAATCATACATTGGTGAGTGAGTTTAATTGAACATAATTAGTCTGAGTCTCTGTTGGAACGAACTAGAAAGTATTCTATATTACTTACGAACGCGTATACTTGCGTGTGTTATTAGCGTGTGTTTTTGCCCTAACAAATATATGTACTCTTTATTTTTCTTTGCTAAGGGAGTACCATCAAAAACTTACTTCAAATGCAGAAGAGAATGATGAATATGTTACTTTAGTAAACTTAATTAGTACCTAACATGCTTCACAATATGATTTATTTATAAGTACCAAGAATGTAAGAAGGTGGATTTCTAAAGTCTGAGTTAGAACATTATTTAGATGAGGATGTTCGGACAAAGGCTGATGGTTTTTATGTGTTATCGTGGTGGAAAATAAATTCACCCAAGTATCCAACCTTATCTTGCATGGCTCAATATTTTTTAGTTGTTCTAGCTTCAACTCTAGCATTGGAGTCAACCTTTAGCACTAGCGAAAGGCTGGTAAGTCCACATTGTAACACCCCCAAATCCGGAGTCAGGATTGGGTATCACTACACAACTTTAAATAATAAAAACCTGTATATTAAAATAAATATACAGATTTCCCCTCATTATTCAGGATCACTTACAAGTTATAGTATGAAACAAGAATCTAACCTTCTAAAATTTACATTGTCTAAATACAATTTCATTACCTCATTACTACTTTCCTTGCATTGATCACTCTAACACCTCTAAATTTCTTCAGCTGGAATCTCACCACTTTTTCTATCTATTAAAAGCTATTCACTTTTTTCCTCATTTGATACTGAAAGATATAAGAGTTTACAAAGCAAGAGTGAGCAAAAAATGCCCGACAAGTATCATAAATGGTTTCCAGGTATCAGATCAAAGAAACTCCTGGAAATGATTGTTGAATGATTTCGAAACATTTTTATGTATTTAAAACAGTTGTGCGAACAAAAAGTCGGCCCTCACTGGCCTTTAATCATAAATCACATCTGTCTGAAAAAAATAGTGAACATTTAAATATTTCATTCTTTCGAATCAAATATTTGTTTGATTTTGTAATTATGAACTATTCGGGAAGGAATGCCGTTAGTGGAGATCAACAATAAATTAGACTGGACACTAGAAACCAACATATGCACTATAACCTGCTGATCAGTCAAGATACAGTACGGATTCATACCCATCTGCATAGACCCAACCAACATATGGGGTACCCAGACAACTATGACCTAAAGGTCCGGTCCATCCCCGACCCATATGATCCAGCTCATCGCTGGTCCTTATAATAACCATTCAGCCCGTAGAGTATTTTGATATCAAATCATTTTGATTTCAAAACATCCCAAATTAGGGTTTGCAAATAACCCGAACGAATGGGTACTTGCTCAAGAGATCAATCGATAATCAAGGAACAAGATCAAAAAGGCAATTGCATAAATAAAAGTAATTGTAGCGAAATATAAAAACATTTAACTATTCTGAACTTAGAATAGGAACGAATAAATATTTACAGTATTTTAGGAGAACGGTTAGGAATACTTGCCTCAAATGCCGATCCTCTGATCTTTATCTAGCTGCCATATCACTCAGTCTTGTTGCATCTGTATTTCCCTTGACAGGCTACTTGACCTTTCTTATCATTTACCCTCTTAGGTTTATCTTTATTCTGAATCCACTCGTTTCATTATTACATGAAATCAGGCTTTACTTTTACAATCTCTATCTGGCTTTGAATGTCTCGAACTACGCGTATATATCACAAATATTACTATTCAATGAACTGATAATATATAATTGTCTAGTCTATACATTTATCCCTATCTTCTACCCGCCCGATAATAATAGATAAGGATCACATCTCATTCAGATAACGTTTAAAAGACATGTTGATTCACAATTCACATAACAAGTATACATAAGTCACATAATTCATGCAGTATATAAGTTAAATCGTCAAAATATAGGTCTCGATGCATCTATAATTGAAATCGGGTCAAAAGAGTATTTTATCGATCAATAACTGACTCGAAATGATTCATAAAACAAATGTCCTTTAGATACAAAGGAATTTGGGTCTCGAAAATATTTTTAATAGAAGCAAAATATTTTTCTGAGTCTAGAGGTATTCGTTTCGTATTAAACGGACTAACGGTTGATTTATTATGAATTTTTGAACATTTTTCAGAATTAAAATGGGTCTTCGAATCATTTTATAATTAAATAATAGGGTTCGAATACCCGAATTTGGCTTTAAAATAATTTTATAGTAATTATCGAGTCTTGAAAATAATTTAAAGTAATATTTTAAAACTCAAAACTATTTTTCGGAATATTTAAAGCAGTTCTAAATAACTAAATCTAATTATTAAATCAATTAAAATTAATTAATAATTAATTAAATTAATTAATCGATTAATATTAAATTAATCAATTAATAAAAATAATTAAAAATTAATTAAAATTAATAATAAAATAAATCTAATTTAATTTTAAGCAAATAAATCATTAAAAAGAATTTTCTGATTTTAAAAATATTTAAATATGCATTTTCTGAATTATAAATAATTAAAAGAATTTTAGAATAAAAGAAATTAGATTTTTGATTTATTTTTAAAACATAATTTCCACAAACAATTTTTTCAGAAATCCAAATGGGGGAATGAAGATCAAGGCCGGGTCATCCGGCGGGTTGAAAACCGGGTCAGACCCGAAGCCTCAAGAACAACCGCCGGAATTTCTGGTTTCCCAGAATCCGGCCGGCGAGCTTGAGAGCTCCGGCGTGCCCCAAACCCTGTTGAAACACGATCTTCTCGCGTGATTTTTGCATCAGTTCAACACTACAAAATCAGAGAAACACGTAGAGATCGGAATATATTATCAACATTAAGTAAATCGTTAATTTCAACGATCTTCAAACCGCCGCCAACCAACCGTCCGGCCAAAACCCGATTTGATTAAAACGGGAGTCAAATTTAATGTGCTATATATGAAATTAAAGTTAAAATTCATACGAATGTAACCCAATAAACTATATCAACCAACAATTCAAGAACAGTTCAAAAAATACATAAACCCATGAACTCGGGTTGATACTTCCAGGAATTGTTTGGTTCAACTAAATATGGGAATCGATTGCAAAAGATAAGATACAGCTATCCCAATCATCAATTTCATCCAATAACCCCAGAATCAAAATCCCCCAATTTTTAATTAAGAACATTCAACCCACGAACCCTAATTTTAATTTTTGAAAATCAAACACCCGTTTCTATATGATGTGAAGCTCAAAATCAAACATATGATATACCAAAATGATCAGAAAATTATTCTCTACATGATGGAACCATCAAATCATATCAAAAACATCAAGAACAAAAATCCATAATTGAATCCATAATAAATTCAAAATAAAATAATTAACTCAGAAAAATACCTTGATTTCTGGGCAAAAACAAATGGTTGATTCAGAAAGAAGATTTCGATAGCTTCGTTTTGATATATTACACGCCTAAATCAGAGTTCGATAACGCCTTCCTTCGTGCGTTTGATTTTCAAGAACATATCGTTTTTACGATTTTTCTCTGGAATTACTATATTTTTACTGGTTGTAAATGAATAAACAAATAAAATGAAATAAGAAATATGCTATTTATATTTACGGAATATTGGTTCGTTCTGGATCATTTTGGATCGTTAAATTAGTTACTTAGCCGCTAAGTAACCACGAAAACAATCCGATTTGATACCCGTATTGGATAATTATCCAAACCGAGCTTTTTATAAAACACTTCATACGAAAATAATGTAATGGTATCCCGTCTTTTGAGAATACGGGTTTCGTTGATTCGCCGAAATGATTATCGTATCGAAAATCTTGCGTCGGGCCACGCACGGATCAAACCGTAATCCGGATCAAAAAAGTCAAAACACGGAAAATGTCTGAAATTACCAGATTAGGTTAGGAAAGAGTTTTCGGAAGAGTTTCAGGTTGTAAAAATATAAAAACGGTTGAAGTCGGATGATTCCCGGCTTTATAAAATAATTTTGTAATTATTCAGAAAATAATTAATAAATTCATAAATTATTGTAAAATCATATAACACTCCAAAAATTACCAGAAAAATACCTTAATTATCTATATTTTATTCTGGACATATTAAAATTAACATACTCATATTTTATTATATACAAACATCCAAATATTATTATCAATCATCAGCTAATTCACCAAAATTCATATAATATTCACATAATAATCATATACTGATACAAATAATTACGCGATATTTATGGATGTTACACACATCATAATAGACTTCATCCTACTACAATAGAAGCATTTATGTGTGCTCAAAGTTGGTTGTGGGCCGAATAAATGAAAGGTAACACCATTTACATTACTTTTAAAATTAGAAGAAGTACATTTTTATTTTAATACTATATCGATGTAATTAATGTAAATTAGGCGAGTCATCTTCGGGATATGCAACTATCTATAATGATATGGAGGTGGAGGATTCGTGTATTACTCGATAAGTCTGAAACTGATGTCTAAGGTATTTATTGGTTTTTTGTCCATATCAATTCTATTTTCTTTCTGTGAGTGTACAACTGAACTGCTAGTCTAGTAATGCGACTTTGTGCTTCTAACCTTCTACCTGTTACTATAAGTTCAACCGCTAAACAGCTTTTTATCAGCTTGATCAGTCATGTTAATATTAAGAAAAAAATTAGATATGCACCTTTTCCTTGTATCCTTTAGGTTGTCATTATAACTATACTTTAACAAATAGTTAAGAATTCTGTATTTTTCCTGTAGTGTACTCTTTTATGTACAACTTTCCTACTCCGAACCTGTAAGCTTTTACAGCCTTTAAGCTTTCCAGTTGTTTTAAAGAAATGAATATTTGTGAAAATCTAATGGCTTGCTGAGAAATTTATATTCTGACTTGTTCTGGAGAATTCTATGCCTTTCTAATATCTACAACATTTTACCAGGAAGAGAAAGATGAATTAAAAGTCTTGATCTTTTATACATGTGAGTTGAGGTATGCAATTATTTGTTTTATATACAACATTGGTAATTTATGTTCATTGTAAGGCCTTCATAATTTACTTGCATTGTGGCTCTCTTTTTCACTGAAATATATTTACATTGTACCTTTGTCGTTTCAGTTTCTTTCTCTTTGTTGTTTTAATCAGCTTTAATTAATACTCCACCAAAATTTTTGAAGCCATCGCCAATTATTTTCCAACTTTTTTGACTTCTAGGATTTCAAAATTGAAATATTATTGTAATTTAAAATATTAATATATACAAACATATGATTTGCCTCCTAGTATCAGAGTCTAATGTGAAGACCATGAAATGAATATCTAGTCTAGTGTCACGGTAATAATTTGGCAATTGAGCTTGTTTAAAATGTCTTTAATCTGCTAATCGGTAATGAAGTTTTATAATCTTGTTATAGGGGTATTGTTAAGAACATATCTATTTCAAGTAGTAGGATTATTATTTGGGATCCTTAATGTACACTATTTTCAAAGTATCATCTTTTTAGTCTAGGATCACTAATGTAAATGAAGTATTGTACGGTAGAGCAGTCACTCCATTCACTATTAAATATAAAATTACATAAGTTGTAGAGGGACTGATAATTGTGAACTCTGCTTAAATTTTAATGTAGATTGCATAATGGAACATGGAACATAAAAATTGGCAGATTTGGAAAATATCTTTGCTGACTTGATGATCTGCTGGTTTAGTGTTATGTTTTTGAACTTTGGAAGTTATTAATTTATAAATGTTGTAGGCTTTGTACCTAGTAGACTAACAGAACAACGTGGTTATAGCCAAAATGGATCTGTAAGCCTTATATTTAATTTTCTCTCAGTCTCAGACTTTCAAAATTGTAATGCTTAAATTTTAAATTACTGAATTAATGAATTTCTTCATTACAAAAAATCATTTTTTCGGGTTTTGGTTAAACCCAAAATCGAATAAAACCGATTATTTTTCCATCTGAATCTATTTTATTTCTGAAAACCCATTTAGTGCCAACTACCGATTTGTTCTTTGGCCTTGGAACAAGTTTCCATACTTCATTCCTTTCAAACTCATTCAACTCTTCCTGCATTGCTTGAATCAAGTCAGTATCTTTGAGTGCATCCTCTACTTTCTTTGATTCTTCCTTAGAAAGAAAGTTGTGATAGAGACATTCATGTTTAGTTGCACTACTTGTTTGAACACCAGCATCAGGATCTCCAATGATAAGAACATGTGTATGATCCTTTGTCCATTTAACAGCCCTTGGCAGTTCAGTCCCATTTCATGATGCTCCCCCTACATTGGATGCATCATCTTCATGTGAAGCTCCCCCTATATCAGTGATGTCATTTCCTGATTGAGAAGAACTTTCATTTGTGGACTGTTCACCAAATTGACCTTGATGCTCAGTTGAATGATCTCCTCCTGATGAGCTATCATTGGTTGAATTAAAAGAATTTCCAGTTGATCTAGTATTTTCTGATTCATCAGTATCATCAGAATCTGATTCATTAGAGTTGTGACTATCTTGATATTGCCCCCTCAACATGTACATCTTCAATAATCAACTCTAGATCAGGATCAGTATCATCATAAGTATTGGACTCATTGTCAGGATTTGACTTGTCATCAGGATTTGACTCATCATCAAGATTTGATGAGTCATCAGGATTTAGATCTTTTCTTGACTAGAGCTTTTTTTTGGCAAATACAAGTTTTTGATGAGTGTCTTCTTCAATTCCAGGATCCTTCTTATCATCAAAGGAGACATGAATTGATTCAACAATTATTCTTATTCTCATATTGATTACTTTATAAGCTTTGGAAGAAGGGTATCTTACAAAAATACCCTCATCAACTTTTCTGTTAAACTTTCCAAGCATTTTAGGATGAGTTCTTAGAAAAAAGCATTTATATCAGAAAATATGAAGATGCTTCAGGCTTGGCTTCTTTTCCTTGATCATTTGATGAGGAGTTAGTCCATGTATGTTAATCAGAGTTAGGTTATGAGTATAACAGGCAGTGTTGACAGCTTCAGCCTAAAAGTAAGTTGGTAGATGGGCTCCCACAAGCATTGTTCTTCCAGCTTCAATCAATGTCCTATTCTTCCTTTCTACAACACCATTTTGCTGAAGTGTGCCAGGAGCTGAGAATTATTGAGAAATTCCTTTGTATCTGCATAGCTCATCCATCTTGTTGTTCTTGAACTCAGTGCCAGTATCACTCCTGAGTATATGCACTTTGTACTTGGCACCATTCTAAATTAATCTTAGATGATATAAAAGGACATTTGGAGTTTCATCTTTACTGTGCATAAAAAATACACATGTAAATCTGGTATACTCATCAACAACAACTAAAGTATACCTTTTCTTGTTGATTAACATGACATTGATAGGACCAAAAAGATCCAGATATAACATTTGATATGGCTTCTTGATGGATGATTCTGATTTGCTCTTGAAAGAAGTTCTTCTTTCTTTGGCTTGTTGACATGCATCACACAAACCATCAGAGGTGTAGTACATATTTAGTAAACCTCTAACCAAATCTTTATTTACCAATTCATTAAGATTGTTAAAATTGAGATGAGACAGTTTTTGTGACAGTTTTAACTTTCATCTATTGATGCCTTGCTTATCAAGCAAGTTTCAAGTCCATCAGTATATGTATGAAGTTTGGATTCATAGATGTTACCATGTCTGTATCCCTTGAAAACAACCTTCTTTTTTACTTTATGAACTACTTCACAGTCAGTGTCATAAAATACAACAAAGTTTCCTCTATTAGTAATTTGACTAATGCTCAACAGATTATGCTTCAGTCCTTCTATCAGAGATACATTTTGAATGATGACATTTCCAATGATTATATTGCCATATCCCAGTGTTTTTCCTACATTGCCATCACCATAAAAAACCATTGGGCCATCATTCTCCTCATATTCTGAAAGCAGGGACTTATTTCCAGTTATATGTGCAGAGCAGCAACTATCCAGTGTGACGTCCCTCAAATCCGAGGGTTTGGATATGACGTCACCCCATGAAAACACTTTTAAAATACTTTTGAAAACCTTTATTTTTGGAAAAATAATAAAAATCAAAGAATTTAAAACTTGAAAGTTTAAATAAAATATTTAAAAGAAAACAATTTAACCCCCTAAATACAGGATCACATACAGGTTACAGTATTGAAATTAGAATCAACCACTATTATTATTAAACATCATTTTTCACAACATCAAGTCATCTTTGATAAGAAGAATCACTGTTACTTTATTTACAAACCTGATTTACAACTGAATCTCAATAAAACAACTCTATCTTGAACCATCCTCATCAATCTTCCTGGATACCTTCTTTGACCTCTGGATAATTTAACCACTTATGTTCTTTTCCTAGTCTTATCCTTAAATGCGATCGTAATCAAGCAACTCATCTTTAATCCAATATAAAATGGTTAAAATTAAAGCAAGGGTGAGCAACAATGCACAACAAGTATCAATATAACAGTAACAGTTCTGAAAAAGTTTATCTGTAAATCCATAAGCTCAGGATAGTATATAAAAGGATTCATCAATCTTTGCATCAATTGAAAACTAGGAAATTCAATCTTTTGATAGAATTATTGAACTGGACTTATCTCGTTTTAACTAAAAACCAAAGGTTAGGCTGCTGAACAGTTAATGTTAGGCAATGAATACATCACAGGGGGGTGAATGTGTTTTGGATATTTTTAAGGCTTTTTGAATGTTTGTTAGTTGGTGAACAAAGAAGATAAGAAATGCATCAATATTATGTTAACTGAAAATAAACAAATACAAAGTTATTGCTTTTGTTTATCACGATCTTTCGATTTTTATTTTTCTTCTTCTTTCCTGTATTCTCTTTTTTAACTTCCTTGATTGGCTTCTTGGGGATTTGATCAACCATGGGCTTCTTCTCAGCTTTAGAAGTTAGAGTTGTTTCTGTACATTTTTTTTCATTATCTTCATCAGCAATTTCTTGCTTTATGATCAACTCTTATTCACTGAAATTTACCTCACATGCTTTGAACATAGGTGAACCGACCTTTCTTAGAATAGCTGGGACATCTTCACTTACAGTTGTTTTTACCTTTTCACCATCAACTTTCTTGTTGATGTTCAATACATCATAATCCAAGCCAATAGCTATGTTAGCACATGGCTTGTTCTTCTCATGGTACTGACCAACTAACTGAGATGCATTTCCGAATGATTTCAGTTTCACTTTATTCTTTCTCTAGCTTCTTCCTCAACACATCTTCTATCTCAATAGCATAATTTAGCTTGTTCTTTAAATATTCATTTTCTTGCTTGACAGTTTTAAGCTCAATAAGCTGCAGTTCTAGATCTTGTTTCTCAATCTAAAGCTTCTTATTAGCTTTTAATAGCTTACTGAGCTCTTCAGTAGCTGCTACCAAACTAGTATGGATATGGAACATTTCCATGCTCATATTTTCAACAGTCTCCATATATTGACTAGCATTCAAATCAATAGTAGTAAGAGTTGGTACCTTTGTTTTTGATGAAGATGACTCTCCTTTCTCCAAGGCCATGAGTACATAGTTTCCAAATTCCTCATCTTCATTGTTGTCAGAATTATCCCAACTCTTTCTTTCTACAATATAAGCTTTACCCTGTTTCTTTTTTAGAAGAGCTTCATACTTTGCTTCCAATTCAAGATAAGCCTTGTCCTTTTCTAGTTTCTTTGGCTTTCTGCATTCTGTGGAAAAATGGCCTAATTCGTCACAATTGAAACATCTAATTTTGATCTATCAACAGACGCAGTTTTGTAGCCACTATTGCCACCATAGTTGTACTGTGCTTTTCCTTTCCAGCTGTTTTCCTTGTTGGATGTTTGTCCCTTATTTTTGAAGAACTTTGGCTTCTTTACTCTAATGTTAGAGAATTTTCTTGCTAAGTAAGCTATGGACTGATCTAACTCATCCAGATCATCTAAAGTTTAGAATGCATCCTCTTCAAGTTCAAGAATAACTTGCTTCTTCATTTGCTCATTGCTTTTTCTCCATCCATAATTCACCATAACAGCCCCAACAACTCAAAATTATCAATTTATACTATTCTCAAACATGAATTTAAACTATACTTAAGTTCATTAATCAATACTCCAAGAATTACAACTCCAAAACATCACAAAGCCAACTAACCTCTACATACACAACAATCAAGCCTCTCATGAACTATAACAACAAAACTAAACCTAATACTCAAGTAAAGTTAGGGTTTGGAGGGGTTATACCTTCCTTGGAGAGTGGAGAATCAAGTAATTAGCTTGGAATCACCCTTAAAAGTCCTTATCCAAGCTTAATCTAAACAAAAATTCAAGAACAAAAATTTTAGTTCTTGAAAAACACTATTCGCCATCTTCTTCCATGATTTTTAGGAAGAGATTGTGAATGAATTAGAAGCTCAAAATTATAGGATAGCTATATCTATGCATAAGAAGTCTTAGATAATTACCTTGCTAATTAACAAAGCTTGGAACTAGGATTTTGAATTTTCTTTCTTTGAACAAGAAAAGAAGTCGAGAGCTTTTGATGAAGAAGGTGAAATAGCTTTGTGTTTTTGGTGAAAATGAATTGTTGGTTGACTTGGTGGATTTGTTTTGTTTTGATTAATTACCTTTTTAACCATGAAAAATTGTGTGGTTATTAATCAACCACACCTCCTTCCCTTATATCATGCTTAGGTCATCATGTGATGTCACTCTCCCACACTTGTCCTCTTCTTGTTGGTTTGATGACATCATCATCCCTAACCTCCTTGATTAACTCTTAATTGCTTGCCTAATGACCGCTGATCTGTTATACGGTTCGCTTAACTTTCGTTCTCGTTTATCGTTTGAGGGATCATACCCGGGATCTTATTACTTGGGTTCCCTTAACCTTTCTCAATACATTATATTCCTTTTATGATCCTCTCTTAAAATCCTTGAATTTAAATCCTTTTTATCCTGTTACCTTATACTCAATTCTTTCGGTATCTGGTGGATTTTCGGGAAAAATCAAAGTGTTCGGATTTGGATTCTGACGATCTTTACATACACTTATTTAACATATAGAGTACTAATACGATCTCAGAATAACAATAAAAGAACTCCTACATAGTGTGACATGAAAAGTTTTCTTATTCAGCAATATCAGCAAAAACACTATTCATAAGGGTTACAAAAAAAAATTCAAAATTGTGGGATTATTACAGTCTCCCCTCCTTAAAAGGATTCCGTCCTGGAATCAAATAGAAAACAAATGGGGGTACTTTTCTAGCACTGCGCTCTCTAGCTCCCAAGTTGATTCTTCCACATTATGATTCTGCCACAGCACTCTGACTAGCTTGATCACTTTGTTCCGAAGCACCTGCTCCTTTTTATCCATAATCTTTACTGGTTTCTCCACGTAAGTCAGATCTGGTTGCATATCCACATGCTCGTACTCCACTATGTGTCTGGCATCCCGATGATACTTCCTTAGCATTGACACATGGAACACATTATGAACTTGTTGTAGGTTCGGGGGTAAGGCTAGCTCGTAAGCCAACTTCCTTTCTTTCTATCTCCTTGTCCAAGGGGATACTTTTAGTAGTACTAAGTCCCCTACTCCATACTCCTTGTCCTTTCGGGCTAGGTCTCCATATTTCTTCTGTCTGTCTTGGGCTGCTACCAACCGTCCTCTGATGAGATCCACTATGTTTTTGGTCCTTTGGACCACTTCGGGTCCGAGCATCTTCCGCTCTCCTACTTCATCCCAGTATAAGGGAGATCGACACCTTCTTCCGTACAGGGCCTCATAAGGCGGCATTCCGATGCTAGCATGAAATCTATTGTTATAAGAAAACTCGATCAATGGCAAGTGATCATCCCAACTTCCTTTAATGTCTATTGCACAGACTCTCAACATATCCTCTAGTGTCTGGATGGTCCTTTCACTCTGCCCATCCGTCTGGGGATGGTAAGCGGTACTCATATTTAACTTGGTCCCCGCACATTCTTGAAAGCTCCTCCAAAATCTGGAGTTGAACCTGGGGTCTCGGTCTGAGACAATGGACACTGGGACTCCATGTCGCGTCACTATTTCCTTAAGGTAAATGTCCACCAGTCTATCGACTGTGTATCTCTCATTGATAGGAATGAAATGAGCTGACTTTGTCAGTCGGTCTATAATCACCCATATGGCATCATGGTTGGCTTTCGTCCTGGTAAACCGACAACAAAATCCATGGCTATTTGTTCCCATTTCCATTCGGGAATCTTCGGGGGTCGTAAAAGTCCACTGGGTCTCTGGTGCTCTGCCTTTACTCTTTGGCAAGTCAAACATTTGCTTACCCATTCTGCTACGTCCCTCTTCATGTTGGGCCACCAGTAATACTCCTTCAAATCCCTATACATCTTAGTGCTTCCCGGGTGAATGGAATATCTTGAACTATGGCTTTCATCCAAAATCTCATCTTTAAGCTCTTGAACGTTCGGAACCCAAATCCGGTAGGAGTACCTCATTATCCCTTTATTATCTCTCTCAGTATGGATCTCTTCTCCTGTCATTGATTCTCTGCCTTCATTCATTACTTTCTCTTGGCACAATCTAATCTTTTCCAATAACTCTGGCTGCATCGAGATCTCAAACAGCTTTTCAATTCCGGTTCCGGTTACCTTTACTTCTATTTCCATTTTCTCGAAATCCTTTATCAATTCTTCCGAAGTCGTTATCATTCTGAGTCTTTCCTTTCTACTAAGGGCATCAGCCACCACATTGGCTTTCCCCGGATGGTAGAGAATCTCACAATCATAGTCCTTGATTAGCTCTAACCATCTCCTCTGGCGCATGTTGAGCTCTTTCTGCGTAAATATGTACTTGAGGCTCTTATGGTCTGTGAAAATCTCGCACTTCTCCCCATACAAGTAGTGCCTCCAAATTTTTAAGGAAAAAACTATTGCCGCGAGCTCAAGGTCATGAGTAGGATATCTAATCTTATATTCCTTCAGTTGTCTCGACGCATACGCAATCACTTTACCGTGTTGCATAAGCACACACCCTAATCCTTTATGCGACGCGTCACTATATATCACAAAATCTCCTTTTCCTTCTGGCAATGCCAACACCGGGGCCGTTACCAACCTTTTCTTTAATTCCTGAAAACTGTTCTCGCATTTCTCCATCCATTCAAACTTCTCTGTCTTACGAGTAAGTCGTGTCAAAGGGGCTGCGATCTTCGCAAAGTCCTGTACAAATCTACGATAGTAGCCGGCCAATCCTATGAAACTCCTTACCTCTGTGGGTGTGGTTGGCCTTTCCCAATTTGAGACCGCCTCTATCTTGGAGGGGTCGACCAATACTCCTTCTTTATTGATCACATGTCCTAAAAACTGTACTTCATTCCGCCAGAATTCACACTTCGAGAATTTGGCATATAACTGTTCCTCTCTGAGTATTCCTAGAGCTATCCCCAAATGCTCTGCATGTTCTTCCTCAGTCCTTGAGTAGATTAAAATATCATCGTTAAAAACTATCACATACTTGTCCAAGTACTTCTTAAATACTCTGTTCATTAAATCCATAAAAGCCGTTGGGGCGTTGGTTAATCCAAAGGACATTACCAAGAACTCATAGTGCCCATACCTGGTACAGAACGCTGTCTTGGGAATATCTTCGGGTTTAATCTTTAGTTGGTGATATCCAGTTCTCAGGTCAATCTTGGAAAAATAAACAGCATCCTTTAGTTGGTCGAACAGATCGTCTTTTCTAGGTAACGGGTACCTGTTCTTTATGGTTAGCTTGTTCAACTCTCGATAGTCAATGCACAGCCTCATGCTCCCATCTTTCTTCTTAACAAATAACACTGGTGCTCCCCACGGAGACACACTGGGTCTTATCATACCCTTATCCAAGAGTTCCTGTAATTCGGTAGCTAATTCCTTCATTTCTAATGGGGCTAACCGGTAAGGTGCTTTTGAAACTGGCGCCGTCCCTGGGGCCAACTCAATAGCAAATTCAATCACTCTATCGGGTGGTAATCCCGGAAGGTCTTGTGGGAATACATCTTCAAATTCGTTGACTACCGGAATATCTTGTAAGTTAGGCACCTCCTTCTGCATGTCCACCACATAGGCTAGGTAAGCCTCATTTCCTTTTCGTAGCATCCTTTTTGCCTGGGCCATAGTCAAAAATTTCTGCGTCTGCCTCTTTCCTCTAAATATGACTTCTTTCTTTCCTGGGATATTCAATTTAACTTTCTTCCCCTTACAGTCTATCTGAGCATCATTGCTAGATAGCCAGTCCATTCCCAAAATTACATCAAACTCCCCTAATTTAAAAGGAATCATATCAACACTAAAAGATTGTTCCCCTATGCCTAACTCACAGGCGGGGTGAATCTGGTTAACAGGAATAACTTCATGATTGGCTATTTCTACTTGTAAGGGTTCTATTAAGGGTTCAGCCTTAAATCTTAATTTACGCGCAAAGTCCTTTGATATAAAAGATTTAGTTGCTCCCGAATCAAATAAAACATTTGCACTGACTGAATTTAGAGAAAGGGTACCTGCTATCACATCTGAGTCTTTCATAGCATCCTGGACTGTTATGTTGAAAGTCCTCGCAGTAGGTGGCTTATTGGAGGCAGCCCTGCTGGCTCCTGAAGCTGCTGGTTTGTTCATTGGGCATTCCCTCTTCCAATGACCCGGGCGTCCACACTGATGACAAGTGGTGGTTGGAATGACAACAGGGGTTGATGAAGGGCACTTAGTTGAATAGTGACCCTCTCGACCGCAATTAAAGCAGGTTACTGGATTTCCTTTACACTCCCCAGTATGCATCATTCCACAAGTGTTACAGGCTGGCAATGGAGGTCGAGATTGGTTGGAATAGGACATTCTTGACTTCTGGCCGCTCTGGCTCACATTCACACTCATTGGCTGCTTAAACCCAATATTCCTTCCCGGTAGGGACACTGCTCCTTGATTAAATCTAGTTGGGAAGCTCCTTCCTGCGGAACCTCCACCCATGCTCATACTTTTCCTCTTTATTCCCTTCTTCTCTCTTTCCTTCTGCATCTGTTCACTTCCGGCTTCTACAATTGTTGCCTTTTGCACCAGAGTGGCATAATCAGTAAGCTCAAGGATTGCCACCCTATTCTGAATCCACGGTTTCAGTCCCTGCTGAAACCTCCTAGCTTTCTTTTCCTCGATGCTCACAAACTCCGGCACGAACTTTGATAACTCAGTAAATTTTGCTTCGTACTCTGCTATGGATAAGTTATTCTGCTTTAGCTCCAAGAACTTGAGCTCCATCTGGTTCTCCATAAACCTCGGGAAATACTTTCCCAAAAACAATTGACTGAACCTCACCCAGGTTATGATAGCATCTGTCTCCATATTTTTCTTGGCCTCCCACCAGTAGTTGGCCTCTCCTTTCAGAAGGTAGGTACCAAATACTGTCTTCTGTGCCTCATCGGTACTCAGAATCTCAAAGGATTTCTCCATTTCCTTTAACCATGCCCTTGCCTCAACTGGGTCGGCTGATCCGTGGAACTCAGGGGTCTTAAGGGACTTGAAAGCCCTGAAAGAGTTTGCCACAACATTGTTATTTCCTTGAGGGGGTGGGTTGGGTTGACGTTCCAAGTTCTGCCTTAGTAGTTGCATGAACTGGCCCATAGGATCCATGCCTGGGTTTGGTACTGGTTGTTCAACCTCAGTTTCTCCTTCTTCAGCCTCTATCTCAAATCCCTCAACATCATATGTTTCCTCCTCCTCTTCATATAGGGAGTCATCATGTTCAACATAATCCTCATCTTCCTCTTCACTGTGTTCCTGGTTCCTATCATCCTGGTTATGGCTTCCCTGGTCCTCAGATCCAGGGTTCTCCCTAGTTCCAATCTCTCTTGGCGGCATGATGCTGATAAATATTTGCGAAATTTAATGTTAGGTCACAATCATACACAACATTGTGCCTTGCACAGTTCTATAATGGGGAGAATGTATCTCGCAATTCTATTATACTATGACAGTTCTAATAAGAAGTGCAGTAATAATAATGATAAAAACAGTGATCTCGTCACTAAGGAACTGAATTGAAAGAAAACAAATATATACATAATGCGAGAAATACATAGTTTGATCTAGTCAAAAGTACAACAGTGCTACAGCCATCTGCCCCAAAAGTGATACACAAGAGTCTATCTATCTAGTCAGAAAAAGGGATGTTATATACAAGTCAACTATACCGGATAATTGGCTCTTACTAAGGCCTCGACTAACTAGATAACTAGAATATCCCATCGTCAGTCCTGAATCACACACCGGAGCGGGTCAGCTCCTATACCCTTTCTATCGCACGACGGAAGATATAGTCGGCCTGCCGCCTGGAGATCCTACCATGCCTGTCCCCCTGGAGCGATCTGAGTCTCGCTCGGGACGTGAGCTCTATCCCCGTCAGCTCCCTCCTCAAAGATCGGGGTATAGTAGCCCTAGTCTCATAAGCTCGGGCACGCCTACCCACCCTCTCCGCATCCAACTCCCTCCTGACCTCATCCAGCCGGGCCTCAGCAACAACCACTCGGGTCCTCAGTACATCCTGAACATAGCCGTGGGCTAACAAAGACTGCCTATGGGCAGGGTCGAGAGGTGGTGAATCCGAAGCCGCTGGGGGTGCCTCATCGGTCTGCCTAGGCTCGGGAGTATGGGTCTCTGAGCTGTCATCATAGGGGATCCAAGATAGTGGTGGAGGGGTAGGAGCTCTGACCACTGGGAGTGAGGGTAAAGGGGTACCAATATACTCCACTATAGCTCCGACATGCTCCTCAGCTACTGGGACCTCATCCGGGTCCTCCTCATCTGAAATTGTAACAACCTCTGTCTCTGACTCCTCTGAGGGGTCCTCCTCATCCTCCTCCATCTCAGGCTCCTCCTGATCCTCGGCATCTAGCAGTGCCTCATCATGCTCACGCTCGAACATCTCGGGGTCCTCTATCTCATGTGCCTACACATTAAATGAGCTAAGTTACTATCATGATACTTATAAGGGTTCCCGTAAGGGTTTTAACTGTCAGTGCTACTTTACGTAGTCCGACCATGAACTTGGCAAAAGTTCTTATTATCTTTGTGAGTTTATTATTATATCGTCGCATCATCTCTGAGGTTTATAACGCTTAGCTCTGATACCATTTCTGTAACACCCCCCGATCCGGGGTTGGGGATCCGGGTCGTCACGGTCTTTCTTTCCACAATATCACTTAACTGAATTAATAATAAATAACCTCATGCTGTGACCCCACACTAACACACACCACAACCAGTCATAGTCTCAGAGATGAAATTGAAATAAGTACAAGTCTTTGAATCCACAATTTAAAAGTTATTACAATCCAAAATGATTACTTGATAAGTTTACAATTAATTTCCATTATCTGCCACAAGTTATAATTATACATAATTGATTCCCAAAAGTAGAAGGTCTGATCTACAGATAGATCTACCTCTGCAGCTATAGCAGCTACGATCTCAACGGGAAGGCGCGGGGCACTTCCCACGCTCTTGCGCTGGGTCTGCTTGAGTCTGGCCATCTTTCCTAACTGTTGTTGTGTGATGAAGAAATAAAGCAAGAGTGAGCATTACAGCTCGCAAGATAATATATAGTGTAAAGGATAATGCAAGTATCTAAATGGATAACTTACTAAAATCCTTTATCAAGTGTAATATAATTACTTACTGGATATAAGCAAAAACAAGGGATGAAGTTACCAAATACTTCACTATACTTATATCATTTATAAAGCTACTTGAAATACCACTGTTCAAAGTATAATGAGCTTTCAACAGTTCATCACATAGATGAGACTACCAGACAAGATTTGAATAGATTAAATCTTTGAAATATTATTGAATGAAATGAAGTTATGAGATACTTCATTAAGTCCCAATATATATATCCACATATATATCTCTTTATACATTTCCTGAAAAACTCTGTCATGTAAAGTATGAACAGAGTTCGTAACATCCAATGAATTTTTGGAAAGGAAAAGAATTGTGGCATAAACCCGATATCTTGCTGATCAGGCAAAGATACCAATAAGTAACCTTTTCTACTAGTAGATCCTGGTCGCAATAGGACCTTATGCTAGGCTGCCACTCAGCCACTTATGCATTTAATGGACTCCCACTGAGCCACTTACACTTTCATGGACGCCCATTGAGCCCATGTTGCTTATGCCGACTCGATAGATGGACTTACTTCCCGAACGTTGGGTAAGTAATCAATTCATTTACCAAAACAGCAACCTTTTTGCGAATATAAAATACACCACAGAGCCGGATCCCTCCGGTTTTAAGCGAGTATTTAAATCCCCTTTAAAAGGAAGATCTTAAATATAAAAATGAGTTTTGGGATCCGCTATAACTTTTAAAAATCATTTTGAAGACTCGAAACACTTTAATGAGTGTTTGGAGTAATGCTGATTTAATAAAGTAAATCAGTCCCGATATATTAGAAAATATCTGAATATTATCATTTAAGTAATATTCCCATAAGGATAATCCTTATAAAAATAATTGAAGTAAAAGTTTTAAAACTCATACTTGAAATGAATAATAAATAACCAAAGATATACTTATGCGAAAGTACGATCTTTATTTGAATAATCGAAAATATGTTTGATTATCGAAATATTATTCTTTAATAAAATAAAGAATATTATTTAGTAAATAATCGGAGTCATAGGTCCTCAAATGAATATTCAACTAATATTCATTAAATAATATAAACTGAGTCATAAGTCCTCGAATGAATATTCAAGTTATATTCATTAAATAATATAAACTGAGTCATAAGTCCTCGAATAAATATTCAAGTAATATTCATTAAATAAAATAAAGTTATCGAATAAACCTTATTCGATTAATAGTTTTCAAAACTATATCAATATATATATATAAATATATATATATATAATATACTCGGGAACATCGACTCCCGGTTTTAGAAAAGGTTCACCTTTGGGTCCCCTACACTCAGGGTATACGCAACTACTGCTTATCTCTAGCATAGGTATTATGCAACTAATAAGCATTTGAATCAACAGATATATATCAAGACTACAAAATAGACATGCATATAAACCATATCACATGCTCCAATATATCGCAAGAATTTGCTAATTAACCATCATGCATTTATCACAAGATAATGCATATACATATGTATATATCACAACAACAGTATAACGGGTAGAAAACTTGCCTGAGCAACTGGGGGTGACAAATGGCTTGGACGAGTCTGGTAACCTATAAACAACATATAAGTTGGAATTAAACCAAAGTCGCTTATGAAAGCGAATCTATACTTTAACCAATTAGACTCAAACACTCGCTTTGCGCTCAACGATTCCCTTAAATCGCTCGAGTACCCTCGGCTCCACCATTTTTAATAAATTAACCATTAAGGGTTTAAGGCAATTCTTTCGCGAGTGCCTTACCAACTGCCTAATACACTTTACCTAAATGATTCATACTCCAATTAATCCTTTAAGGTCTTTAACCTATGTTTCAAAGTAAGGCGAGGGGTAATGGTTCGTTAGCGAAACGCCGTTACTTAAAACGGTCGTTTCGCCTAAACCGTACATCGGATTCAGACGAACCACATATCAAAACGAAGCTCGTAACATGAGCTATCTAATCATGGCAATGGTCAAAATCTAACAGGGAGTTCTCGGGTCCTAATGTTAAGAGCAAAAACAGTCTAAAGTAAATCGGACATTACAACGGCTATGTTTACGCGATTACCAATTTTATTCTACTCCAAACCAACCCACAATCAACTCACAATCAACATCCCAACCAAACTCCATCCATACTTCACCATAACAGCCCCAAAAACTCAAAATTATGAATTTATACTATTCTCAAACATGAATTTAAACTATACTTAAGTTCATTAATCAATACTCCAAGAATTACAACTCCAAAACATCACAAAGCCAACTAACCTCTACTTACACAACAATCAAGCCTCTCATGAACTATAACAACAAAACTAAACCTAATACTCAAGTAAAGTTAGGGTTTGGAGGGGTTATACCTTCCTTGGAGAGTGGAGAATCAAGTAATTAGCTTGGAATCACCCTTAAAAGTCCTTATCCAAGCTTAATCTAAACAAAAACTCAAGAACAAAAATTTTAGTTCTTGAAAAACACTATTCACCATCTTCTTCCATGATTTTTAGGAAGAGATTGTGAATGAATTAGAAGCTCAAACTTATAGGATAGTTATATCTATTCATAAGGAGTCTTAGATAATTACCTTGCTAATTAACAAAGCTTGGAACTAGGATTTTGAATTTTCTTTCTTTGAAAAAGAAAAGAAGCCGAGAGCTTTTGATGAAGAAGGTGAAATAGGTTTGTGTTTTTGGTGAAAATGAATTGTTGGTTGACTTGGTGGATTTGTTTTGTTTTGATTAATTACCTTTTTAACCATGAAAAATTGTGTGGTTATTAATCAACCACACCTCCTTCCCTTATGTCATGCTTAGGTCATCATGTGATGTCACTCTCCCACACTTGTCCTCTTCTTGTTGGTTTGATGACATCATCATCCCTAACCTCCTTGATTAACTCTTAATTGCTTGCCTAATGACCGCTGATCTGTTATACGGTTCGCTTAACTTTTGTTCTCGTTTATCGTTTGAGGGATCATACCCGGGATCTTATTACTTGGGTTCCCTTAACATTTCTCAATACATTATATTCCTTTTATGATCCTCTCTTAAAATACTTGAATTTAAATCCTTTTTATCCTGTTACCTTATACTCAATTCTTTCGGTATCTGGTGGATTTTCGGAAAAAATCAAAGTGTTTGGATTTGGATTCTGACGATCTTTACATACACTTGTTTAACATATAGAGTACTAATACGAGCTCAGAATAACAATAAAAGAACCCCTACATAGTGTGGCATGAAAAGTTTTCTTATTCAGCAATATCAGCAAAAACACTATTCATAAGGGTTACAAAAAAAAGTTCAAAATTTTGGGGTTATTACATCGACTTTCCAGAAGAAATTGTGCCAGAGTTTCATACCATGCTCTTGGAGCTTGCTTTAGGCCATAAAGTGCTTTATCAAGTCTGTAGACATGATTAGGAAATTTTGGATCTACAAATCCCGGAGGTTGTTCAACATATACCTCTTCCTCTAATTCTCTATTGAGAAATGCACTCTTTACATCCATTTGAAAGACTTCAAACTTCTTGTGAGCAGCATAAGCCAAAAAGATTCTTATTGCTTCCAATCTAGCAACTGGAGCATATGTTTCATCATAATGAATACCCTCATGTTGAGAGTAACCTTTAGCAACCAGCCTTGCTTTGTTTCTTGTAATTATGCCATCACTGTCAGTTTTGTTTCTGAATACCCATTTTGTGCCAATAATGGATCTGTTCTTTGGTCTTGGCACTAGGGTCCAGACTTTATTTCTTTCAAATTCATTTAACTCTTCCTGCATTGCTTGCACCCAATCAACATCTTAAAGAGCTTCTTCCACTTTCTTTGGTTCGGTCTGAGATATAAAGGAATGATAGAGGCATTTATTTCTTATTGTTGTTCTAGTTCTGACACCTACTTCAGGATCTCAAATATTAAGTCAAGTGTGTATGATTTAGTCCACTTCCTTGCAAATGGAAGTTGATCTCTAGAACTGGATCCTCCCCCATTATCCACGTTGTCTCCATCATCATCTTCTGATGATCCTGTTAGTCCCTTAAGAATATGACAAGAATTATAGAAGGGGGGTTGAATGGAATTCTTGAAACTTTTTCTTGAAATAAAATTGTTCTAACTCAAATATATACATAAGTGAATTAATTAGCTCAATGCGGAATAAAAACTTAAATGAATCAAATCACAAGTAATTAAAAAAACAAGAGTCTTTAAAAACTTTCTGGTGGATTTGAATGATTCCACCAGAGATATATATTATATATCGAGAGAACCCTGTGTGCAAAATGCTCATAGGTGCTTACAACAATTGAACAACTAAGACTATAGAGAAATGCTAAGAATTCTGCTTACAAATGTTTCTCTGCTTTGCTGCTCAGATCGATAGTTTCTTAGTTGCTACTTCTTGGTTTATATATCACCAAGATTACAAAGTAATGAGATAGGATAATAAAACAAAAACTATCTAGTCTATTACAATACTACTTCATTACTCTATTCCAGCATCTTTGAATATCTTCATAATAGCATGGAAATGGCAATGCTTCTTTATTCTCGAAAACCCAGTTGAATAGGCTACCACATTCCATTTGCATCCACTCGACGCATGTGACTGTGTTGTCACTGTCAACATATATTTGAATTCTTTATCCGTTGGGTTCATGATCATCCGCCGAGTTATTGATCATCCGTCGGGTTGTCTAGTTGATCATTCGTCGACTTCATTGTAGTTTATCCGTCGGGTAGCAATCTGGCACTTGACTTCATTTCATTTATGCAGAATTATAAGACATCATCTATGTACAATTAATCAACATATTCTGCATATCTAGTTAAATTCAACATGACTGGAATACTACTTACAGAATCTATACAATGGTGTATGCAGAAATGTGCTATAGACTTATTATTACATAAGCTACTTACTCGATGGATAATAAGTCATCATCCGTCGGGACTATAAATCGTATCCGTCGAGTGCTACATAATTTCACTAAGTAAAATCTACCAAGGTATTTTGTTCATGAAATCATCAAGTACACAACATATACACAACAATCTCCCCCAATTTATGTCTACTGGAATTGTAGCCATAAATTAAGAGATACTTAATGATAACAAAAAACCCTAAAATTACAAAAAAAATAGATATTACTGAAAAGTGCTTCAAATAACAAAATGTACAAAGTTTTGCTCACAGTCATTTTCAAGATGCTCCTCTAGCCTGAGCAGATTTATCTAGTTCCTTGAAGGTCTGGATCTATTTCCAAGCTTTATGTTGTTTTCTTCAATCTGATTTTGGAGCTGCTTGTGGAATTCCAGTTCATCAGATTCTGAGAAATTTAGCTTTTCTTGCATTTCCAAAAGAGTCTCATTGCTAGAGATTCTTAATTGGTCTTCTAACCTGAAAAATCTTCTCACACCTTTGTCATCCATGAACTCCATTAGCCAGTAGGGCCTTAGATGCACTCTTCTCCCTGTGTAAGGGATAATTAGAGTCTTTGGAAGTGCATCTTTAGCTCTAACACTCCTTAGCTCTTCAATCTTCTTCAGTACCAATCTTCTTGCAGTAATGTTGAACCCAAAGTTCTTCTTGAAGGATGAATAAACTTTAATCAGTACAGCTTGGCTTTCTTGAAGGATCCTATGAAGTGGCCACTGAATCTCCTTCCCTCCTTTGTACTTGAACACTAACCTTTCAGGTAGGTTTCTGTATGCATCAATTCATCTCACTTCATCTAGTTCATCTAGATAGAGGTTTAGATCATAAAATTCTTTGATGTCACACAAGTACATGTAATATCCCCTATTGACTTTGGACTGAACTTTGACTATAGATTTGGATTTGAGAGGTTACAGCTTCACTTTCTTGACTGCTCTTGACTTTGTTCTTCTTGGCTTGCTAAGGATTGGTAGATTGAAATCAGGAATTGGTATGTTCTCTCATTCTATTGGCTCATCCTTGGGCACAATAGGTTCACCATGAATATTCCTGTAGGGATCCACCACCCTGATATCTTCAAATACCACATAGGGCTTTGATGCTTGAGTTGTAGATGGTGTGGATTCCTTAGGAAATTGATCTTCCAATTCCTTGTCAACAATATCCAGTTTCCTTTTAGTTCTTTTAGCCAATTCCTTGATTTTTGGAGATTTCTTCTGTTGTTCAACTTGCTTCTTTGATTCAGTAATTTCAGATGGCTGAACAGAAATTTGTTGTGATGAATTTACAGCATGTAGCTTGGCTAAGATAGCAATTCGCTCTTTCTTCTGTTTAGTCTTTTTAGCATCTAGAGCAGCTTGCTTCTTTTCCTGCTTCAATCTAGCCTTTTCTTCTCTCTTTGCTTGAGCAAATTGAGGATGTCCAGCCACCACACAAATTTCTTTCCCATTCCTGAAAATTTTAGCAATTCTTCTTTTTGAAGCTGAATCAGCTGGATATTTGTAGAAAACAATTGATCTTGACAGAAGTTTCTTCTCATCAGGCTTAGGTGTCTCATACACAGTATCCAAAGGGTTCTTCAATGAAGATTTTGAATAATTTACCCTTGGTTTCAGAATTGTTTCAGCCTTTGGAGATTTGATGCAGGAAGGCTGTCCTCTTTCCAGATAATTCATGCTCATCTCATTCACACTAATTTGCTTGACTTGAGAGTGATGGATGGCTGACTTAAATGGCTCCCTGACAAGTTCAAACTTCTTCTGTATTTCCTCATCAATCTTCTCCCAGTTGACTAAAATCAGCTACTTTTCCTTATCAGCTACTTTTATGTTGGCTGCTGCTGTATTGATCAGATCTATACTATCTGTAACTGATGGCTTTGAGATAGTAATTGAAGGCACAATTACTTTGCTGATTTGAATTTGAAGTCTCTCCCCCTCACTTGGTCCTTTCTCCCCCTTTTTGTTATCATCAAGTTGAGTAGAGGAGCGGGTTTGAGCAGCCACTAGTTTTTGGAGTAGATCTGTCTGTTGGGCTTGATGAAGATGAATGGCAGTTAAAGATGCTTCCATGGCTGACATTCTTGTGTCTAAGGCATCTATCTTGGTTGATAGATCAGAATTTTTCCTTAATTGCCTTTTGATGTCAAGCATTTTAGCTTCTAGAAGTTTAGAATTTATCCTGTCTGAAAGGGCCTTCTTCATCTCCTCAATATCACCATTCATGGTGTTTACATCCCTAGCATACTGGAAGCCCTGGATTTGTTGAAGTTGCAGGGAGGCTAGATGTGCCTGAAGGAGCTTCTTGGTGCTGGCATTGGTAGTGGTTTGAAGAGCAGTATTTTTCTGATTGATTAACTGGATCAGGGTTGTCTTGAAGTAATGCTCATCACAGTGCTTTGAGAATGCCCATGATGGCATACCTGATCTTGAACTTGAGCCTACTTCTCCCCCTATGTCCATTGCTTCATCTTCACTATCCCCACTCCCATCACTAAAGAAATCAGCTGAACCACCAGTCTCATAATCCACATCACCAGCTGTAGAAGGTAAAGCTGTGATGGCATCCTTAGCTCTCATCATGGACTGTGTGATATACACCGAATTTAGCATCCTTTCTGCATTGTCATTGCCCTGTTTAGCTAGAAGTTGATAAGCTGGAACAAGGTGAGTAAATGCCTTAGCATCAAGGGAAGTGGAATCTATAACAGCTTTAGAATGCTGAGATAGTTCTTCCCTGTCTGCATCCTGGACATTCATTGACTCACTAGCAATGACATTCATCCTTATTGCTCCAGTACCTGCATTTCTCTTGTTTTCTCCCTTTTTTTGCATCAGGGTCTCACCCTGGCTCCCCACCCTCACACCCTCACCTTCACCTACTAAGGTGGGACTCCTTTCACTCTTTTTTTCCAATCCTGAAGAAATGGATTGCAGAGTTTCACTCATTTCCTCTCCTTTTTCCTGGGAGCAACCCAGACTCTCACTCAAAACACTCTTCTCTCTCAATCCTAAGAGTGACTATACAACCACTAAATCTTCTGCACTTGAAATAAATGAAGTTTGAAGCTGTGCAGAGATACTCGACGGATGAGTGATATCCATCGAGTGAGTGGTTTTGCTATCCGACGGATAACTGCTGTCAAGCTTATCCGTCGGGATACAATCACTACTCAACGGATGAACAATATCCGTCGAGAGAGTAGAAATGAATGAGCTGGGAATAGAAACTATTGTTGACTCTGTGCTGATTGAAGATATTTTGGGCACAGATGATACAACAGTTCCTGAAAGAATTGGCAAGTGAGCCAACAAATCATCTAAAAGATGATGCTCACTTGCACTAGATTTTGGCTTCCCCAACAGAGTTAAAGAAGGGGAATCAGGAATTGATGTGTTTATCATGTCCACATCCAGAGAATTTATTGGTGAGTTGGGTGTTTGAGGTGCTTCTATAACTAGAGATTTTGGCTGTGACTCCACATTTATTGGAGCCACATCAAACTGAATTTGTGAAGGTACAGTGATTGTGTCTTTAGCACCATTTTGCACAGTGTGTGTACCCTGTGCATCCCCAAGGGTTTTAGACTTCTTCTTTCTGGCATAAGTTTGGGGTGAGCTTGTGTCCCTAACCCTCTTGGCCTGTGCTCTTTGTTGAGAGCTTTGTTCAATAGCTACATCCTTTTGGGAGGATGCAGCTAGAAATGAGCTTTTGTCCTTTTTAAGCACTTCAGTTTGTTGGGAAACTGCAGTGTGGCTAGGCTGGGATTCACTCAACTCTCCAGCCTTATTCTTGGCGTTTTTGTTATGTTCACTCCTTCCCTCACCTAACTTACCCTCCTTCACACTCCCCTCTTTGGCTTTAGTGGATTTTTCAACTGGCATCTTTTGGGAGATACCAGAGGGGGCTTTCTTTGATTTGGATTTTGAAATAATTGTAGGTTTGGTAGCTTGGGTAGGCAACTGTTTGGTCATTGACACAGTTGCCACAGCCACACTTGAACTCAAAGAAATTGTTGAGACTAAAATAGTTGTAGGGATAGTTGAACTTACCTCATTTACCTGAGTTGCTTGCATTACAGGAAAGTAGAACATTGGCACATCCTTGTGATGATTGGCCCTGTTCAAATCTGCTTAGATCGATAGTTTCTCTACTCTGTTGCTACTTCTTAGTTTATATATCACCAAGATTACAAAGTAATGAGACAGGATAATAAAACAAAAACTATCTAGTCTATTACAATGCTACTTTATTACTCTATTCCAGCATCTTTGAATATCTTCATAATAGCATGGAAATGGAAATGCTTCTTTGTTCTCGAAAACCCAGTTGAATAGGCTACCACATTCCATTTACATCCACATTCCATAAACTGTTATCCATCGAGATATAGAATATTCCAGAAAAATAATTGATTTTTATTAGCAAATAATATACCGACGGATGATCAAACTCGATGGATAAAGATCATTCGTCGAGATGTAAATTTTGACTTAGCCAAAATTTCATCTATGACTGAAAAATCAATTAAATTTCTGGCTGCTTTTCAACTTGCAAATTAACTCATATAGATTTAAGAGTAATTAAGCATACCTAACTCACTTACCAACCTTGAAAAGGTGGATTCATCCAGTGGCTTGGTAAAGATATCTGCAAGCTACTTCTCACTTGGAACAAAATGTAATTCTATAGTACCATTCATTACATGTTCCCTTATGAAGTGGTACTTGATATCTATGTGCTTTGTCCTTGAATGTTGTACTGGATTTTCAGTGATGACAATTGCACTTGTGTTATCACAGAAAATAGGAATCCTCTCAACTTGCAAACCATAGTCTAGCAATTGATTTTTCATCCATAATATCTGTGCACAGCAACTACCAGCAGCAATATATTCAGCTTCAGCTGTAGAAGTAGAAACTGAATTTTGCTTTTTACTGAACCAGGACACAAGCTTGTTTCTTAGAAATTGACAGGTTCCTGTTGTACTTTTTCTATCAATTCTACAACCTGCATAATTTGCATCTGAATAACCAGTTAGATTAAAACCAGAATCTCTAGGGTACCAAATGCCAAGTTTTGGTGTTCCCTTGAGATATCTAAAAATTCTCTTAATAGCTATTAAGTGAGATTCTCTAGGATCAGCCTGAAATCTAGCACATAAACATGTAGCAAATATTATATCTGGCCTACTAGCTGTTAAGTACAAAAGTGAGCCAACCATGCCTCTATAACTTGAAATATCCACAGACTTTTCAGTAGTGTTTAATTCAAGCTTAGTTGCAGTGGCCATGGGAGTTTTTGCAGATGTGCAATCCACTAGATCAAACTTCTTTAAAGGATCAAAAATGTATTTAGTTTGACTAATGAATATTCCATCACTAACTTGCTTAACTTGTAAACCAAGAAAGTAAGTCAGTTCTCCCATCATGCTCATTTCATACTTACTTTGCATCAGTTTGGCAAACTTTTTGCAAAGTTTCTCATCTGTAGAGCCAAAAATAATATCATCTACATAAATTTGAACAAGTATACTAGAGCCAATAACATTTCTGAAAAATAAAGTTTTATCTACAGTACCTCTTGTGAAGTGATTTTCCAAAAGGAACTTTGATAAAGTGTCATACCAGGCTCTAGGTGCTTGCTTCAATCCATAAAGTGCTTTCAAAAGATAATAGACATGATCTGGAAGTTTTGGATCTTCAAAACTAGGAGGTTGACTGACATAGACTTCTTCCTCCAAATCTCCATTTAGAAAGGCACTTTTGACATCTATTTGATAGACTTTAAAATTGGCATGGGCTGCTTAGACTAAGAAGATTCTGATAGCTTCAAGTCTTGCAACAGGAGCAAATGTTTCATCAAAATCTATACCTTCTTGTTGACAATAGCCCTTAGCGACCAATCTAGCTTTATTCCAGACTACTATGCCATTTTCATCCATCTTGTTTCTGAATACCCATTTGGTGTCTATTGGATTCTTTTCTTTAGGCTTGGGCACCAGCTTCCATACATTATTCCTTTCAAATTGGTTTAGCTCCTCCTGCATAGCTAAAATCCAATCAGGATCCAACAAAGCTTCTTCTACCTTCTTTGGCTCTTCCTTGGAAAGAAAGCTACTGTATAGACATTCTTCTTGAGTTGCTCTCCTTGTTTGAACTCTAGAGGAAACATCACCAATAATGAGATCAAAGGGGTGATCTTTTGTCCGTTTTCTTTGTTGAGGTAGATTAGCTCTTGATGAAGAAACCGCATTGTTTTCTTGATGTGTGATTGAGTTTTGATTGTTAGAAACTCCTCCTGAGTTTGTGGATCTTTGATTTGAGAAAGGGGAACTTTCTGTAGGTGATCTATCTTGACTTCCTGCTCCTTTTGATAACCCGACAGATGGTGAATTTTGAGTACCGGCGGATGAAGCTGGTTGTCTCCCGACGGATAACACAGATTGCCTCTCAATGGATGAAGCATTATGCAACTCGACAGATGTTGAGTTTTGTGCTTTATTGGTAGTAGATTTATCTGCATTATCCTAAGACACTGTTTCTTGATCAGTTTCATCATCACTGTCATCACTAACCATCTCCACATTGTCGAATTTGAGGCTCTCATGGTAATCTCCATCTTTCAATCCTTCAATCTTTTTATCATCAAACATGACATGTATTGATTCCACAACAATGTTGGTTCTTAGATTGTAGATTCTGTATGCTTTACCAACAGCATATCCAACAAAAATTCCTTCATCTGCTTTAGCATTAAACTTCCCATTTTGATCAGTTTGATTTCTCAAAATATAGCATTTACAGCCAAAGACATGAAGAAAATTTAGAGTTGGCTTCTTGTTCTTGAACAATTGATAGGGTATCATGCATCTTGCTTGATTAACCAGAGAAATATTCTGAGTGTAGCATGCAGTATTTACAGCTTCAGCCCGGAAATAGGTTGGCAGTTTGGATTCTTCAAACATTGTCCTTGCAGCTTCAATAAGTGATATGTTCTTCCTTTCCACTACTCCATTCTGTTGTGGAGTCCTTGTTGCTGAAAATTCATACAGAATCCCATTTTCCTCACAAAATGCTCTCATGACAGAATTCTTGAACTCAGTTCCATTGTCACTCCTGATTCTTCTAACCTTGAAATCAGGATGATTATTGACTTGCCTTATGTGATTGATGATGATTTCACTAGCCTTAGACTTTAGGAAATATGTCCAAGAGAACTTTGAGAAATCATCTACAATTACTAGGCAAAATCTTTTCCTTGAGATGGACACCACATTGACTGGTCCAAACAGATCCATGTGAATTAGTTGCAAAGGCTCTTCAATTGTTGAATCAAGTTTCTTCCTGAATGATGCTTTAATCTGCTTCCCTTTTTGGCAGGCATCACACAGTCTATCCTTAGAAAACTCCACTAGAGGAATGCCTCTAACTAGTTCTTTCTTTACTAGCTCATTCATTGTCTTGAAGTTTAAATGTGATAGCTTCTAGTGCCAAAGCCAACTTTCATCTTGACTTGCTTTACTGAGAAGACAAGTAACATATTCTGCATTAGATGAGTTGAAGTCAGCTAGGTACACATTTCCTTTTCTCACACCAGTGAGAACCACTTTGTTGCTTCTTTTATTAGTCATAACACAGGCTTCTGAGTTGAAGGTTACTAAGTTGCCTTTATCACAAAGCTGGCTGATACTCAACAAATTGTGTTTGAGACCATCCACTAAGGCAACCTCCTAAATGATGACATTGTCCTTTGAAATCAAGCCATATCCCACAGTATAACCCTTGCTGTCATCTCCAAAAGTAATACTTGGGCCAGCTCTCTCCTTGAACTCTCTGAGCAGGGTAGAATCACCAGTCATTTGTCTTGAACAACCACTATCCAAGTACCAAAGATTCTTTCTGTTTCCCTGCACACATCAAAATCAAATCAACTTGATTTTGGTACCCAAGTTTCCTTGGGTCCTGCCTTGTTAGCTTTCTTTTTCTGTTTCTTAGGTTTTATCTCATCTGACTTAGGGATATCAGATTCATCCTTGGTCATTTGAGTTTGGCCTTTGAAACCATTCATTGCAACAGAATTATCATGCATATTGTTATTAACAGGGAATGGCATGCTATTAGTAAATATGTTATTCCATTATGGCATGCTAAATGGCATTTGTGGCATACTAAATGCAGCATAGTAAGGATTAGGTGCAAATGACATGTTAGCAAACTGTGCATTCATATTCTGTGTAGACATAGCATTCATAGGCATGGGAGGCATGGCATTCATGTTAGGAAATTGAGGTGGCACAGACATGGAAATAGGCATGGTAGATTTACAATTAACAGACAAATGATTTACACTACCACACTTGACACAGATTTTTCTAGGAGCATATTTATCAGGTGTGTAGTTATTGTGTTTGTTAATCCCTACTTTACCATTTCTATTGTTTTTCTTTTTAGTCTCTGTTTTTACCTCAATCTTTTCAAGTCTGTCACTTAACTGTTTGATAGTCATGTGACCAACATTAGCCTTTTTCCCTTTCTTAACCTGACTCGATTCTCCTGAAACAAAGTTCTTGGAAACAGACCCATACTTCTCATTCAGCTTAACAAGTTTGGCTTTACTGATAGGCTTGCTCACAGCCGACGGATGAGGATTTTCATCATTCAACGGATAACCCTTTTTGTTATCCGACGGATGATCCTCATCATCCGTCAAGTCTACATCTGTTAGCACTCCATCTACCAAATTAGGTTCTAGTTTCTCTTTGTTCTTTCTCCAGGCTGCATCACAGAAAGGCTCAATTCCTTGCACTTTGGTGATTTGAGCATGGACATCTCTGGATGTTTTCCATGCCTTAATCACCTCTTGTTCACGCTCGAGCTGCTTCTTTAGAATTTCTTCTTTCTTCAGGGACTCAGTTAATTCCTCCTTGGCAATCTTACACTCAATTCTTAACTTTTCAAAATCAATGAACTGAGACTCAAGCACATTATTTCTCTCACTTAAAAATAAATTGTTTTCTTTGATTTTAGCATTTTCTTTAGTAAGAGACTTAAGTGTAACACGTAAATGATATAACTCTGTAGACATGTCATTTATGGCATCATTACACTTAGCTTTAGATAAATGTGCAAGGTTTGTAGTAATTACTTGATTACTTGAAGAGCTTGTCTCTGTTTCATCAGACTTGGCCATTAGGGTTAGATTGAAATAGCTGACATCTTCATCTTCATCCAGTCCATCTGCTGCCCAGTCATTTTCTTGTGTTATGAAAGCCCTTTCCTTTTGTTTGAGAAGTTCAAAGTATTTTTGCTTATAATCCACAGGCTCAAACTTTTTCTTGCTAGAATCTGACTTCCTACACTCACTGGCAAAATGCCCTGCCAAGCCACATTTGAAACATTTGAATTTTGATTTATCCACCATGTTTCTATTTGGCTTGGCTGATCCAAAGTTCTTCTTGAACTTAAGCTTGGAAAATCTCCTGGAAAGAAATGCTAGGTGTTCATCAATGTCCTCCATGTCATCTTGGCTCAAAGAATCTTCACTTTCTACTGCAAGCCCCTTGCCCTTGTTCTCATAGACCCTTGAAGTTGATTCAACAGCTTCCATTTTTACTTCCTTCTCTTTTTCCAACTCAGTAACTAGTGTAATGGATCCTCCTTTCTTCTTTCCTCTCTCCATCCTTTCATCCTGCTCTAATTCAAGCTCATAGGTTTTCAGGATGCCATACAGTCTCTCCAAAGTAAACTCCTTATACTCTTGTGAGTTTCTTAATGAGACTGTCATTGGTTTCCATTCCTTTGGAAAAGATCTAAGGAATTTCAGATTGGAGTCTTTTGTCTGATAGACCCTTCCATGCAACTTTAGAGCATTTAGTAGTTTTTGAAACCTACTAAAAATGTCAGTGAGAGACTCACTTTCTTCATTATGAAAATGCTCATATTGCTGAATCAAGAGCTGCATTTTGTTTTCTCTGACTTGTTTAGTGCCATCACAGATGATCTGTATTGTATCCCAAACATCCTTGGCTGTTTTGCAGTTGATAATGTTGTCAAACATATCTCCATCAACTCCATCAAACAGGATGTTCATGGCCTTTTTATCCTTCCTGACTTGTTCAATGTCAGGATCAGACCATTCATGCTTTGGCTTGGGGACTGATGGCTCATTTTCGGTTGTTGCTCTCATTGGAACATGGGGGCCTCTTTCTATGCAGTCAACATATGCCTCATCTTGAGAAAGCAAATGAAGATGCCTCTTTACCTTCCAATGATGGTAATTATCTTTATCCAGAAAAAGGATCTTGACTCCAACATCCTTCTTGTTCATCTTGCTGTATTGTTTTGATTTTTAAACTCTTTGTAAGTTAAGAGCTTGCTCTGATACCAATTGTTAGTCCCTTAACAATATGACAAGAATTACAGAAGAGGGGTTGAATGGAATTCTTGAAACTTTTTCTTGAAATAAAATTGTTCTAACTAAAATATATATATAAGTGAATTGATTAGCTCAATGCGGAATAAAAACTTAAATGAATCAAATCACAAGTAATTAAAAAAACAAGAGTCTTTAAAAACTTTCTGGTGGATTTGAATGATTCCACCAGAGATATATATTATATATCGAGAGAACCATGTGTGCAAAATGCTCACAACTACTTACAACAATTGAACAACTAAGACTACAGAGAAATGTTAAGAATTCTGCTTATAAATGTTTCTCTGCTTTGCTGCTTAGATCGATAGTTTCTTAGTTGCTACTTCTTAGTTTATATATCACCAAGATTACAAAGTAATGAGACAGGATAATAAAACAAAAACTATCTAGTCTATTACAATGCTACTTCATTACTCTATTCCAGCATCTTTGAATATCTTCATAATAGCATGGAAATGGCAATGCTTCTTTGTTCTCGAAAACCCAGTTGAATAGGCTACCACATTCCATTTACATCCACATTCCATAAACTGTTATCCGTCGAGATATAGAATATTCCAGAAAAATAATTGATTTTTATTAGCAAATAATATACCGACGGATGATCAAACTCGATGGATAAAGATCATCCGTCGAGATATAAATTTTGACTTAGCCAAAATTTCATCTATGACTGAAAAATCAATTAAATTTCTGGCTGCTTTTCAACTTGCAAATTAACTCATATAGATTTAAGAGTAATTAAGCATACCTAACTCACTTACCAACCTTGAAAAGGTGGATTCATCCAGTGGTTTGGTAAAGATATCTGCAAGCTACTTCTCACTTGGAACAAAATGTAATTCTATAGTACCATTCATTACATGTTCCCTTATGAAGTGGTACTTGATATCTATATGCTTTGTCCTTGAATGTTGTACTGGATTTTCAGTGATGGCAATTGCACTTGTGTTATCACAGAAAATAGGAATCCTCTCAACTTGCAAACCATAGTCTAGCAATTGATTTTTCATCCATAATATCTGTGCACAGCAACTACCAGCAGCAATATATTCAGCTTCAGCTGTAGAAGTAGAAACTGAATTTTGCTTTTTACTGAACCAGGACACAAGCTTGTTTCCTAGAAATTGACAGGTTCCTGTTGTACTTTTTTATCAATTCTACAACCTACATAATCTGTATCTGAATAACCAGTTAGATCAAAACCAAAATCTCTAGGGTACCAAATACCAAGTTTTGGTGTTCCCTTGAGATATCTTAAAATTCTCTTAATAGCTATTAAGTGAGATTCTCTAGGATCAGCCTGAAATCTAGCACATAAACATGTAGCAAACATTATATCTGGCCTACTAGCTGTTAAGTACAAAAGTGAGCCAACCATGCCTCTATAACTTGAAATATCTACAGACTTTTCAGAAGTGTTTAATTGAAGCTTAGTTGCAGTGGCCATGGGAGTTTTTGCAGATGTGCAATCCACTAGATCAAACTTCTTTAAAAGATCAAAAATGTATTTAGTTTGACTAATGAATATTCTATCACTAACTTGCTTAACTTGTAAACCAAGAAAGTAAGTCAGTCCTCCCATCATGCTCATTTCATACTTACTTTGCATCAGTTTGGCAAACGTTTTGCAAAGTTTCTCATCTGTAGAGCCAAAAATAATATCATCTACATAAATTTGAACAAGTATACTAGAGCCATTAACATTTCCGAAAAATAATGTTTTATCTACAGTACCTCTTGTGAAGTGATTTTCCAAAAGGAACTTTGATAAAGTATCATATCAGGCTCCAGGTGCTTGCTTCAATCCATAAAGTGCTTTCAAAAGATAATAGACATGATCTGAAAGTTTTGGATCTTCAAAACTAGGAGGTTGACTGACATAGACTTCTTCCTCCAAATCTCCATTTAGAAAGGCACTTTTGACATCTATTTGATAGACTTTAAAATTGGCATGGGCTGCATAGGCTAAGAAGATTCTGATAGCTTCAAGTTTTGCAACAGGAGCAAATGTTTCATCAAAATCTATACCTTCTTGTTGACAATAGCCCTTAGCGACCAATCTAGCTTTATTCCTAACTACTATGCCATTTTCATCCATCTTGTTTCTGAATACCCATTTGGTGTCTATTGGATTCTTTCCTTTAGACTTGAGCACCAGCTTCCATACATTATTTCTTTCAAATTGGTTTAGCTCCTCCTGCATAGCTAAAATCCAATCAGGATCCAACAAAGCTTCTTCTACCTTCTTTGGCTCTTCCTTGGAAAGAAAGCTACTGTATAGACATTCTTCTTGAGTTGCTCTCCTTGTTTGAACTCTAGAGGAAACATCACCAATAATGAGCTCAAAGGGGTGATCTTTTGTCCATTTTCTTTGTTGAGGTAGATTAGCTCTTGATAAAGAAACCTCATTGTTTTCTTGATGTGTGATTGAGTTTTGATTGTTAGAAACTCCCCCTGAGTTTGTGGATCTTTGATTTGAGAAAGGGGAACTTTCTGTAGGTGATCTATCTTGACTTCCTGCTCCTTTTGATAACCCGACGGATGGTGAATTTTGAGTACCGGCGGATGAAGCTGGTTGTCTCCCGACGGATAACACAGATTGCTTCTCGATGGATGAAGCATTATACAACTCGACAGATGTTGAGTTTTGTGCTTCATTGGTAGTAGATTTATCTGCATTATCCTTAGACACTGTTTCTTGATCAGTTTCATCATCACTGTCATCACTAACCATCTCCACATTGTCGAATTTGAGGCTCTCATGGTAATCTCCATCTTTCAGTCCTTCAATCTTTTTATCATCAAACATGACATGTATTGATTCCACAACAATGTTGGTTCTTAGATTGTAGATTCTGTATGCTTTACCAACAGCATATCCAACAAAAATTCCTTCATCTAATTTAGCATCAAACTTCCCATTTTGATCAGTTTTGATTTCTCAAAATATAGCATTTACAGCCAAAGACATGAAGAAAATTTAGAGTTGGCTTCTTGTTCTTGAACAATTGATAGGGTGTCATGCATCTTGCTTGATTAACCAGAGAAATATTCTGAGTGTAGCATGCAGTATTTACAGCTTTAGCCCATAAATAGGTTGGCAGTTTAGATTCTTCAAACATTGTCCTTGCAACTTCAATAAGTGATATGTTCCTCCTTTCCACTACTCCATTCTGTTGTGGAGTCCTTGTTGCTGAAAATTCATACAGAATCCCATTTTCCTCACAAAATGCTCTCATGACAGAATTCTTGAACTCAGTTCCATTGTCACTCCTGATTCTTCTAACCTTGAAATCAGGATGATTATTGACTTGCCTTATATGATTGATGATGATTTCACTAGCCTCATCTTTAGACTTTAGGAAATATGTCCAAGAGAACTTTGAGAAATCATCTACAATTACTAGGAAAAATCTTTTCCTTGAGATGGACAACACATTGACTGGTCCAAACAGATCCATGTGAAGCAGTTGCAAAGGCTCTTCAATTGTTGAATCAAGTTTCTTCCTGAATGATGCTTTAATCTGCTTCCCTTTTTGGCAGGCATCACACAGTCCATCCTTAGAAAACACCACTAGAGGAATGCCTCTAACTAGTTCTTTCTTTACTAGCTCACAGCTACTTACAACAATTGAACAACTAAGCTTACAAATGTTTCTCTTCTTTGCTGCTTAGATCGATAGTTTCTTAGTTGTTACTTCTTAGTTTATATATCACCAAGATTGCAAAGTAATGAGACAGGATAATAAAACAAAAACTATCTAGTCTATTACAATGCTACTTCATTACTCTATTCCAGCATCTTTGAATATTATCATAATAGCATGGAAATGGCAATGCTTCTTTGTTCTCGAAAACCCAGTTGAATAGGCTACCACATTCCATTTACATCCACTCGATGCATGTGATTGTGTTGTCACTGTCAACAGATATTTGAATTCTTTATCCGTCAGGTTCATGATCATCCGTCGAGTTATTGATCATCCGTCGGGTTGTCTAGTTGATCATCCATCGACTTCATTGTAGTTTATCCGTCGGGTAGCAATCTGGCACTTGACTTCATTTCATTTATGCAGAATTATAAGACATCATCTATGTACAATTAATCAACCTATTCTGCATATCTAGTTAAATTCAACATGACTTGAATACTACTTACAGAATCTATACAATGGTGTATGCAGAAATGTGCTACAGACTTATTGTTACATAAGCTACTCACTCGATGGATAATAAGTCATCATCCGTCGGGACTATAATGAGTCATCCGTCGGGACTATAAATCTTATCCGTCGAGTGCTACATAATTTCACTAAGTAAAATCTACCAAGGTATTTTGTTCATGAAATCATCAAGTACACAACATATACACAACAGATCCCCCTGAAGTTATGCTCTCTGAGATTCCAGAATTTGAGTTGGATCCTTCAGGAATTGAAGAATGAGATTTTCCAGAATTGTCAGAATTTGGCTCATCAGAACTTGATGAATCAGAACTTGAAGAGCGAGTGATTGGTTCTGATGCTTCTTGAGAATCTTGAGGTGTGATAAGATCATCAGCTTGCTCCCCCTGAACATGTGCAATTTCCTTTGGAGCAGTTACCACAGTTTCAATGACATCAGAATTTAACACGTCAGAACTTACAGGATCAGGATTTAGGTCATCAGAATTTACAGAATCAGAATTTACATCTTTATTTTCAAATCTCAGCTAATCGTTATCATTGAAATTTTCAAGTCCAGTAATCTTTTTATCATCAAAAGATACATGGATAGATTCCATGACAACCCTTGTTCTTAAATTGTAGACTCTGAAGGCTTTTGTGGAAAGTGGATATCCAACAAAAATTCTTTCATCAGCTTTTAGATCAAATTTTGACAGCTGTTCAGGATGAGTCTTAAGAACAAAACAGTTGCATCCAAATACATGAAAGTATTTCAGATTTTGCTTATTTTTCTTCACCATCTCATATGGTGTTTTCCATGATTGTTTATGAGTGCAGCATTCTGTGTAAAACAAGCAGTCTGCACAGCTTCAGCCCAAAAATAGGTTGGTAGCTTTGCTTCATCAAGCATAGTTCGTGCAGCTTCAATAAGAGTCATGTTCTTTCTTTCTACAACTCCATCTGCTGTGGAGTTCCAGGTGCATAAAATTCCTTCTTTATTCCTTGCTCTTTCCAGAACTCTTCCATGATTGAATTCTTGAATTCAGTGCCATTATCACTTCTTGTTATTTTAACAGAATCTTTGACTAACTTATCCAGCTGTCTGACATGATCAATTAGAGTTGATGCAGTTTCATTCTTCTTGTGCAAGAAATACACCCAAGTGTATCTTGTCAACTCATCCACTATAACCATAGCATATTTCTTCTTTGCAATAGACATGACATTTACTGGACCAGATAGATCAACATGCAATAAGTGATAAGGCTCAAGAATTGAGGATTCAGTTTTGCTCTTGAATGAAGATTTTCTTTGTTTTGCCTTTTGACATGAGTCACAAAGACCATCAGGAGCAAATACTGATTTTGACAGTCCTCTCACAAGATCTTTCTTTACTAGCTTATTTATATTTTTGAAATTTAAATAAGAGAGTCTCTTGTGCCAATTCCAGGTTTCTTCAATTGATGCTCTGCTTAATAGACAGATTGCAAAACCATCAGAATTTGTTGAAAGTCTGGCTTCTGGAATGTTACCATGTATGTAACCTTTCAGAACCACTTTGCATGTAGAATTACTTATAACTTCACAGTGTTCTTCAAAGAAATCCACATGATAACCTCTGTCACAGATTTGACTCATACTTAGTAGATTGTGTTTAAGTCCTGAGACAAGAGCTACTGTTTCAATTATGAGATTCCCAAGATTGATAGTGCTATATCCCAGAGTCTTTCCCATGTTTCCATCTCCATAAGAAACTCCCGGGCCAGCTTTCTCCACAAAGTCTGATAGCAGAGCTTTATTTCCATTCATATGTCCTGAACATCCACTGTCCAGAACCAGGATATTTTTCTTGTTGCCCTGCAATCACAAAGACCACTATTGATTAGTTTTAAGGACCCAGACTTGCTTGTTTACTTTAGCCTTGTTAAGTTTGTTAGCATTTGCAGCAGATTTAGTTTCAGAGTTTATGCTAACATGTTTTTTATCAGACTTTATATCAGACTTTGCATCAGAATTTACACTAGAAGGAATTATACTAACTTTCTTTAAAGAAGGTTTTATTTCATAATAATCATAGTACATACTATGATATTCCTTACAAGTATAAATAGAATACCATAAACTACTACAATGGAAACAAGGATTTTGTGGTTTAAACCTAACAGACTGACTCTTAACTCCTGATCTAGGAGGTAAAGAGTTTATATCTTTATTTTTCCTGCAAAAAGAAGCAAAATGGTTAGAGTTTCCATAATTATAGCATTTCTTTCTAGGAGCATTAGGAACATGTATATAATTATTACTTTTATTCACACCTTCCTTTCCATTCCTATTTTTCCTAGCTTCATTTACCTTGTTCACATTTTTAATCTCTTTCAGCTTATACTTAAGTTGTTTCTTTGTCATTAAGCCAATGTTTACCAAAGCTGGTTTATCCTGTTTTAATTTATCAGAAGTTGACCTTTCTTTGACTTCTGTTTTAGATTCTTTTATCTCTTCAGAATCAGACACAATAGTTTTTGCAAGAAACTTAATAGGATTTACCTTTGGCTTAATTGGCAAAGTCCCTTTCTCACTTTTACCATCTTTATATCCTAACCCCTCTTTCCAGTTTCCACTACTTAAAATATTCTGAGTTGTTTTTCCTGAGTTAGTCCTAGTCCTGATGATTTCTCTTTCTTTTTCTAATTCAGTTTTTAGATAATCATTCTGTTTAAGCAATTCATTCTTAACATATACAGCATTATCTCTCTCTGTCTGAATAGTGTTCATCTTGACTAACTCTTCTTCAAGATAGCTATTTCTGTTTTTGTACTTTAGATTTTCAGATATTAATCTTTCAGTCTCTAAAGTCTGATCTCTATAGCTAATATAAATGTTTTTCAGAAATAATCTCAACTCAGTAATATCTTCTGTATCAAAAGCAAGAGTTGATAGAGGTACCTCTAGTTTAGCAGCATCAGAACTGCTATCAGCATTTGTCATTAAGGCATAGTTCACCTCTTTTTCAGATTCTGAAGTGTCTTCCCAGTTTTTCTTCTTTGTGATAAGTTCCTGGCCTTCATCACCTTTTCCTTTCTTGGAATCAGGAGAGATGTGGCCTCTTTCACCACAATTGTAGCTTTTGACATTTGAGTTGTCTCCTCTGTCAGACTTTCCTCCTTTGCCTTCAGACTTTCTGAACCCATTCTTGTCAGAACTTCCACATTTCCTGAAAAACTTCTTACCCTTTCTGAATTTCTTGTAGGCTATCTTTGTGATACCCCTCACCATAAGAGCACACAGTTGAATCATCTCTGCATCAACATCCACTTCAGATAAATTTTCAAGTTCTGAATCATCATCATCAGAATCTGATGACTCAGAATCAGACTGTATGATGAGAGCCTTTCCTTTTGCCTTCCTAGAGATAATTGGCTTTTCTTCAGCCTTTAAAGCAACTGTCTTAGACTTCCCTCCATGCCTCTTCTTTCTTTTCTCCATCTCAAGTTTATGAGTCTTGAGCATCCCATAGATTTCATCAAAAGACATATCAGCAAGTTCATAGTTGTCTCTTATTGTAGTAGCTTTCAAATCCCACTTTTCAGGAAGAGCTAGTAGGAATTTCAGATTTGAATCTTCTGTGTCATATTCCTTATCCACTAGTGACAGATCATTCAACATCTTTGTGAATCTTTCATATGTATCAGTTAGTGACTCATCAGATTTTGAGTCAAAGTGCTCATACTCCTGTGTGAGTATTGTCTTCCTGTTCTTTTTGATGGCATTGGTTCCTTGACATCTCACTTCCAATGCATCCCAGATTTCTCTTACAGTCTTGCATCCAATCACCCTGTTTGACATGACATTGTCAATTGCACTATGAAGCAAGTGTCTTACTTTTGCATCCTTGCCTAGTGAAGAGATGTCTTCACTGGTGTATTCTCTCTTTTCTTTGGGAATCATCATCTGAGGCTCATTCCCAACTGCAACAGAAAGATTTGTGGGCTTTTGTGGACCATCATAAATTCTGTCTAAATATTCTGGATATTTAGCTTCCAGAAACATGGCCATCTTCACACTCCATACTGGGTACTTAGACACCCTGAGCAAAGGAACCCTGATGGTTTCATATCTACTGGTGTTTTGAATGGGTTGAACCTTTGCAGGTTCTTGAGGGTCTGGTATTTTTGCTTGTTCAGACATAATTGATTGTTTGTTTGGATCTTAATTGTTTGTAAGCTTAACAGATTGGCTCTGATACCACTTGTTAGGCCTCAATGATACTATAGAAGGGGGTTGAATATGGTATCTACAATCAATTCGATTATGAACATAAGTATGTAACAGAAAACAAGTTTATTTAATATATCAAACACTATTACAGTAGGTTAATCTACTCTCTCAGTGATGTATGATATCACTAAGAGCTGCTAGGATTACAATGAATAATATTCTCGAGAATGATAACACTTATAGTGTAAACCCTAATCTGTGTTTATATAATACACAGTTATAAGATATATTCTAATTAATATGAAATATATCTCTTCCTAAAATATATCAATCAGATATTATCTACTGCAGTCCTATAGTTGTCCAATTCTTCATACATATCTTTACTTGTTTAATTCAGATCCTCTCATGTAAATCAGCCGCTTTTCATCCCAGAAATATATCCGAACTTAAGTCCTGATATAAGTTCTGACGCCTTAAGTTCTGATAATTTCCTGTCTTCAGTAAGTTCTGATTTCCAGTTAAGTTCTGATATTCTGATAATAAGTACTGAAACTAAACAAATCAGATTAGACATGACATCAAAAATATATCTAACATGGCAGCCATCTGAACAACTTTAGGATCATCCAGCTCAATGTCAAAATCTTCATCAGTATATTTGTCAGGATTTGATGAATCAGTGTCAGGATTCGACTCCTCAATTACTTACCTTCTTCTTGAGCTCTCTTTAACTTTTTACTTGCCTTTGTGAGCTTCGACATTTAGAGAAACAGATTTCATGTTATGTCCTTTCCAGTTCCTCCTTTGTTGAATCTCAAGATCATGGGTTTTCAGAATCCTATAGACTTCATCAAGTGGCAGTAAATCAAGATCATACTGATGCCTGATTATAGTTGCATGTGTGTCCCATTCTTAGAAAGATCTCTCGGGAACTTGGTCTTTGAATCCTCTTTATCATAATTTTTTCCAACCAATGACTGATTATTCGATAGTGTCATAAATCTTTCATAGATGTCAGTTATGGTCTCATCAGGTTTACATCAAATTTTTCATATTCTTGCACAGGAACATCTCTTCTGTTCTTTTTGATTGCCATCGTTCCTTGACACTGAATTTCCAAAGCATCCCATTTAGCCGTGTCAGTTTTGCAAGCTATTACCCTATTTGACATCATATTATCCACATTATTATGCAGCATATTCCTGAATTTTGCATTCTTGAGCATTGCAGCTTTCTTAGGATCTGACCATTCAGACTTTTTTTCCTGAAGTAGTGCTCAGGAACTGTGGTTGTCATTTGAACAACCTTTTGATGATAAGGAGGTCCACCATGAATTATGTCAATGTATGCATCAATGGCTTCAAGGAACATCAATATCTTGACTTTCCATCTGGAGTAATCAGCCTTTTTGAGGATTGGAATTTTCATGCTTTCATACTTACTTCAAGACTTGTTTGATCTTTTTTAATTAATAATCAATTAGCCTGCTCTAATACCACTTGTTACCCAGAATATGATTGTGACGGTCTCAACCCCGGGGTCAGGAGTTGATGTCACCAACAACAATAATAATAAACATCACGTAATCCAAAACATTAATAATAAATAACCACGACCCCTTTACCAAGACCTTTTCCAGGTTTAAGTATGATTTAGGTTACAACTAATACAAACCAATTTATAACAAACCATACTGACACAACTAACTTAATATAGCAACTCGATAGACCGCCTTTGGTCTGACACAACAACCTCAGAGCAGCCTGACACGGAAGGAACTGGAACTCTGCCATGACTGCCGCGAAAGAATCTCCTAGGTATCTGCAATACAAATATAAAATATTCTGCAAGGGTGAGCAATCAATTGCTCAGCAGTACCACTATATGAATAACAAGTAAAATAACTTATGATAAAGCAATTATCGGAACAGAAATTATAACTTGCAACAAAATAAGTAAAAACATGTATAAACTAGATATCAAAACTAGTATGCTATGTCCATTTTTAAACTCAACTGTCCCATGACAGGAATCATCAATTCATTCGTGTTGCCACGATTATCAACCTATCATCCGTGTTGCCATGGGTATCAACCTGTCATCCGTGTTGCCACGGGTATCAACCTGTCATCCGTGTTGCCACCGGTATCAACACATTCCATGATATAGGTGGATCAAATCACTCTCTTAATCCAGTTTCAAAAAAAACTTGTACCTATCTCATTTCAAAACTATTCGTTTTACCAGCACACCTATGAAATCCAGTTTGTAATCATTTTCATTCGAGATAGGTACCTTTCGAGGTTACTTCTCCCCAAAACAGGTTCAAAAACAATGATTTATAACTACAGGGGATATGTAAATTAAATCTTTTATGTTCCATTACGAGATTAAAACATTAGCAATTCATATATACTGAACCATAAAAGAATGTTCAGGGGTACTTGCCTTGCAGAGCTTTACAACTATTAATGATCGACTCTGAGTCGGCTCGGATGCTCAGGATTTATCGTCTATCCACTAGGTCACCTTGGATTCGACTTCAACACTCAGGTTCTTCGATTGAAACCCTACTGAGTTCGTCGACTGTCCACTAGGTTATCCTTAGCCCAACATCCACTTTCGATATTCCGACTAGAACCTACAAGGTCAAAATACCCTATGTTAGACGTCCAGGTATGCTGGACATATCCTCGCTAACAATCTACCCGTATGTCAACCAAACCCGACTCGTAATACATACATTATTGTAATACATGCATCAGTTAGGGTTTACGTTCTCGAAAATTTAATTTGGCGTTCATTTTCAGAAAATACGTATACCCGTTATTATATGAAATTAGGGTTATTGGTTTTGGAAAAACATTTCACCACAACATACAATCAGGTTTCGTATAAAACATATGTTCATATATGTATATATTTGTTCGACGCCTTGACAATTATTAGATACGCTCCCGTATTTCCGTAGTTCAATTTCCCTGAAGTCGGACAACATCTCCTTTGTTTATCGGACTACCCGTCGAAACAATTCGACGTTAATCACAACAATCGACCAATCAAACAATGCAACAATGCAACCCAACAATTGCACAATTTACGATCACATTTATTAATCCAACTTTGATATAACATAACACATTATTCACTCCGAGATTTAATTTGACACACTAAATATTATTTTAATAATTATAGGACTCAGATTATATCATCACGGTCCACCGTCCGCTCGTAAAAAGTTATCGCGGACGGCAGCAAAATTTTGCGGGTACCCGATTAATTCTCGCGTTTCCAACATGAAACTTCGCCGATTAAATACGATAATATTTTCCCGCATGAAATAATTTATTATTTCAGGAAAGCAGTCAAGAAATTTATTCCGCATAAACAATTAAACCGAATCAAACTAACATAAACCACAGCACCAACGAAAATACAACCACGCAGCAAACACAGCACACGCAGCGCAAGCAGAACACACACACAACACAACACATAATCGACACACACTCACCCCAGCCACCTTGATGGAATTTTAAACGGCGGCAACCGGAAAGAAAATAGGCAGCAAAAGAACAGGGCAACACCATAATGGATATATACACACAAGTGTGTATATATATAATCAACATGAATAAATCCAACTAGAAACCGGAATGAATGGCCGAAACTTACCGAAAAACGGGGGAAAAATAGAAGAACAAAGGCAGAGAAGAAAGAGGGAAAGAGAAGAGAGAGAAAGTGAGAGTAATCGAGAGAGATTCAAAAGGGAGGCGAGAGAGATTAAACAAAGAGAGATGGAAGAATGGGGGAGAGAGAACTGTGTTTGTATCTATTTTTTTAATATTTATCAGATAATAACACACAGCAACACAAGCGTGAGCAACTGCCACGTTTTTGTCTGATTTTCTAGGTTCAAACACGTGTACTACCTCTCTGAATGGCCTTATTTTTATATCGTTTTAATTGGTTTAAAGATATAAAGTGCGGATAAAAATAATCCTGAAGATTCTAAATAAATTCTTAAAATGATATAAATACCCCAAAGTTTATAAAAATATAAATTTCGTAATTTTAAAATAATTTCTGAAACGTAATTTATACCCGCTTTTAATAATTTAAGGAATCAACGCGCGGGTGAAATTAAATCCGAAAATTCCCAAAATAATTTTATAATTCTCATAATATTCCAAACTTAAATAAATATGAGTTTCATAATTTTTGAAAAATTCTGGAATTAAATACGGATTTTACAAATAAAGGAAATCAAAAAATCATACAGAGCTCAATAATTGATAAAATATTGATTTCTAAACTTTATAAAATCACAAAAACATTTATTGTAATTATAAAATCATAAAAACAATTTTAGAGACATTCCAAATATTTATGCAAATAAATTTGCATTAAATCCACTTTTAAAAGTGAAAACAATTCAGTACAACTCAAAAATTAATTACACGAACAACCCGGTACACAATAAATCTCATATAGATAATAATAAAACAACACCGAGCTGACATAAGTCATACATATATTTTATTTATTTAATAATTCCATAATTACGCATTTAAATAATATAAAAATACATGAGTCGTTATAATGATAATTATTTAAGAGGGTTGGATATAATTATCAAATAAATCGATTATCAAGGATGTAAAGTAAGAAACATATTGATCAAATAATAGTTTATCTAATCTTTATAAATTGTTACAAAACTCTCTCAAGAAACAGGATTCTCAAGAGTTGTTTGGTTATGAATAATACTCAAGATGTGTACCAACAGTGGTAACCTAATCTGTGTTTATATATCACACAGCTACAAAATCAATCTCTATCAATTAGAAGATATGTTATAGTATGATATATCTAGTTTCTATACATATCTCCTAAACAGCTACGTTCCCATAAGTCAGGAACCGATAATATAAAACTCCTCCAATACTGGGACTGTACCATTCAAACAGATTCTGACTTATCCTATAGTACCGTCATATCCTGAAAGTGTCATATCCTGATGCATGCAGATACTGACAACTGATCAGATCTTGACGCTTTGACAAATAATGACTGACATATGCAAATCCTGATTGACTTCAGCTAATATTGATCTTGATCTCAGCAAATCCTAATTTCTGACTTAGACATTTTCCAACATATAGATAACACTTTATACATGCGATATATATAGGTAAATATGGTTTAGAAAAATTAAGGTCGTTATACTGAGGGAATTGAAATTCACACCACAGATGCTGTTGAATATATTGCTCATGTTGATATGGAAGTTTCTGAAGCCATTGGTTCTCATACTACACTTCTTGATGAAAAATTATTAAACTCTGATACTGAAGGAGAATTAGTAAAGAATTTAAAAGAGGGAATTATTGATGATGATGCTTTAGTTCATTCTGATAAGTCTGAAGATGAAATTGATGTACCAAAGATCAGTATAGAGTTGCACTCTGATGAGGACTTGGATGAATTTTTGTTTCCAAAGGATATGCCTGAAAGAGAGAAGTAGAAGAAACTGAATGAAAGAGCTGCTCAAGTCTCTAAGGAGTATGAAGCAGAAGAATGGAACTCTAAAATGGAAGGATGATACATATCCAATTTATCTTCATAATGCTTCCAAGCACTTGAAGACAGCTGAAATTCAAATTCAAGATCCCTCTCTTCTTGCTCACTTAAAAGCCTCTTCTATGATGGTCAAAACACTTTTCTCATATTTATACCTAATCTATAATTGATGCAATTGAGGAATCTTTTGTTGAAGTGAAGGCAATCTGAGCTTGATTTTAAAAAGAAATTGAAGCCTATTGTAGTTAGTCAGGATAAAATAGAGAACCATCAAGAGAAATTAGAATAAAAAATTGATGGTCTTTAAAAAATCTTGGATCTTCTTATATCTTTCTTTGTTGATGATGATATCAAAAGGGGGAGAAGGTAAATGCCATTCAATTTAAATGATCACCTCAAGTGACATTTCACGATGACGATGATGACGATCCAGATGGAGGGAATAAGGGAGGCAACCCACCTAAAAGTAATAAGAGTGGATGTGATATTATTAGCTCTAGTGGTACTTCTGAGTCCATTATCTAAAGAAGAGGAAGTGTTGGAAGAACTAGTGGAGGTGGAGGAAAACAACAAGTCTTTAAAAATGTACATATAAAAGAATTGATTACTATAACTGTGATAACTACTAAAGCGCAAATGGTAACAGTCATAAGTGCTAATGATGATCAAGCTGAAAGAGTAGTAGAAGCTGGTGTTGAAGCAAGTCAATTTATGCAAACTCTGAAGGTGAAGGGAAGAAAGACAACTCTGTACTACAAGGATCCTATGATACATGCTTTTAATTCGGAGGTATGTAGGAGGATGTTTGGAAGAGATAATCATGGAGTTGACCTTGAGCAAATTAGAATGATGGAGGAAGAATTTGCTTTATTGAAATCTCAATGAGAAATACTGATGTCGTATCCCTAATCAAAATGTTCCAAAAAGATAAATGACTCAGAGGCTCAAGGAATAGTCTTTGAAGATCAAGGATGTCAGCACAACTGCAAATGCTAAAAGTGTAATGACTGGGAAATTACGCTTGTATTATATTGTAATAAAGATTAATTACGTGTTTTATTACGTTATTTTGTGTAATTAGTTATAAAGCCCTAACTGCTATGTGCTACATGTGTTCCGTACCGTCAGGGTATTTTTTGGGTATTTATCGGGTATTTTATTTTGTATTAAAAGCTTTCATATCCAAAGTAATACGACCTGAACTTTGTTTTAATAGCCGATATTTCAAATAAAATAATTGGCCTTACTTTTCCTAAAATGGTTTGTACCATCGTGTTATCCTGAACATCCAGTTATTTTATAAATTTTCTCGTTTCGTGAAAAATGACTTTTCCGGGCCCCTTCGGGTTTTAAAAGCCCCACAAAAATCATATTTTTATTTTTATAAAATTACGGGACTTTCAATTATATAATTTCTTTTCATTTTTGAATTATTCACAGTTTTTGGGAATTTTTGACATATATATTATATATATTAAATATTTAAAAATTAGAAATTAATACTCAAAAATTATATAATTATGGGTCAATTAATTTTAATAGATGTATAATTAGGGCCTTAATTTTAATTAGAAGTATTATTTTAATTACTATAAATAGCCTAATTTTTATTTAAATATTTATAATTAATTATTAAAAATACTGAAAAATCAGAAAATTCTCTAAAATCATGTCGAATTTCCAGAATGGGGTCAAGGAATCAATCATTGATTTTGATCAGTTTTCTGCACCAAATCGATCGATGTGAGTACTCAAATCAATTCTCTTGATCCGTTCTTTCAAATTATGGTATCAATTTCATGTTTTAATCTGTTATTTTTCAATTTTAATTTCTAGAGTTTATGTTCAAATTAGGGCTTTTTTATTCTAGGGTTATTAGAGTTATTTGATGATTGTTATATCTTTGTTTGAATGTTTTCAGTCAATTTATGGTAGTTAATTGAACAAACGATTCCGGTTTATGCAAGTTCGATTATTAGGGTTTATACCAATTTTTGATTTGATCGTTTTTTAATTTAGAAGAAACTGAGGTTAGTAGGATGTTGCCCAATAATAATACAATTATTTTTGGGGGTTGGATACAATTGTATAAATCTTTCGTACATGTATGAAAAATATAACAGTTCTTTATATTTCTGATAAAAACTGTTACAAACTCTCTCAAGAAATATTGATGTTCTTGAGAGCTGCTAGGTCGTACAATACTCGAGTTAATTCACTATGTGATGACCTAAACTGTGTTTATATACACAGCTACTACAAATCAATCTAAGATATGTACTATAAAATACTAACAGAAATGATACATATCTTTAACTGAATAGATAAAGTCCTTTGACACAGAACGTAATAGATATCTATTCCTCAAACTATGGAGCAGAACCAATCTTCATAGTTGACCGTCTCCAGATGCTGATGACATGGAAATACTGATGATGTGTCAAATCCTGACGACACACCAAATACTGATGACATCTAAACCACGGCCAGATCCTGAGCTTCTTCTGATTATTGAGAATCAGTATATAACAATCTCCCCCAATTTATGCTTTATTTAATGAAGCACAAATTCCATTCTCAATGATGCCAAAACCAATTATAAAATGTACAAGGAGTAAAGCTTACTTCAGTATCCTAAGATAATTGACAGTTGTTTCCAGAAAGTTGTTCAACCTTTCTTCCTCTTTGTCTTGTAGGACTTTAACAAGCTCTTTCTTCAACTCTCTCTTCTCTTCAGTATCTTCTTCAAGCTGATAGATGGTTGATCTCCATTTACAGATTGAACTTGTGTTCAATTCAAGATCACCAATCAGTAAAAATCTCAAACTAACATCTTCATGATCAGGACTGAAGGATAACTGAGGATTGTTGAGAATAACTTTTAAAACCGTAGCTCCCTTTTGCATCTTCATTTCTTGACCAGTATAAGTTCTGTACATAGGAACATAATCACCATTGTATTTATCATCTTTGGTCATGACTCTTCTTTTGATAATTTTAAGTATCATAGAAGACCAATTTCTGGTGACACTATTCTCAACTCTAAGAAGATAGTGAATGTATTTCAACTCTGCCCCAGTCTTCATTAAGAGTTGCTGCAAGGTAAAACTCTTTACTTTACCATCTCTCAAAAAGTATAGAATCTCTTCTCTGATGTCATCAATATTTATCTTTATATATACAATCTGCACAGCTTCAACTTTTCAAGATGTGAAGGAGTAACTCTTTCACCAAGATTGTCAGTCAGAATATTTGTATCCAGTAAATCAGACCTCAGAATCTCCATTCCAAAATGGCCAATACCTCCTATGGTTCGAGTTTTGATAAGCTTCAGCCTTTCATTATGTTCCACCCAAGAAGGTTTCTTGATGGACTTGTCAACATCTTCCTGTTGTGAAATAGGATCTCTTAGTCCTGCTGACACATATTCAATATGCTTGAACCCTTTAGGATAACTGAATGAATAAACGTCTTTCCATCTTTTATCCTGCTTTCTGAAAGGAGCATAACTTGTAAGTAAATCATAAATCTTTCCTTTTGCTTTATGCCATTGCTCTCTCTCTGAATTTAGAATTCTCTGTACATAATCATTACATGCTTGATCAGCTTTCGTTTTGTCAATTCTTTCTTGTTCATCAACCTCTGAGTTATGAGAATCAACTATTGTAGTAAGAACCAACTAATTCAATGCTTTGATCACCTTTTCATCAGTGTCAAAATCATATATAATATTTTTAGTATCAGGATCTCCTTTATCCTCAGGATTTGTGTCAACTTCAAGAGTTACATTCTGAGTTGTTATATCAACTTAAGCAATGTCAGTGGCTGATCTTTTCTTCCTTTGAACAATCAATTCTTCAGTCTTCTGAACTTCTTCTTCTAATTCATGTCCTTGTACAGGAACATAAACTTCTCTAGATAAGACATTCAGAAATGCAGAATCAATTGTAACCATTTGACTTGGTTTAGTAGTCCTTCATATTCCTCCTCTTCCTCTAGCTCTTGTAGATCTTCCACCTCTTCTTCCTCTTCCTTTAGAGGTGTTGACTTTAGCTTCAATTTGAGCCATTAACTCCTTCTGTTGCATAACTGTTTCTTCACTTGTTAGATCAGGAAATTTTTCAGTTATCATTCCAAGAGCACTCCTAGCATTCTTTTGCTCAAACTTTTTATCTTCGTAGTACAGAATAATCTATTCACTTGTTTCCTTGTGTCTGTAAGGAAAGAATAACCCTTTAGCATCTACTAAGTTAGAGATTGTAACATCACCAGTCTTAGGAGCATCACCATTAGTCTTGTGCTTGGCTTCATGAGCACCAGTAGACTTCCCTTGTCCTGAAGAAACAGACCTTTTAGAATGTTGAGGTTGTTGAGCAGTGGGAACAATTGAAGCATTGGCAACTGGATTTTTATCACCATCACCATCAGTATCTTAATCCTTCATCTGTATAGAATCTGGTGTACATTTTGTAGCAACTATCTTCTCCCCCTTTTTGGCATCAGTATTTGAAAGAAGAGAAAACATAACATCCAGTTTGTCAACCATAGAAGATACTTTATCTTCCAAAGAAGAAAATATAGAATCCATGCTTTGTTGAGATTGAACCACAGCGTGAATAGCAGTTTTCACATTTGTGAGTTCAGCTGAGGTAGGTGTATTGATCATGAATGCATCAATCTTTTCCTTTAAACTAGCATGAGATTCCTTAATATTAGCAAGTTCAGAATGAATCCCTTTCACAGAAATAGTGGAAGCCTTAAGATGTAACTTCAGATCAGGATTTTGAATTTCATCATAGGCCATGTGAACATGTTGCATACCAATAGCAGATGAAATAGAAGTATTTACATTTCTCCATTTAAAATCCCATTCAGGCTTTCTTAAATGCTCAGCATCAGCATTGTAATAAGAAGGATTCTCACTGAAATTTGAAGAAGAACCAAAAGTGGACTTCTTAGATACATCAATAGCAGCCTTAAGCCCAGCCGTGTCAGAATCATCATCATCAATATCATTAGAATCAGAACTAAACAGACCCTCAGAAGAATTTACAGAACTAGTTAGAATTTCTTTGCCTTTAGATGAATCCTTTTCAATAGGTGTCTGTTCCTGATGAGATCCTGAAACATAAACAAGTTAACAACTAAATCTCTCTTTTCTTTTCAAGTGATCTCATCACTTCTCACACATATATTACTTTTGAGAGTAATATTTTTCTCATAGAAGAAAGTTTATAAGTAAAGAAATACTTAAAATATTTTTTTTCTCAAAGCTACCTCTCCTTTTGCCAGTACCGGAGACTGCCACTCAAAAATTTTATTTTCTCTCATAATATTTTCACACAGTCTTACAGAAAAGCATAGTCACACATTTGTCAAAGAAATAAGAGATGGCTGAGAGAAGTAGAATGTTTGTCATATAAATTGAGGTAACCACAAACAAGAGACTATTTATAATCATACAAACATGAGTAACAATGTGTAAGAGAATAAGCAATACCTGAAGGTGAGTCCTCAAGTGGAAGTGATGATAGTGGAGGAACTAACAACACATCAGGATGCTTTATCAAACTTGCAATCAGTAAATGATCATCATTAGTTGTTGTTGCAGTGGAAAAAGGAACAGTATCAGGAGTTGATGTAGCATCAGGAGTTGACTTGTCAAGAGGATGAGATACGCCAGCATTAGTACTTTGAACGGATTATTCTTGTGGGGCCTGAGGAATATGAGATGCTTCAGTCAGAGTTGGTGAAGGTTCTTGTGTACTCTCCTCAAAAATAGGATCATTAATAACTGCATCCACCTTTGACAATTCTTCCTGATTAACCTTCTTTTCCTTCAGTAGTTGCTCAGAATCAGCAAGAAGGTCACCTTGAGCAAAATCAACAATGATTTGTGCAGCCTCTTGGTCTGCATCTTCCCTTTGAGAAAATGGATCTTGTGGGACTGGATGTGTCTCAGTTGCTAAATCCTTTTGAGACTTAGGTTCTTGTGGACTGACATCCATAGCAGAGGACTGAACCGTGTTCTTCTTTCTGGTGTACCCAACTGTTGATCCACCTTTTTTCTTTTCAAGCTGCTCTTTTCAGCTTTCTTGGTCACCTCAGTTTCTTTGTGTACTGGAATCTTGTTGAGTAGAGCACTAACATCAGTAGTTAGCTCCTTAGTACTAGTAATGTTAACAAATGCATTAGGATTTGTAATTGTTGGTTTCTTGATCTTCAACCTTGACCCAATGGGCATCTGGTCATCAGAATTTGAATCAACAGGCATGATCAGTCTTATCTTTCTGATTATGGAACATCCTTCTTTCTTCTCACTCTCACTCAGTAAGGCCTTTAGAGCTTTCTTTTCAAATTTAACAGATTTCTTAACCAGGATTTTCTTTGTTACAACTGGTGCCTTTTGGGAGACACCAGAGGAGGATAATTTAGGGGCTGGATGAGAGTGCTGTTTAGGAGAAAAAGTGCTTGGGTTAGAAACAAGATGGGTAGTGTCTTGTCCCACAGCATCAGAAAGTGGTACAGAGGTGCCAGCATTAGGATTTGCAGGCACTTATGTAGGAGTAGGTCTATTTCTTAACAGAAATTACCTGACCTCCCTAGGCAGGAAAGGAGGTCCTGAAAAGTCATTCCTTTCATCCCTTTTATTGTGATCAGTGATATTTTTTTCAGATATTTGAAACACAGGGAGCAATTCATCATTATCAAATTTAGCATTAGGGCATAAAAATTTGAAAATTGATTGAAGAAATCTAGTATACCATATAACGCCTGATGTATCTGCTCTTCTAGCAATCATGAATTGAAGTATAATATTACCATAGTCAAAATTACCAGAGTAAAAGAGAGAGTACCCAATTTTTAGAAAAGTGGATGGAAGCGCATCAAAATTTAATATTTTATTCAAGAAACACCTGTTGATGTAGTCAAAGAAGAAATTTCATTCTCTCTTCAATTTTATCCTTGTCAGCTTTCCAATGGTTGTGATTTCACCTTTATAGCTCAGTGTCCTTAGCATAGCAAACAGTTGCTCAGTTGCATAGTTATCAGGAGCACCATCACAAGCATACAGTCTCAAGGCTTGAACTAAGATATCAGCATCAACTTCATACCTACGTCCCTTATATTCAAAAGAGAAAGCAGTGTTTGTTTCATTAACAAGAGTTGTATTCCATACCTTGGTAGGATTTATAAGAGCATACCCAATTGGACATTGGAGTAGGAAATCCTGAATATCAAGAAAAGATTTTTGTAAAAACCCCAAAAATTTTGAACTTTTTGTAACCCTTATGAATAGTGATTTTGCTGATTATGCTGAATAAGAAAACTTTTCATGCCACACTTTGTAGAGGTTCTTTTATTGTTATTCTGCGATCTTATTAGTACTCTATATTGTATATAAGTGTATGTAAAGATCGTCAGAATCCGAATTCGAAACACTTTGATTTTTCCCGAAAATCCACCAGATACCGAAAGAATTGAGTATAAGGTAACAGGATAAAAAGGATTTAAATTCAAGGAGTATAAGAGAGGATCATAAAAGGAATATAATGTATTGAGAAAGGTTAAGGAAACCCAAGTAATAAGATCCCGGGTATGATCCCTCAAACGATAAACGAGAATGAAAGTTAAGCGAACCGTATAACAGATCATCGGTCATTAGCCAAGTAATTAGGAGTTAATCAAAGAGGTTAGTAATGATGATGTCATCACACCAACAAGAAGAGGACAAGTGTGGGAAGATGATATAGGAGGATGATATAAGCATGACCAAAAAGGGAAGGAAGTGTTGGTTGATTATAAACCACACAAAATTTACCATGGTAACAATTCAATTAATCACAAAAATCAAAAGCAACCAAAATAAACACATTTTCTTCTTTCCCCATCTTTTTGCCTCGGCTTTTTGAAGAAAAGCTAGGAAGAAAATTCCAAAACCCAAGCTCCACTTAATCATAATTCAAGAGGTTTGTTTCTTTAGCTTCCATAATTCATAACTTAGATGAGCCATAAGTTTAAGCTCAAGATTCCATGTTTAACATAGCTAATCAATTTGTAACACCCCCAGATCCGGGGTCAGGGATCCGGGTCGTCACGGTCTTTCTTTCCACAGTATCACTTGACTTAATTAATAATAAATAACCTTATGCTGTGACCCCACACTAACACACACCACAACCCGTTATAGTCTCAGAGATGAAATTGAAATAAGTACAAATCCTTGAATCCACAATTAAAAGTTATTACAACCCAAAATGATTACTTGATAAATTTACAGTTAATTGCCATTATCTTCCACAAGTTATAATTATACATAATTGATTCTCAAAAGTAGAATGCCTGATCTACCAATAGATCTACCTCTGCAGCTATAGCAGCTACAGCATCAACGGGAAGACGGGGGACGCTTCCCACGCGCTTGCGCTGGGTCTGCTGGAGTCTGGCCATCTTTCCTAACTGTTGTTGTGTGATGAAGAAATAAAGCAAGAGTGAGCCTTACAGCTCGCAAGATAATATATAGTGATAACAATAATACAAGTATCTAAATGGATACTTACTAGAATTCTTTATCATGTGTAAGGTAATTACTTACTGGATATAATTTTTAAAAGAAGATGAAGTTACCAATTACTTCACTATACTTATACCATTTTTAGAAATCTACTTGAACTACTACTGTTCAAAGTATAATAAGATTCACGAGGTCATCCCATAGATGATACCACAATTAAAACTTGAATATATTTGATCTTTGAAATGTTTTGAAAAGAAATGAAGTTACGAGATACTTCATTCAATGGATACACCAATAAAACTGTTTGACCCTGTCAATGCTTCGGCAACCACCCATTAGTAGCCTTTCGATCGAAATGCTACGGGTAGTGTTGCAGAATTCTCCAAATGGATGATGAACTCATTACGGGAGTTTGCCGCGCCAGGAAGACCACTTACGATGATCAGTCGTAGTAGTACAACCCCACCATTTTCTACATGTAGAGGAGAACCTTTCGGATTTACTTGTCAACCGAACACTGAACTCCTAAGAAATGGACCGCCTTAGCGGAACTTCCAGGCCATTTAGGCCAATATAATAAGGCTGGGCCGGCGCCACTCGACCACTTACGCCACTCCTAGTTCAGATGAAATCCATGACTCTGAAACGTAAAGCTCGTTCCCCCTTTCCCCAAGTAAAAACTTGTTGATACGGCTCCACCAAGAAGTTGTATCTAGTTGGAAAGGAAAACTCACCGATATTTCCGAGGCGATGCATGTTAATGGATTAACTTGTTCCAAGAATCTTACTTCCCGAGTGTTGGGTAAGTAATCAAAAATTCTTTTATCAAGACAACAACCTTGTTGCGAATATAAAATACACCACAGAGCCGGATCCCTCCGGTTTTGAGCGAGTATTTAAATCCCCTTTTTTTTAAAAGGAAGATCTTAAATATAAAAATGAGTTTTGAGATCCGCTCTAACTTTTGAAAATCATTTTAAAGACTTGAAAACACTTTAAAGAGTGTTTGGAATAACGCTGATTTAATAAAGTAAATCAGTCTCAATATAAAGAAATATCTGAATATTATTATTTAAATAATATTCCCATAAAGAGTAATTGAGGTAGAAGTTGGAAAACTTTTACTTGAAATGAATAGTAAATAATCAAAGATATACTTATATGAAAGTAATATCTTTATTTGAATATCAAAAGTAAGTTTGATTATCGAACATTATTCTTTAATAAATAAAGAATATTAATAAATAATAAGCGGAGTCATAATACCTCGAATGAATATTATAAATAATATTCATTAAATAAAATAAAGGAGTCATACATCCTCAAATGAATATCCAAGTAATATTCAATAAATAATATAAAGGAGTCATAAGTCCTCGAATAAATATTCAAGATAATATTCATTAATAAAATAAAGTTATCAAATAAACCTTATTCGATTAATAGTTTTGAAAACTATTACCATATATATATAAAAAAAAATATATATATATATATAAAAATATATATATATATATATAAAATCTACTCGGGATCCTCGACTCCCGGTTTTAGAAAATGCTTTCACCTTTGGGTCCCTATACTAAGGGTATATGCAAATTACCGCTATTCTCTAGCATAGGTATTATCAACTGAACCAACAGATATATATGGCAAGAATAAGAAACAGGCATGCATATGTACCATATCACATGCTACAATATATCGCAAGAATTTGCTAATAACAAATATGCATTTATCGCAAGATCATGCATATACACATATACATCACAACAACAGTTATAACGGGTAGAAAACTTGCCTGAGCGACTGGGGGTGGAAAAAGGCTCGGGACGAGTCTGGTAACCTATAAACAACAAGTAAGTTGGAATTAAACCAAAGTCACTTGTAAATCTATACTTTAACCAACTTATACTCTAACGCTTGTTTTGCGCTTACTGATTCTCTTAAGTCACTCGAGTACCCTCGACTCCACCATTTTTAATAAATTAACCATTACGAGTTTTAAGGCGATTCCTTCGCGAGTGTCTTACCAACTGCCTAACACTCTTACCATAATTGTTTCATACACTAATCAACCCTTTTTGGTCTTTAACCTATGTTTCAAAGTAAGGCGAGGGGAAAAGTTTCGTTCGCGAAATGTCGTTACTTAAAACGGTCGTTTCTCCTAAACCGTACATCGGAATCAAACGTACTACATATCAAAACGAAGCTCGTAACATGAAATATCTAAACATGGCAATGGTCAACATCTAGCAGGGGGTTCTCGGGTCCTAATGTTATGAACAAAAGCAGTCTAAAGTAAATCGGACATTACGACGGCTATGTTTACGCGATTTCCCAAATTTAAACCAACTCAAAACAACCACAATTCAACCCCAATTCACAACCCAATCAAAACTCCATCAAAAATACATTACAACAGCCCCAAACCAACTCATTATAATCCATTTACTTACTCCTAAAACATGAAATTAAAATATACTACATTCTTTAACCAAATCTTAAGATTTCAACAAATCAATCACCACCATTCCAACCCAAACTCTTAAACAAACAAGTTTCAAGCTACTCTTTACCCTCACAACCATAATCAACCTAATATACAAATTAAATCTAGGGTTTGGAGATGGTATACCTTCCTTGAAGTGGTGTGAGTAGCTAGGAAGCCTTAGGAAGCCTTGAGGAGTCTTAGGAAAGCTTGGATCTTAAAGGAAAAACAAGAAAATCAAGTTAAAATTCTTGAAGTCACGATTCATTGTCTTCTTCATTGATTTCTTGAAGAAGATTGAGAAAGAATTGAAGGCTTAAACTCATAAGATAGCCATAACTATGCATAAGGATGACTAGGGAATTATCTTACCAATTTAGGAAGCCTTGATCTTGAGTTTTGAATTTTCTTTCTCTTTGAAATAGTAAAAAGCCGAGAGCATGAAGAAAATAAAATGCCTTGTGTTCTTGTTTTGATGAAAAATGAATTGTTTGGCTTGGTTGGTTGAATATTTGATTTGTTTTTGGTTAATTACCAATTTAACCTTAATTTTTGTGTGGTTAATATTCCACCACATTTCCTTCCCTCTTATGTCATGCTTGCATCACTTTATGATGTCATCATCCCTCCTTTGTCCTCTTTCTATTGGTTGGATGACATCATCCCCACTAATCTCTTTGATTAACTTCCTAATTGTTTGCCTAATGACCGCTGATCTGTTATACGGTTCGCTTAACTTTCGTTTTCGTTTATCGTTTGAGGGATCATACCCGGGATCTTATTACTTAGGTTCCCTTAACCTTTCTCAATATATTATATTCCTTTTATGATCCTCTCTTATAATCCTTTAATTTAAATCCTTTTTATCCTGTTACCTTATACTCAATTCTTTCCGTATCTAATGGATTTTCGGGAAAAATCAAAGTGTTCGGAATTGGATTCTGATGATCTTTACATACACCTATATACCATGTAGAGTACTAATAAAATCTCAGAATATCCATAACAGAACCCCTACATAGTGTGGCATGAAAAGTTTTCTCATTCAGCTAAAACACTATTCACAAGGGTTACAAAAAGTTCAAAATTTTGGGGGTTATTACAGTCTCCCCTCCTTAAAAGGATTCCGTCCCGGAATCAAATAGAAAACAAATGGGGGTACTTTTCTAGCATTGCGCTCTCTAGTTCCCAAGTTGATTCTTCCATATTATGATTCTGCCATAGTACTCTGACTAGCTTGATCACTTTGTTCCGAAGCACCTGCTCCTTCTTATCTATAATCCTTACTGGCTTCTCCACGTAAGTCAGATCTGGTTGCATATCCACCTGCTCGTACTCCACTATGTGTCTGGCATCCCGATGATACTTCCTTAGCATTGACACATGGAACACATTATGAACTTATTGCAAGTTAGGGGGTAAGGCTAGCTCGTAAGCTAACTTTCCAATCCGTCTTAATATCTCAAAAGGTCCAATGTATCTTGGGCTTAGTTGTCCTTTCTTTCCAAATCTCATTAATCCCTTCCAAGGGGATACCTTTAGCAGTACTAAGTCCCCGACTTCATATTCCTTGTCCATTCGGGCTAGGTCTGCATATTTCTTCTGTCTGTCTTGGGCTGCTACAAGCCGTCCTCTGATAAGATCCACTATGTCTTTGGTCCTTTGGACCACTTCGGGTCCGAGCATCTTCCGCTCTCCTACTTCATCCCAGTATAAGGGAGATCGACACCTTCTTCCGTACAGGGCCTCATAAGGCGGCATTCCGATGCTAGCATGAAAGCTATTGTTATAAGAAAACTCGATCAACGGCAAGTGATCATCCCAACTTCCTTTAAGGTTTATTGCACAGACTCTCAACATATCCTCTAGTGTCTGGATGGTCCTTTCACTCTGCCCATCCGTCTGGGGATGGTACGCGGTACTCATATTTAACTTGGTCCCCGCACATTCTTGAAAGCTCCTCCAAAATCTGGAGTTGAATCTGGGGTCTCGGTCTGAGACAATGGACGCTGGGACTCCATGTCGCGTCACTATTTCCTTAAGGTAAATGTCCACCAGTCTATCGATTGTGTATCTCTCATTGATAGGAATGAAATGGGCTGACTTTGTCAGTCGGTCTATAATTACCCATATGGCGTCATGATTGGCTTTCGTCCTTGGCAAGCCTACAACAAAATCCATCGCTATCTGTTCCCATTTCCACTCGGGAATCTCCAGGGGTCGTAAAAGTCTACTGGGTCTCTGGTGCTCTGCCTTTACCCTTTGGCAAGTCAAACATTTGTTTACCCATTCTGCTACGTCCCTCTTCATGTTGGGCCACCAGTAATATTCCTTCAAATCCCTATACATCTTGGTACTTCCCGGGTGAATGGAATACCTTGAACTATGGCTTTCATCCAAAATCTCATCTTTAAGCTCTTGAACGTTCGGAACCCAAATCCGGTAGGAGTACCTCATTATCCCTTTATCATCTTTCTCAGTATGGATCTCCTCTCCAGTCATTGACTTTCTGCCTTCATTCATTATTTTCTCTTGGCACAATCGGATCTTTTCCAATAACTCTGGCTGCATTGAGATCTCAAAAAGCTTTTCAGTTCCGGTTCCAGTTACCTTTACTTCTATTTCCATTCTCTCAAAATCCCTTATCAATTCTTCCGAAGTCGTTATCATTCTGAGTCTTTCCTTTCTACTAAGGGCGTCAGCCACCACATTGGCTTTCCCCGGATGATAGAGAATCTCATAATCATAGTCCTTGATTAGTTCTAACCATCTCCTCTAGCGCATGTTGAGCTCTTTCTGCGTAAATATGTACTTGAGGCTCTTATGGTCTGTGAAAATCTCGCACTTCTCTCCATACAAGTAGTGCCTCCAAATTTTTAAGGCAAATACTATTTCCGCGAGCTCAAGGTCATGAGTAGGATATCTAATCTCGTATTCCTTCAGTTGTCTCGATGCATACGCAATCACTTTACCGTGCTGCATAAGCACACACCCTAATCCTTTGTGCGACGCGTCACTATATATCACAAAATCTCCTTTTCCGCCCGACAATGCCAACATCGGGGCCGTTACCAACCTTTTCTTTAATTCTTGAAAACTGTTCTCGCATTTCTCCGTCCATTCAAACTTCTCTGTCTTACGAGTAAGTCGTGTCAAAGGGGCTGCGATCTTCGCAAAGTCCTGTACAAATCTACGATAGTAGCCGGCCAATCCTATAAAACTCCTTACCTCTGTGGGTGTGGTTAGCCTTTCCCAATTTGAGACCGCCTCTATCTTGGAGGGGTCGACCAATACTCCTTCTTTATTGATCACATGTCCTAAAAACTGTACTTCATTCCGCCAGAATTCACACTTCGAGAATTTGGCAAATAAATGTTCCTCTCTGAGTATTCCTAGAGCTATCCTCAAATGCTCTGCATGTTCTGCCTCAGTCCTCGAGTAAATCAAAATATCATCAATAAAAACTATCACACACTTGTCCAAGTGTTTCTTAAATACTTTATTCATTAAGTCCATGAAAGCCGCTGGGGCATTGGTTAATCCAAAGGACATTACCAAGAACTCATAATGCCCATACCTGGTACGGAACGCTGTCTTGGAAATATCTTTGGGTTTAATCTTTAGTTGGTGATATCCAGTTCTCAGGTCAATCTTGGAAAAATAAACAGCATCCTTTAGCTGGTCGAACAGATCGTCTATTCTAGGTAATGGGTACCTGTTCTTTATGGTTAGCTTGTTCAATTCTCGATAGTCGATGCACAGCCTCATGCTCCCATCTTTCTTCTTAACAAATAAAACCGGTGCTCCCCACGGAGACACACTGGGTCTTATCATACCCTTATCCAAGAGTTCCTGCAATTGGATAGCTAATTCCTTCATTTCTAACGGGGCTAACCGGTAAGGTACTTTTGAAACTGGTGTCGTCCCGGGAGCCAATTCAATAGCAAATTCAATTATTCTATCGGGTGGTAATCCCGGAAGGTCTTGTGGGAATACATCTTCAAATTCGTTGACTACCGGAATATCTTGTAAGTTGGGCACCTCCTTCTGCGTGTCCACCACATAGGCTAGGTAGGCCTCATTTCCTTTTCGTAGCATCCTTCTGGCCTGGGCCATAGTCAAAAATTTATGCGTCTGCCTTTTTCCTCTAAATATAACTTCTTTCTTCCCTGGGATATTTAACTTAACTTTCTTCCCTTTACAGTCTATCTGAGCATCATTGCTAGATAGCCAGTCCATTCCCAAAATTACATCAAACTCCCCTAATTTAATAGGAATCAGATCAACACTAAAAGATTGCTTCCCTATGCCTATCTCACAGGCGGGGTGAATCTGGTTAACAGGAATAATCTCATGATTGGCTATTTCTACTTGTAAGGGTTCTATCAAGGGTTCAGCCTTAAGTCTTAACTTACGCGCAAGGTCCTTTGATATAAAAGATTTAGTTGCTCCCGAATCAAATAAAACATTTGCACTAACTGAATTTAGAGAAAGGATACCTGCTATCACATCTGAATCTTTCATAGCATCCTGGACTGTCATGTTGAAAGTCCTTGCAGTAGGTGGCTTATTGGAGGCAGCCCTGCTGGCTCTTGAAGCTGCTGGTTTGTTCATTGGGCATTCCCTCTTCCAATGACCCGGGCGTCCACACTGATGACAATTGGTGGTTGGAATGACAGCAGGGGCTGACGAAGGGCATTTGTGAGAATAGTGGCCCACTTGCCCACACTTAAAGCAGGTTACTGGTTGGAATAGGACATTCTTGACTTCTGGCCGCTCTGGCTCACATTCATGCTCATTGGCCGCTTAAACCCAGTGTTCCTTCCCGGTAGGGACACTGCTCCTCGATTAAATCTAGTTGGGAAGCTCCTTCCTGCGGAACCTCCACCCATGCTCATACTTTTCCTCTTTATTCCCTTCTTCTCCCTTTCCTTCTGCATCTGTTCACTTCTGGCTTCTACAATCGTTGCCTTTTGCACCAGAGTGGCATAATCCGTAAGCTCAAGGATTGCCACCCTATTCTGAATCCACGGTTTCAGTCCCTGCTGAAACCTTCTAGCTTTCTTTTCCTCGGTGCTCACAAACTCCGGCATAAACCTTGATAACTCAGTAAATTTCGCTTCGTACTCTGCTACAGACAATTTATTCTGCTTTAGCTCCAAGAACTTGAGCTCCATCTGGTCTTCCATAAACCTCGGAAAATACTTTCCCAGAAATAACTGACTGAACCTCTCCTAGGTTATGATAGCATCTGTCTCCATGTTTTTCTTGGCCTCCCACCAGTAGTTAGCCTCTCCTTTCAGAAGGTAGGTAGAAAATACAATCTTCTGTGCCTCATCGGTACTCAGAATCTCAAAGGATTTCTCCATTTCCTTTAACCATGCCCTTGCCTCAACTGGGTCGGCTAATCCGTGGAACTCAGGGGGCTTAAGGGACTTAAAAGCCCTGAAAGAGTTTGCCACAGCATTGTTATTTCCTTGAGGGGGTGGGTTGGGTTGACGTTCCAAATTCTGCCTTAGGAGTTGCATGAACTGGCCCATGAGATCCATGCCTGGGTTTAGTACTGGTTGCTCAACCTCAGTTTCTCCTTCTTCAGCCTCTATCTCAAATCCCTCAACATCATATGTTTCCTCTTCCTCTTCATACAGGGAGTCATCCTGTTCCACATAATCCTCATCTTCCTCTTCACTGTGTTCCTGGTTTCTATTGTCCTGATTATGGCTTCCCTGGTCCTCAGATCCAGGGTTCGCCCTAGTTCCAATCTTTCTTGGCGGCATGATTCTGATAAAAAAATATTATTGGGAAATTCAACGTTAGGTCACAATCATATACAACATTGTGCCTTGCACAGCTCTTATAATGGGGAGAACGTATCTCACAATTCTATTACATTATGACAGTTCTAATACGAAGTGCAGTAATAATAATGATAAAAATAGTGATCTCGTCACTAAGGAACTGAACCGAAAGGAAACAAATATATACATAATGCGAGAAATACATAGTTTGATCTGGTCAAAAGTACAACAGTGCTACAGCCATCTGTCCCAAAAGTGATACACAAGAGTCTATCTGTCTAGTCAGAAAAAAGGATGCTATATACAAGTCACTATCCCGTAAAATTGGCTCTTACTAAGGCCTCGGCTAACTAGATAACTAGACTATTCCATCGTCAATCCTGAATCACACACCGGAGCGGGTCAGCTCCCATACCCTTTCCATCGCACGACGGAAGATATAGTCGGCCTGCCGCCTGGAGATCCTACCATGCCTGTACCCCTGGAGAGATCTGAGTCTCGCTCAGGACGTGAACTCTATCCCCGTAAGCTCCCTCCTCAAGGATCGGGGTATAGAAGCCCTAGTCTCATAAGCTCGGGTATGCCTGCCCGCCCTCTCCGCATCTAACTCCCTCCTGGCCTCATCCAGTCGGGCCTGGGCAACAGCCACTCGGGTCCTCAGTACATCCTGAACATAGCCTTGGGCTAACGAAGACTGCCTGTGGGCAGGGTAAAGAGGTGGTGAATCCAGAGCCGCTGGGGTGCCTCCTCAGTCTGCCTAGGCTCAGAAGTATGGGTCTCTGAGCTATCATCATAAGGGATCCAAGATAGTGGTGGAGGGGTAGGAGCTCTGACCACCGGAAGTGTGGGTAAAGGGGTACCAGCATACACTACCATAGGTCCGACACGCTCCTCAGCTACTGGGACCTCATCCGGGTCCTCCTCATTTGGAATAGCAATGACCTCTGTCTCTGACTCCTCTGAGGGGTCCTCCTCATCCTCCTCCATCTCAGGCTCCTCCTGATCCTCAACATCTAGCAGTGCCTCATCATTCTCACGCTCGAACATCTCAGGGTCCTCAATCTCAGGCGCCTACACATTAAACGAGCTAAGTTACTATCATGATACTTATAAGGGTTCCCGTAAGGGTTTTAACTGTCAGCACAACTTTAAGTAGTCCGACCATGAACTTGGCAAGAGTTCTTATTATCTTTGTGAGTTTGTTATTATATCGTCGCATCATCTCTGAGGTTTATAACGCTTAGCTCTGATACCATTTCTGTAACACCCCCAGATCCGGGGTCAGGGATCCGGGTCGTCACGGTCTTTCTTTCCACAATATCACTTGACTTAATTAATAATAAATAACCTTATGCTGTGACCCCACACTAACACACACCACAACCCGTTATAGTCTCAGAGATGAAATTGAAATAAGTACAAGTCCTTGAATCCACAATTAAAAGTTATTACAACCCAAAATGATTACTTGATAAATTTACAGTTAATTGCCATTATCTGCCACAAGTTATAATTATACATAATTGATTCTCAAAAGTAGAATGCCTGATCTACCAATAGATCTACCTCTGCAACTATAGCAGCTACAACATCAACCGGAAGACGCGGGACGCTTCCCACGTGCTTGCGCTGGGTCTGCTGGAGTCTGGCCATCTTTCCTAACTGTTGTTGTGTGATGAAGAAATAAAGCAAGAGTGAGCCTTACAGCTCGCAAGATAATATATAGTGATAACAATAATACAAGTATCTAAATGGATACTTACTAGAATTCTTTATCATGTGTAAGGTAATTACTTACTGGATATAAGTTTTAAAAGAAGATGAAGTTACCAATTACTTCACTATACTTATACCATTTTTAGAAATCTACTTGAACTACTATTGTTCGAAGTATAATAAGATTCACGAGGTCATCCCATAGATGAGACCACAATTAAAACATGAATATATTTGATCTTTGAAATGTTTTGAAAAGAAATGAAGTTACGAGATACTTCATTCAATGGATACACCAATAAAACTGTTTGACCCTGTCAATGCTTCGGCAACCACCCATTAGTAGCCTTTCGATCGAAATGCTACGGGTAGTGTTGCAGAATTATCCAAATGGATGATGAACTCATTACGGGAGTTTTCCGCGCCAGGAAGACCACTTACGATGATCAGTCGTAGTAGTACAACCCCACCATTTTCTACATGTAGAGGAGAACCTGTCGGATTTACTTGTCAACTGAACACTGAAATCCTAAGGAATGGACCGCCTTAGCGGAACTTCCAGGCCATTTGGGCCAATATAATAAGGCTGGGCCGGCGTCACTCGACCACTTACGCCACTCCTAGTTCAGATGAAATCCATGACTCTGAAACGTAAAGCTCGTTCCCCCTTTCCCCAAGTAGAAACTTGTTGATACGGCTCCACCAAGAAGTCGTATCTAGTTGGAAAGGAAAACTCACCGATATTTCCCAGGCGCTGCCTGTTAATGGATTAACTTGTTCCAAGAATCTTACTTCCCGAGTGTTGGGTAAGTAATCAAAAATTCTTTTATCAAGACAACAAGCTTGTTGCGAATATAAAATACACCACAGAGCCGGATCCCTCCGGTTTTGAGCGAGTATTTAAATCCCCTTTTTTTTTAAAAGGAAGATCTTAAATATAAAAATGAGTTTTGAGATCCGCTCTAACTTTTGAAAATCATTTTAAAGACTTGAAAACACTTTAAAGAGTGTTTGGAATAACGCTGATTTAATAAAGTAAATCAGTCTCAATATAAAGAAATATCTGAATATTATTATTTAAATAATATTCCCATAAAGAGTAATTGAGGTAGAAGTTGGAAAACTTATACTTGAAATGAATAGTAAATAATGAAAGATATACTTATACGAAAGTAATATCTTTATTTGAATATCAAAAGTAAGTGTGATTATCGAACATTATTCTTTAATAAATAAAGAATATTAATAAATAATAAGCGGAGTCATAATACCTCGAATGAATATTATAAATAATATTCATTAAATAAAATAAAGGAGTCATACATCCTCAAATGAATATCCAAGTAATATTCAATAAATAATATAAAGGAGTCATAAGTTCTCGAATGAATATTCAAGATAATATTCATTAATAAAATAAAGTTATCGAATAAACCTTATTCGATTAATAGTTTTGAAAACTATTACCATATATATATAATATATATATATATATAAAAAATCTACTCGGGATCCTCGACTCCCGATTTTAGAAAATGCTTTCACCTTTGGGTCCCTATACTAAGGGTATATGCAAATTACCGCTATTCTCTAGCATAGGTATTATCAACTGAACCAACAGATATATATGGCAAGAATACGAAACAGGCATGCATATGTACCATATCACATGCTACAATATATCGCAAGAATTTGCTAATAACAAATATGCATTTATCGCAAGATCATGCATATACACATATACATCACAACAACAGTTATAACGGGTAGAAAACTTGCCTGAGCGACAGGGGGTGGAAAAAGGCTCGGGACGAGTCTGGTAACCTATAAACAACAAGTAAGTTGGAATTAAACCAAAGTCACTTGTAAATCTATACTTTAACCAACTTAGACTCTAACGCTTGTTTTGCGCTTACTGATTCTCTTAAGTCACTCGAGTACCCTCGCCTCCACCATTTTTAATAAATTAACCATTACGAGTTTTAAGGCGATTCCTTCGCGAGTATCTTACCAACTTCCTAACACTCTTACCATAATTGTTTCATACACTAATTAACCCTTTTTGGTCTTTAACCTATGTTTCAAAGTAAGGCGAGGGGAAAAGTTTCGTTCGCGAAACGCCGTTACTTAAAACGGTCGTTTCTCCTAAACCGTACATCGGAATCAAACGAACTACATATCAAAACGAAGCTCGTAACATGAACTATCTAAACATGGCAATGGTAAACATCTATCAGGGGGTTGTCGGGTCCTAATGTTATGAACAAAAGCAGTCTAAAGTAAATCGGACATTACGACGGCTATGTTTACGCGATTTCCCAAATTTAAACCAACTCAAAACAACCACAATTCAACCCCAATTCACAATCCAATCAAAACTCCATCCAAAATACATTACAACAGCCCCAAACCAACTCATTATAATCCATTTACTTACTCCTAAAACTTGAATTTAAACTATACTACATTCTTTAACCAAATCTTAAGATTTCAACAAATCAATCACCACCATTCCAACCCAAACTCTTAAACAAACAAGTTTCAAGCAACTCTTTACCCTCACAACCATAATCAACCTAATATACAAATTAAAGCTAGGGTTTGGAGATGGTATACCTTCCTTGAAGTGGTGTGAGTAGCTAGGAAGCCTTAGGAAGCCTTGAGGAGACTTAGGAAAGCTTGGATCTTAAGGAAAACAAGAAAATCAAGTTAAAATTCTTGAAGTCACTATTCATTGTCTTCTTCATTGATTTCTTGAAGAAGATTGAGAAAGAATTGAAGGCTTAAACTCATAAGATAGCCATAACTATGCATAAGGATGACTAGGGAATTATCTTACCAATTTAGGAAGCCTTGATCTTGAGTTTTGAATTTTCTTTCTCTTTGAAATAGTAAGAAGCCGAGAGCATGAAGAAAATAAAATGCCTTGTGTTCTTGTTTTGATGAAAAATGAATTGTTTGGCTTGGTTGGTTGAATATTTGATTTGTTTTTGGTTAATTACCAATTTAACCTTGATTTTTGTGTGGTTAATATTCCACCACATTTCCTTCCCTCTTATGTCATGCTTGTATCACTTTATGATGTCATCATCCCTCCTTTGTCCTCTTTCTATTGGTTGGATGACATCATCCCCACTAATCCCTTTGATTAACTTCCTAATTGTTTTCCTAATGACCGCTGATCTGTTATACGGTTCGCTTAACTTTCGTTTTCGTTTATCGTTTGAGGGATCATACCCGGGATCTTATTACTTAGGTTCCCTTAACCTTTCTCAATATATTATATTCCTTTTATGATCCTCTCTTATAATCCTTTAATTCAAATCCTTTTTATCCTGTTACCTTATACTCAATTCTTTCCGTATCTAATGGATTTCCGGGAAAAATCAAAGTGTTCGGAATTGGATTCTGATGATCTTTACATACACTTATATACCATGTAGAGTACTAATAAAATCTCAGAATATCCATAACAGAACCCCTACATAGTGTGGCATGAAAAGTTTTCTCATTCAGCTAAAACACTATTCACAAGGGTTACAAAAAGTTCAAAATTTTGGGGGTTATTACACAATTCATCAAAGTTCTTGGTAAATAGTGTTTTCAAGAAACTAACTTTATGTTTTCTTATGTTTTCTTCAAGATCCAAGCTTAGTAGAGATAGTTAGTGGTTATTTAAGGCTTCCTAAGTGATTCTTCACTCTCCAAGGAAGGTATAACTTCTCAAACCCTTAGTCCTAAGTTTTGTTGGTTTGGATTTCATAATGTTTAGATGATGGGTTAGTGTAATGGGTGTGTACTCATGTTTAGAGCTTTGTTTAGTAAGTGGTTTTGTTGATTTTGGAGTTAGGAGTGATACTTGTTGGATTTGATGTTCTTGGTCACATTTTGACTTGGTTTAGATGAATAAGTTGAGATCTTGAGTTATAGTTAAATGATCTTGTATTGTGGTTGAATGATGTTGGAATGGTGTTGATTGGTGGTGGTTTGATGTTGAATTGATTTGGTAAAAATTTGGGAATTTCTAAGTTATAGTCGTCGTAATGCCCAATTTTCCTTAAACTGTTTTGTGCTTAAATTTTGCACCCGACCACTCACTGCCAGAAACTGACCATTACCATGTTTAGATAGTTCATGTTATGAGCTTCGTTTTGATATGTGGTTCGCTTGAATCCGATGTACGGTTTAGGAGAAACGACCGTTTTAAGTAACGGTGTTTCGCGAACGAACCATTTCCCCTCGCCTTACTTTAAAACCTTGGTTAAGGCCCTTAAATGACTAATTGGAGTATGAAACAATTATGTAAAGTGGATTAGGCAGTTGGTAGGGTACTCGTGAAAGAATCACCTTAAAATTCTTAATGGTTAATTTATTAAAAATGGTGGAGCCGAGGGTACTCGAATGACTTATGTGATTCGTTAAGCGTAGAAGTGACCATAAGCGAACGTTAGGGTTCAATTGGTTAAAGTCTAGTTTCTTAAGCGACTGGGGTTTAATTCCGACTTATGTTGTTGTTCATAGGTTATCGGACCCACTCTAAGCTTAAGTATATCCGGGAACACTCAGGCAAGTTTTCTACCCGTTATACTGTTGTTGTGATGTATATATGTATATGCATTATCTTATGATAGATGCATGATTGTTATTAGCAAATCTTGCGATATATTGGAGCACGTGATATGGTATATATGCATGTCTGTTTCGTAATCTTGATATCTAATTGTTGATTCAATTGCTTATAAACTGCATAATACCTATGCTAGAGATAAGCAGTAGTTGCGTATACCCTTAGTATAGGGGACCCAAAGGTGAACATTTTCTAAACCGGGAGTCGATGTTCCCGAGTATATTATGTATATATTTATACATATATATAGATATAGTTTTTAAAACTATTAATCGAATAAGGTTTATTCGATAACTTTATTTTATTTAATGAATATTATTTTGAATATTCATTCGAGGACTTATGACTCCGTTTATTTTATTTAGTGAATATTATTTTGAATATTCATTCGAGGACCTATGACTCCGCTTATTTTATTAAATAATATTCTTTATTTTATTAAAGAATAATGTTTCGATAATCAAACTTATTTTCGATTATTCAAATAAAGATCGTACTTTCGTATAAGTATATCTTTAGTTAATCATTATTATTCATTTCAAGTATGAGTTTTAAAACTTCTACTTCAACTATTTTTATAAAGATCATCCTTTATGGGAATATTATTTAAACAATAATATTCAGATATTTTCTAATATATTGGGACTGATTTATTTTATTAAATCAGCATTTCTCCAAACATTCTTAAAAATGTTTTTGAGTCTTCAAAATGATTTTAAAAGTTAGGGCGGATCCCAAAACTCATTTTTATATTTAAGATCCTCCTTTCGAAGGGGATTTAAATACTCGCTCAAAACCTAAGGGATCCGGCTCTGTGGTGTATTTTATATTCGCAACAAGGTTGTTGTTTTGATAAAAGAGTTTTTGATTACTTACCCAACACTCGGGAAGTAAAATTCTTAGAACAAGTTAATCCATTAACAGGCACCGCCTGGGAAATATAGGTGAGTTTTCCTTTCCAACTAGATACGACTTCTTAGTGGAGCCGTATCAACAAGTTTCCACTTGGGGGAAAGGGGGGACGAGCTTTACGTTTCAGAGTCATGGATTTCATCTGAACTAGGAGTGGCGTAAGTGGTCGAGTGGCGCCGGCCCAGCCTTATTATATTGGCCCAAATGGCCTGGAAGTTCCGCTAAGACGGTCCATTCCTTAGGAGTCCAGTGTTCGGTTGACAAGTAAATCCGACAGGTTCTCCTCTACATGTAGAAAATGGTGGGGTTGCACTACTGCGACTGATCATCGTAAGTGGTCTTCCTGGCGCGGCAAACTCCCGTAATGAGTTCATCATCCAATTGGATATTTCTGCAACACTACCCAGAGCACTTCGATAGAAAGGCTACGGCTGGGCGATTGTTGAGTGTTGGCAGGGTCGAGTTTTCAAAATGATGTTTTCATCAAATGAAGTATCTCATAACTTCATTTCATTTTGATGATATTTCAAAGATTGATTCTATATAAGTTTTGTCTTATAGCTTCATCTATGGGATGAACTATTTATACCTTGAACGGTGGTAGTTCAAGTAGTATTCGGAAAAAGATATAAGTATATTGGAGTATCTTGTAACTTCACCTTTTCAACTTATAGCTAGTAAATGATTATCTTATGCATGACAAAGATTTTCAGAAAAAAACGTTGAGACAAGGTTAGATATATGAGATCACCTTGAAATGATATTTTTATACAGTTATAAACTGGAACTCTGTGTATATTATGCATGGCAGAGGATTTCAAAAATTTTGAAAAGTATATATACTTATATACTGAATATCTTGCGACTTGGTCGCGTTAAGATATCAATCTTGGTTCATTTCTTCTTGACCAAGACTTTCATGAGTACTATGAGAATGCTCATATATTGTTAATTATTATACATATTATTTCGGTGGGCTTGTTGCTCACCCTTGCTTTCTTCTTTCATCACACAACAACAGATAGACAAGATGAACAGGATCAAGCTCCCAATTCGCGAGCGGATAGGAAACGTTCCGCAGTTTCCTGTAGGCGTTTATGCCGTTGTAGCTTAGGTAGGATCTACCAATAGGCTAGGCTTTCAACTTTTGATGTACCAGACTTATGTATATTTATGAATTGTAATAATGGAAAGGAATATGTAAATTATTCAGAAACCCTTTTTAAGGTGAAATGGTTTATAATTGTGAAATAAAATGACTTGTGTTATTTTTGGTATTCATCTCTAGGACTATAACTTGTGGTGTGTGTGTGTGTATATTGTGGGGTCACAATACGCAGTAGTTGGTTGACTGTTAAGATTAAGTATTGATAAGGGAAATGGAACTCGTGACAACCCGAATCCCCGACCCCGGATTTTGGGGTGTTACAATTTTGGAAACTGCTTATGTGTAAGCAGAGCCAAATAGTTATTGGTGCCAAAGGTGTTTCCATGAATGATAGTTGTTAGGCTGAAAAATGATGAAACTTCAGAAGATGACATGATGTATGTAGGAGTTGAGTAATGATATGGGTGAGTTGTAGATAGTGATGTTGTGTGTATGATGATTTGTGTCACTGAAGTTCTTATGGGTATATAGGTGTGCAGAGCTGAATTGTGTATAACATACACATACGAAGAAGGAATCTTATATAATTAGACTTCTGACATATGGCAATTATTGAGTAATAGGATTTAAAAGTGGAGTAAAGTGCGGAATTAGCAACAAAATACACACAGCTTTTTCAAGAATTCACCGTGTGAAATTGTTCAACATATAATCCACTATTAATCAATAATTGAATAAGATATTCAATTGCAGCACTAAAAAACTCAGAAATTCTTTAAAAATAATATTCTAAATTAGAATATGCTGACCTGTCGTCAATATTTGGAATTGCTTACCCTTCAGGATTTGACAATCTCAGGAGTCATCGACTAAAATTAATTAGTATTTGTCAAAAACGTAAACTCATTAGAATACCACAATTTAATCTTAATAACCATCCAAATATACAGGATAAGTGTATGATTTAGAGATTAATAGGCAACAAGAAGAACAATCACATGCACACACAAATAAAGAGCAGGGATTAAATCTTGTAAACAAAAATTTCATTAATAGATTAAAAGATTACATTTCATGAAATTTTGAGTACATGCATGAGAAATTACAAGAGGATCCTAGTCTAGTAGATAAGAACTTCAACAGCCTTAGTCTAAGAAGCCCGACAAAGCTGATGGTGAAAAGAAACAGGTAGAGGATGTTTGTCGGGAGGACTAAGGTGGTGGATGATCAGGACTTTTGTTAAGAATATGTTGTGAACTTTATGATAAGTTGAACAAAACACCTTAGTATATTTAACTTAGTGTTTTTGTAGCTCTCGACGGATGTTTTACTATAGTCCCGACGGATGAATTTTATAGTCCCGATGAATGATATCTGAACATCCATCGAGAGTGTAGTTTATGTAACAATAAGTATTGTAGCACATTTCTGCAAACAACAATGTTTTAGTTGTGTAGATGTTGTAGGATTCTTTAAGTCATGTTGACTACTAGATTGATATGCAGAATAGGTTGGCTAATTGTAAGTATAAGATGTCTTGCAATTCTGTATAAGTGAAATAGAGTCAAGTGGAAGAAAGACTTCCGATGGATGATCGACAGATAATCAACAAGGCTCTCGGCGGATGACCAACATAGTCCCGACGGATGATAATATCCAAAATAGCAGTTGACAGTGACAACACAGTCATATGCTTTGGGTGTTTGCAAATAGAATGTGGCAGCCTAATTGCAGGATTTAGAGAACAAAGAGGCATTACCATTTCCATGCAATTATGAAGATATTCAAGGATGCTGGATAGAGTAATGTAGCAGCATGAAGTTAGACTAGATACAATTTATCTTATTGTCTTGTCTTACTATCATGTAACTTGGGAATATATAAACCAAGAGTAGCAAGTTAAAAATTATCCAAGTTAGAAAGAAAAACTAGAGAAATAGAAAAAGCAAAATCTATAAAGAATTTCTCAGTTGCTCTTGTTGTTCAGTTTGTAAGCAGCTGTTTGCTATTCAAGCATCACAGAGTTTTCATCTTTATATATATATCTCTGGTGGATAATTTCAAATCCACTAGAAAGTTTTAAATCCTTGTGTTTTATTGCTTTGTGTTTTAATTTCTATTTTACTTTCATTCTGAACTTCTTGCAAAATCAAACACAGTTATATATTAAGTATGAACATTCTTAAAATCAGAAAAAGAAGCCAGAATTATATTCAACCCCCCTTTTATAATTATTTTTGCATTGTTTGGGAATAACAACTTCTTCCTGCTTTCAACAAAGAGAAGTTCAAGATGAATGATCCTCTCTTGCTGACGAAGGGTGGAGAGATGAAGTGCTCTCTGAAAGCCCAGAAAGTCAGTTTTGGTGACTTCTGGGAGTTAAATCCAAATGCCATTGGAATAGCGGTGATGTTCCATGAACTTGGCACCCCACCACGAAAGAGTGTCACCATATTTGTGCCATGGTTGTAAAACCAACCGAAGTTCTCTATTGTTTGAGAGTGAAGGAGATGAAAAGTGATGGTGATTTGAGAGTTTTGTGTTTGGGAAGATATGATTAGACTGGATGATGAATGGTGGTTTAAATAACCAAGAGAGGGGAAATATTAGAGGACTAGGGGTTTGGTTAATTGTTAACTGGAGAGTTAACTGAATGATTTAACCAAAAAAATATCTAAGTGATACGCGTATCCCTAGACTGATTTATAGTGTTGACAAAGATATATGTATACATGCACATTTAGCAAATATATTACTTAATTGAACATGTATATAGAGAAATACATCATTAATTCCCAAAATAATATCTTTAAAAAATTTAGAACAAAATCAGGATTTGATCAATTTATATCAGGATTTGATCAAATAAACAAAAAATTATTTGTCCAAACAAACTATACCAAGTTCATTGACAAGCTTTGTAAATATTGCTTCAGGTAATGGCTTTGTGAAGATATCAGCCAGCTGCTGATCATTAGAAATAATATGAAGCTCAATTGTCCCTTCCATGACATGTTCTCTAATAAAGTGATATCTGATACTGATATGTTTAGTAAGAGAGTGTTGCACTAGATTTCCTGTCAATTCAATAGAATTTTGATTATCACAATAAATAGGAATTTTAGAAAATGATAATCCATAGTCCATGAGACGGTTCTTCATCTATAGTAACTGTGCACAGCAGCTTCCATCTGCAATATATTCAGCCTCAGCAGTTGAAGTAGAAATGGATTTCTGCTTCTTACTGAACCATGAAACTAATCTTCCTCCCATAAACTGACAACTTCCAGAGGTACTCTTCCTGTCTATTTTGCATCCAGCAAATTCAGCATCTGAATATCCACACAATCCAAAGTCAGCTTCCCTTGCATACCATATACCAAGTGAAGCAGTACCCTTGAGATATCTAAAGATTCTCTTAAGTACGATAAGATGTGGCTCCCTAGGATTTTCCTGAAATCTTGCACACAAACAGGTGGCAAATATAATGTCTAGCCTACTAGCCGTTAGGTACAAGAGAGAACCAATCATACCTCTATACTTTGTGACATCAACTGTTATACCTTCATGAGGATCAAGCTTTGTAGCAGTTGTCATAGGAGTAGTTGTAGTTGCACTTTCTTGCATATTAAACCTTTTCAACACATTCTTTGTGTACTTGGACTGATTAATGTAGATGCCATTATTAGTCTTTTTAATTTGCAATCCCAAGAAATAGCTCATCTCTCCCATGATACTCATTTGATATCTTGATTGCATCAACTTGGAGAACTTATCACACAGTTTTTGATTAGTTGATCCAAAAATGATATCATCCACATAAATTTGAACTAAAAGAAAATCTTTACCTTTATTTAGATAAAATATTTTTTTATCAGTTGTACCTCTTTTGAATCCACTTTCAAGTAGAAACTGAGCAAGGGTCTCATACCATGCTCTAGGTGCTTGGTTTAGTCCATAGAGTGCTTTGTCAAGTTTATAGACATAATCAGGATGTTTAGGATCCACAAAACCCGGTGGTTATTCAACATAGACTACTACTTCAAGTTCTCCATTGAGAAATGCACTCTTGACATCCATCTGAAAGACTTTGAATTTCTTGTGTGCAGCATATGCCAAGAAAATTCTGATTGCTTCCATCCTAGCAACATGAGCAAATGTTTCATCATAGTCAATGCCTTCATATTGGGAATATCCTTTAGCCACTAACCTTACCTTATTTCTGACGATGGTTCCATCAAAATCAGTTTTATTTCAGAAGACCCACTTTGTACCTACAGTACCTCTCAACAAGATTGATCTGTTTGGTTGACCTGTTCTTAGGTCTAGGCACCAGCTTCCATACTTCATTCCTTTCAAACTCATTCAACTCTTCTTGCATATTTATGACCCAATCTGCATCCTTAAGTGCATCTTCTATTTTCTTTGGCTCTTCCTTTGAAAGTAGATTGTGATACAGACATTTATTTTAAGTTGCACTTCTTGTCTTTACAACTTTATCAGAATTTCCAATGATCAGATCAGTAGTAAGATCTTTGGTCCATTTTTTGGCATGAGGAAATGTCCTTCTTGAGTAAGATGCCCCCCTGAATCATGTGCCTCATCAAATGCATTTGAGGCTCCCCCTGAATCAGTGTTGGTAACTCTTGATGAAGTATTAGGACTTGACTCATGTTCTTCTGATATTAAATCAGCATTAGATTCTGAGTGATCAGATTGAGAAGAAACTTGAGTTGACTCCTTAATGTTAGTACTATCAGTTGAACCTTGTTGTTGCTCCCCCTCAACATGTGCAAGTTCATTAGTACATTGATCATCTTCAGGATCTGAAGAAGTATCAGAATTTGGATCATCAGTATTTGATAATCCATTAGAGTCTGATGCAGATTCTAACAGTGCTTTTTCATTTGCAAAGATCAAACTTTCATTAGAGTCTTCTTCAAAACCAGGAATCTTCTTATCATTAAAAGATACATTGATAGAGATAATTATAGTATTTGTTCTCAGATTGAAAACTTTGTATGCTCTTGATGGTGAGTAACCAACAAAGATTCCTTCATCAACTTTTGATTCAAATTTTCCTAGCTGATAAGTATGAGTTCTCAGAACAAAACACTTACATCTAAATACATGGAGATGTTTGAGACTGGGCTTCTTTTCTTTCAGCATCTGATAAGGAGTAACACCATGTTTGTTTATCATTGTGATATTCTGAGTGTAACAGGCTATGTTTGCTGCTTCAGCCCAGAAGTAAGTGGGTAGTTTGGCTTCTTCTAGCAGAGTCCCCCCCCAGCTTGAATCAAGGTTCTGTTCTTCCTCTCAACAACACCATTTTGTTGAGGTGTACCAGGAGCTGAGAATTGTTGTTGTATGCCTTTGTACTCACAGACTTCCTCCATCTTTGAGTTCTTGAACTCAGTGCCATTATCACTTCTCAGTATTTTTACTTTGAAGTTGGATCCATTTTCAATTTGCTTTACATGATCCAGAAGAATTTCTGGAGTTTTATCCTTCCTGTGTAGAAAATAAACCCAAGTATATCTAGTGAAATCATCAACGATTACAAGTGTGTACCTTTTTTGTTGGTAGACATTATGTTCACTGGTCCAAAGAGATCCAAGTGTAGCATATGTTATGGTTCAGTGATAGAGAATTATGTTTTACTTTTGAAACATACTCTTCTTTGTTTAGACTTTTAGAAAGCATCATAAAGACCATCAGATGAGTATAACATATTTGGAAATCCTCTTACTAGCTCCTTCTTGGCAAGTTCATTGATAGAATTGAAGTTGAGATGTGAGAGCTTCTTGTGCCAGTTCCAACTCTCATCTATTGATGCCTTAGAGATAAGGCAAGTAGCTTCTTTCTTAAGACTTTCATGTAGCCTTGCTTCATACAAGTTAACATGTCTATATCCTATCAAGATAACTTTCTTTATCTTGTTATGAACAACTTCACAGTGAGAGTCATAGAATACTACATGATAACCTCTGTCAGTGATTTGACTGATGCTCAGTAGGTTGTGCTTCAGTCCTTCCACCAAAGCTACATCTTCTATTACCACCTTTCCAATCACCAAGTTGCCATATCCCAGATTGTGTCTGATATTTCCATCCCCATAAGATACATCTGGTCCAGCCTTCCTTTCAAATTCTGACAGCAGGGATTTATTTCTAGTCATGTGTCATGAACATCCACTATCCAAGACAAGAATATTTATCCTGTTACCCTACAATCAGAAGAGTGATTAATTAGAAGGATTTTTAAGGACCCACACTTGTTGGGTCCTCATTTTGAATAACTTAAGTTTCTGTGATTCAGAGTTACTTCTGACAGTTTTTCCCTTATCAGGATTTGTTTTATCAGAAGTAGATTTAGTAGAACTAGAAGTGTTAATCACATAAGCAATTTTATTGAATTTTAGCAAAGGTTCATAGTAATTATGATACAGCTTATGATAAGAACTACAAGTGTAAATTGAATGCCAACTACTACCACAATAAAAACAAGGGTTTTGTGGTTTGTAAAATACTGATCTACCCCTAACATCAGACTCAAGAATAGCAGTTTTCTTTTTCTTACTCCTCCTGCAATCAATAGCAAGATGATTAGTATTATCACAGTTAAAACAAGTTTTTCTAGGAGCATTGGGAACAAACTTATAGTAAGATTCCTTAGAAATACCTTGCTTACTATTCATGTTTCTTTTTGGACTTTTTAATTGAGGTTTGTTAGTAACCTTAGATAATTTCTTTCTCAATTGTCCTTTAGACAAAAGTCCTATGTTCTTTTCTTTCTTAATAGTCTCTTTATTTTCCTTTCTTTGAGTTTTATCATTTACTTTATTTTCTTGGGATGTAGAGGTTGAACCCTTCTCAAAAGTAGATTTGGGTTCATCAGCTTCTGAAGAAATAAACTTAACAGTAGTCTTAAGGGTAATTTCATTTTCAGTGTCAACATCCTTAATTCCATCTACATAGCCAAGACATTCTCTCCAGTTTTTTTTAGAAATCATCTCATGAACCTTTTTGCCTGAATCAGTCCAGGCTTTAAGGGTTTTCCTCTCATTTTTTAAGCCATTTTCTAATATACTGTACTTAGCCTCTAGTATCTTTTCTGTGTGTTTAGCTTTCTCACATTCTTTTTGAATTTCAATCTAATTTACTAAGTCAGACTCTAAACGATCATTCCTAGATTTTAAGACTTCACTTTCAGTTAACAGTCTATTATTCTCTAGAATCTTATTCTTAAAATTTCCATGGAGAGACTTAAGAATAGATTTCAATTCAGATATATCTTCAGTATCAAGAGAAAAGAAAGAAGTTGATACCTTAGATTCAGAAGAAGCAGGATCATCAAAACTAGCCATCAATGCATAGCATGTTTCTTCATTTTCAGAATCAGTGGAATCCATCCAATCCTTACTTGATGTAATCAAAGCTTTGTTCTTCCCTTTGTCATTCTTTGCCTTTTTTGCATTCTGTAGCAAAGTGACTAGGTTCATCACAGTTGTAGCACTTGATCTTTGATCTTTCAACTTTCCCAGCTTTAAAATCCTTTCTTTCTCTTCTTCCAAAAGACTTCCTTTCTCCTCCAGTCTACTTCTTCCTGAAGCTTCTATTCTTTTGAGACTTCCTGAACTGCATCCTCTTGAAGCCCTTAACCATCATTGCAGCCATCTACATGACATCAGAATCTGTTATATTCTTATCACTTTCAGAATCAGTATCATCATCAGGATTTGATGATGAATCATCAGTATCTGATTCTGGAATATAATTCTTTTTCCTTGTAGCTTCAACTGACCTGTCTTTTGAAGCTTTAGCATTCACTTTCAAAGCAACTGATTTTCCCTTGTTGCTTTTCCTCCGTTTCCTTTGCTGAACTTCCAAATCATGAGTTCTCAGCATGCCATAGATTTCATCCAGGGTGACATTTTCCAAATCATACTGATGTCGTATGATTGAAGTATGAGTCTCCCATTCCTCATTCAAAGCTCTCAGAAACTTGGTGTTTGAATCTTCCAGATCGTACACCTTTCCTACCAAAGATAGATTGTTAAGCAGAGTGAAAAACCTGTCATAGATGTTGGTGAGACTTTCATCAGACTTGGCCTCAAAATGTTCATATTCTTGAATTAGAATAGCCCTTATGTTCTTCTTGATGGCCATGGTTCCTTGACATTGAGTTTCAAGGGCATCTCAGCTCTCTTTGGCAGTCTTGTAGGTTATAACTCTTTTTGACATTACAGAGTCAAGACTGTTATGCAGAATGTTTCTTACCTTTGCATCCTTCAGCACATTGGCTTTCTATTCTAGTGTCCACTCCCTCTTCTCCTTCAACTGAAGGTGTTCATCAACAGTAGGAGTTGCAGGTATCAATTTTGTTGGCTTGTAAGGTCCCTCATTGATTACGTCGAGGTAGTCTGGATCTGTAGCTTCCAAGTGCATTAGCATCTTCACCTTCCATGTAGGGTATTCAGTCTTTTTCAGAATGGGGATTTTGATACTCTCATACTTGTTCAGAGACATGTTTAGATCGTTTCTGATAGTAAATTATCAGTTCACTCTGATACCAATTATTGCCCAGTAATAATACAATTGTTTAAGGGTGGTTGGATACAATTGTATAAATGTTTTGAACAAGTATGAAAAATATAACAGTTCTTTATATTTCTGATAAAAACTGTTACAAACTCTCTCAAGAAATATTGATGTTCTTGAGAGCTGCGAGGTCGTATAATACTCAAGTTAATTCACTATGTGATGACCTAAACTGTGTTTATATATTACACAGCTGCTACAAATCAAACTAAGATATGTACTATCAAATACTAATAGAAAAGGATACATATCTATAACTGAATAGATAAAGTCCTTTGACTTAGAACATAATAGATATCTATTCCTCATACTAAGGAACATAACCAATCTTCATAGCTGATCGTCTCCAGATGCTGATGACATACAAATATTGATGATGTATCAAATCTTGATGACACACTAAATACTGATGACATCTAAACCACGTCCAGATCCTGAGCTTCTTCTGATCATTGAGAATCAGTATGTAACATAGGAGGTTAAGGGTTTGATTATAGGTGTCTCAGGTTTTATTTTAAGCTATTAATATTGAGTTTTCATGTACGAATCTGTGATTTTGATGTTGGCCGGAAAAGTTTGGAGTTTTGATCGGAGAATGATTTTGTAGGATGTTTTTGGTTCATTTTGGCCGGAGATATTTATTTACTTATATGCCTTATTACTTATAGAGACGAGTCCAATAAATTCCGAAAATTAGGAAACGAGACCGAGATTATTCAGAAATGCGAATAGTGAGTCGATTTCAATCCTAAAAATTATTTCAAGCCTAGAATGACTATGTGACTTATGTGCTATGTGAATTATGTGCTTAATCGAATCCAGATTGTTAGTAAATATTATACGAGTCAATTATAAGCGAATGGGTAGACGATAAGGGCTACGTGAAGTCGGTTTGAGATGCGATTGAGATACGAGTTGACTAAATAAGTATCTTTCTTTGATAGAGACGAATCCAACATGGTGCACCGAGCCAGTATTAGAGAACGATGGTATACTTGTGGTAGATCGCGTGAAAGGCAAGTTTCTCCCCTATTCTAAATTCAGAATAGTGAATTACTTTCAGATTCTTATCGCAGTTACACACTGATAACTCCTGTTTACATATATTGATACATAATTTTTGATCTTTTGTTCATATTTTATTTCGATTCTTGATTTCTCCTAATTCATTGAATCCTCTATTCATATTCTAATAGTTCATATATATATATCCTGATATATTTCGATGTTTGGATACATTAAAGCATACCGATTGTTCCGGTTGCTCATATGTGGACTGGATGGTGACGATTAGGATCAGGTATAAACTTGATCCTAAGGACCGGGAATTAACCGAATCCTTGTGTTGGGCCGTAGAGCCTGGGTAACCGAATGGATCTATACATAGAGATATGGATCTGCACTGTATCATGACTGATCAGCAGGATATAGGTGCGAACTTGTGTACAGTCTAGTTTATTGGTACTCGCCGATAGTGGCCTTCATTTCCTCTAACAAAAATACAAAGTTACCGATGTAATCAGATTACCGGTTCATTTAGTTTTCTTATAACACTGTTTATATATTGTGGACTTGTTGAGCAAATTTTGGCTCACCCCCTTTTGTTTTTATTCACCTTGTTTGTTTTCAGTTATAAAAGAGAATGAAACCTATCCGGACTCGCGTGGTAAAGAAATGAGTCAAGTTGCGGGATCCTCTAATACCAAAAGTGTTGATCCTAATCCAGGAAGAGAGCTTTTAGTTACCTGAGCAGGTGTAGTGTAGATAAGTGTGATATGTGTTTGAATAAAATGAATTTAGTTTAAAACTTGTTTAGACAATGGTTTATAATAAAGAGAGTTCCGTGATATTTTAAATTAGGTTTGTAATAAATGTAGTGTGTTGTTCTTGTTCTCATACCTCAACCTAAAAAGATCCTGGTTAGTATTAAAGTGGTTAGATATGCATCTGCTTAACTGTTATTCATGTTTGTATTATGTTGGGAATTAGTAAGTAACCCCCAGATCTATACCCCGAGTTTGGAGGGCGTTATAGGTTTAGCATTAGAGATGTAGGTTTTGGTACCTGAAACAAGAACATTAGGATTAAGATAAGATAGAAAGATTGCATAAGATAGGAATAGGAGTGTTAGGATTTATATAGATTTAGATTAGTAATTTATAAGTTCTAGGAATGCTGAGTGACCCCTTTTTCTTACTTTGTTATATTAGCATATGGCATCATCATCATCTTCTGAGAGGACCATCACAGGACCGGTAGCCCCGGTGATACCACCAGTACCAGTTGAAGTTCCAGCACCGATATCTCCACTAGAGATACCACAGGAGCCAGCACCACCAACCCCAGAGCAGCTTCCATATCTTGACATGTTTGATCCTATGGAGTTTTTTGAGCCATTGATACCACATCCATTACCTTTAGAATATCAGTTCATACCTGAAGTTGAGGTAGAGTTTCCACCGGCTGTAGTTCTACCTCCTTTACATGTATATGCTCCAGCACCAGAGATATTTCAGATGGCCCCGGTCGAGGGGATGTGAGAGCATGATATAGGGTTACAGTTAGGATTACCTCAGCAGTGTGTTGCTGGGATACCTAGGGTTCAGTCGCATGAGTCAATTGGACAGGTTAGAGAGCCGCACATGTTACCTTATCATGAGTATATTATTTTGAGAGAGGATGTACAGTATTGGAGATCTCAGTGCAGAGAGATTATGGGATTATTTGACCACAGAGATAGAGGACCGTTAGCAGCACTCCAGCCAAATTATCTGATGAGACAGAGGTCACAGCAGACAATTTACAGTGCTTCGCTTAAGTTGGATGCATTGATGCATAATGGGACACATACTTATGCAGAGTTCCATAGAGCCACCCGTCTTGCGCAGTCAGTTATTTAGACTCTTCGCCAGGAGTTGGGACGTATTCCGCCAGGGTTTTGACGTATGACAGTTGGACAGGGATGTTGTAGCATATGTGATATATTTAGATAGCGACAACTATAGTATAGTGAGACTAGATATGTATGTGTGTACCCAGTTTTGATGTGTATCGGCAGCGGTTATGATAGACTTGATGTTAGACTTTTGTATCAAGCATTGACACCTGATGCTGGTGTCAATTATATAAAATAAACCTTTTTCAATCTTTTTCTTTTATTTATTCAAATTTTCAGTCTCTACAGCATTTACATTTACTTTACCGCTTTATAGTTTTTCCATATATTAAATTCTGTTTTATTCAAAACAATGTTGTTCAGCTTATTTATTTAGAATTTTAAAATTGTTTCAAATGCTTTGTTTAAATCTTAAACTGTTTAAATTTCATGTTTTAATACAAGTCAATTTGTTTCTTTATCCACTATCAACTGTTAAATAAAATTATTAAAAAGAACTGTTTGTTTTATTATCAGAAAAATGGCACCAAAAAGAAAGACTGGAACTGAAACCTCCAACAGCAACTCGGAGGAATAGAATAATAACCCCATGAACTAAATGTTCCATCTGATGCAACAACAGATGGTAATGATGCAACAACAAACACAGCAGCAACAACAACAACAGTTTCAGCAACAGATGTTACAACAGCCACCTCGTCCTAAACCTCACATACCACCAGTTGTGCCTGTTGTTACTTTTAAGCAGTTTCAGTAAGTTAAGCCTCCAGAATTTGAGGGCGCAGCAGATTCTACTAAGGCTAGGGCTTGGTTGAAAGAAATAGAGAAAACGTTTGCGCTTATGAAAGTTGAAGAGGATCAGAAGACTGATTTTGCTAGCTATTTCTTGAAGGGAGAGGCTAATTATTGGTGGGAATCCAAGAAAGCCTTAGAAAGCGAAGGTATTGTGACTTGGGATAGGTTTACTGAATTGTTTGTAGAGAAATATTTTCCTTGCTATATGAAGAACCAGATGGAAATCAAGTACTTGGAATTGAAGCAAGGGAATATGTCAGTGACTGAATATGAAACCAACTTTACAGAATTGGCTACGTTCGTTCCGGAACAGGTTGATACTAATGAGAAACGGGCTAAGAGATTCCAACAGGGATTACAACCATGGATTTATAGTAGAGTGGCAGTATTTGAATTGATGACCTATACATCCGTGGTTCAGAAAGCCATGATCATTGAAGGGGAAAGTGTGATGTCCCAAAAGGAAAAGGGACAAGGGAATTTTCAGAACCGTTCTAACAAGAAGCCGGGATTTCAAGGTCGGACAAATATTAATTTCAAAAGGATAGGTCAAGGCAATCAGAGAGCAGGTAATTATTTTCAAGCTCCAAACCAGCATGGAATGGTCAGACCACCATTGCCATACTGCAAGACATGTGGTCAGAAACAAAGGGGCGTCTACAACAAAGCAAATGTGACATGCTTCAAGTGTAAGCAGAAAGGACACTATTCTAATGAATGTCTAGCAGGGAGAATAGAAGTTACTTGTTTTCAGTGCGGGAAGAAAGAGCATGTTGCCAGGGATTGTAGAGGACCAGCGATGGCGGACAGTGTTTCGAGAGTATTGGCATTACCTTCACCACCACAAGAGAGTCAGCCTAGAGCAAGGACTCTTAATATGACTATGAAGGAAGCTGTGCAAAGTCCAAGTGTGATTGCAGGTACGCTTTCTGTGAACTCGGTTATTGATTGATTCTGGAGCCACAAGATCCTTTATTTCTGAAAAATTCATTGATAATATATGTTGTGAAATTCAACGGTTGGGCGAGACGTTAATTATAAAATTAGCGAATAACGACCAAGTTCCTGTAAATTGAGTATGTCCCGTGTGCGATATCAAAATAGCAGGACATCATTTTTCCATGGACTTGATACCTTTCAAGTTAGAAGAGTTTGATGTTATTATAGGGATAGATTGGTTAGCCTGTAATAATGCTCAGATTGATTGTGCGAATAAGAAAGTGAAATTACGAAGTGTGGAGAATGACACAGTAATATTTAGAGGTGAGAAATAACGGAAAAAGTTCCTGACAATGGTGCAGACTAAATGATTGTTATGACAAGGATGTAAAGTTTATTTAGCTTATGTGTTGGATACTGGAAAGGAAAGTCCGAGGATAAAAGATATTCTCGTTGTGTGTGAATTTCCTGATGTCTTTCCAGATGAACTTCCAGGATTACCGTCGGATTGAGAAATTGAATTTACTATTGATTTAGCGTTAGGTACAGAACCAGTTTCGAAAGCTCTGTATCGAATGACACCGGTTGAAATAAAAGAATTGGCAACACAATTGCAAGATCTTATGGATAAAGGAATTATAAGACCCAGTGTATCCCCATGGGGTGCACCGGTATTGTTTATTAAGAAGAAAGACGGCAGCATGCGATTATGTATCGATTATCGTGAATTGAATAAGTTTACTATCAAGAACAAATATCCTCTACCACGGATCGATGATTTATTTGATCAGCTAAAAAGAGCCGCATGGTTTTCCAAGATAGATTTGAGGTCAGGGTACCATCAACTGAAAATCAAGGCCGAAGACATACCCAAGACTGCTTTTCGTACCAGATATGGACATTTTGAATTTCTCGTAATGGCATTCGGTTTGACTAATGCACCAGCAGCATTCATGGATTTGATGAACAGGGTATTCAATAAGAACTTGGACAAATTTGTAATTGTATTTATTGATGGCATCTTGATTTACTCGAAGACCGATGAAGAACATGTCGAGCATTTGAGTATTGCTTTGGAAATACTAAGAAAAAATAACTTTACGTAAAGTTCTCGAAATGCAAATTCTGGCTAAGAGAAGTACAATTTCTGGGCCATATTATCAGCATTAAAGGAATTAAAGTTGATCCAGTAAAGATTGAAGCTGTATTGAATTTGGAAAAGCCAAAGACACCGACCGAAGTCAGAAGTTTCTTGGGATTGGCAGGTTATTACAGAAGATTTGTTAAGGATTTTGCAACGATAGTTATGCCATAAACCAAGTTGACTCGAAAGAATGAAAAGTTCATATGGAATGAAAAATATGAAGAAAGTTTTCAGGAATTGAAGAACCGACTGGTGACAGCATATGTACTTGTGCTACCAGATGAGAAAGGATATTTTGTTATTTATAGTGATGCTTCTTATCGAGGATTGGGATGTGTACTGATGCAGCACGGTAACATAATTGCATATGCTTCTAGATAACTGAAACCTCATGAACAGAAATGTCCTATGTATGATCTGGAACTAGTGGCAATCGTGTTCACACTGAAACTTTGGAGACATTATCTTTATGGCAAAAAATGTGAAATTTACACTAATTATAAGAGTCTAAAGTATATATTTATGCAGAAGGAACTCAACTTGAGACAGAGAAGATGGCTAGAATTGATCAAGGATTATGATGTTAAAATTAGCTATCATCTAGGAAAAGCAAACATCGTAGCGGATGCGCTAAGCCGGAAAGAGAGATTAAATATGTTAACTTCTTCATAAGGGTTGATCAGAGAATTTGAGAAATTGGAAATTAAAGTTCGTAGTCCAGGGGAATCCACTGAAATAAACTATGCAATGACATTTCTGATATGACCGGTATTTCTAAACCCTATCTATATATAATTGTGTGTATATAATTAAAATTTAAATTGTATGGAATTATAAATGTGGATGATCTATATGACTGAGTGCCTATAAACTAAGTGTTTAATGTATTAGCTTATATAAAAAAATTGAAAAGAAAATCTTATCATTTAGTATTTTTAAATGATAATCAAAAGTACTTCATTTTATATGAAAAAACGATTTTAAAAATCTTTTAACAATAAACTTTCAAATTTTATATCATTAACTTTCTAAAATCATAAGCTATTTTATGATATTTATTTTGTGATTTATGGAGGTGCATTTATATTTTAAAAAAATTGTTTTATATAAATTAGTTGATTTTTAAATTGCAAATTACTTGGTTGCCCATGCATGCAAATACCCTCCGGTTCAATTTAAAGGGCATAAGAGACAATTCATACCCCACTAACCTTCTTCTATCCACCCAAAGACTAAACTACCCTTGCATGCACTTTTGCTTGGTTATTGGAGAAGGGCACTTTAGTACATTCCAAATTCCACTATTGAATTAGCACATGATGAACCATAAAGAGAGGATTTAACCCAAAACCACACTCCACCCAAGCTCATCATTTTCACTCTCAAATTTTCTCTCTTTCCCCTCTCTTTTTCTTTATTCGGCCGAAGCCCCTTCCCCCATTCCCTTCAATTTTTCTTCATCAAATCCTTGACATTCTAGTGTAATTCCATTACCTATTCATATAATATACACTTTATAAGAAGTTCCATGCTTAGGAGATGAAGTTTAATGCTTGCATGTCTTAATTTTATGTGATCTCCAAAGAGAAACTCTTAATTCATGTGGATTAAAGAGTTCTCTATGAGATATACTTTCTATGTGCATAAACTAAGTGTTTCCATGAATAAAACTCTTTTAGAACCTTTTCATGCTACTGATATTTAGTTGTAAAGTCATATTCTACTTTGCATGTTAGAGATAGGGCATTATTTTCAAGTATAATCATGTTACATATGCTCTTCTTTTCGAATACGTACATGCATTCTTAGTCTGTGTTAAATTCGACCTTATATGTGCTTAAAACGAATTGGTTCCTTGATATTATACTTGATCTTAGTTGTTAAAAGGTAGTGTGCATGATCTTTTGAAGTATTTAAGTATTTTAAGTCGAATTTATGAGCTAATAACCCTCTTGTTTAGTCGAAATTGATTAGTGATCATCTTGAGTTGCATGTTAAGTTTTATTTTGAATGTTGGTACTATAGGGCATGGATGATCTCCATTATTGGTTGAGGCCTTAGTTTAGAGTCTTATAGTAGTAAATTTGCCTTGGTTGAGATTTAATTTGTGGTTTTAAAGTGGGAGTTAAGGTAGAAAGGCTAGGATAGAATCCTGAAAATTTTTTCAGATTTGCATGTGAGTTTTGTGTTGATTATGAATGGGCATTTCTTAGGCATTGTTTGGCCCAAGCCACGGGGAGTTAATAATTGGGGTATAATTGAGTATAGAAGTCACAAATTAGAGAAGCCCAGTCATTTAGTGAGGTGCACACACCAAAATTTAAAATATGTCCAGCAGGGGACAGTTTTGTTGCAACTAAGAAATGAGGAGTTTTGACCACGTCATGGGTAGGCCCTCACTAGGCCTTGGTTAGCCCTAGTTAGAGGGAGTTTCAGAGGAGTTTTTTCTGCCATAGTTCAAAGGAATTGAGTTAGAATCATGTGTCATAAGTTAGTGCAAAACATGTGACTTTTCTGTCCAGAAAACAGGGGAACATTGGACTTTAAGCTTAGGCCCAGGTAGGCCCAAGCTAGGCCCTTGAGCCACACCAAGTTTGTATGGTAAGAAGAGTCTATTGTAGAAGTTTGAGAGGTAAACTTGAAGTGTAAGGTTGTCAATTGTACTCATAAACCCATTGGTGTCACCCTGAAATCACTATAATGAGCAAAATCACTTAACCTTTAGTTTTAGGGCACTTATGAGTGAGGCCTAGGTTGACCACCATAGTTGTAAGATAGTATGAGTTCAGTAGAGTGTAAGGCCTAATTCAGGGTCCATAACAACTTGATGGTTTAGAAAAGGCACTCCGAGTTATGAGGACGATATTAAGAGTTCTGGCTAGTTTAGCATAACTAAGTGACTTGAGTAAGTGGAGTGAGATCATACAAGCCTAGTGATGCAATATAGTGTGTATAGATATATTATTATGTACATAAATGTGCTATGTGAACATGAGTGACTATGTGAACTATTATGCTTACAAGGTAATTATAAGCGTTTATATGTATATAGGCCTAAGTGCCAATGTGCGTAATTTCAGTTTATAATTAGGTTGAGTTAGTGAGTATATATTATAATGAGGATATTATTATTTTGTGTAGGCTCTCGAGACGAGGGTAAACTTGCCATTAAAGTCGAGTGAAGCTCCGGTTGCTCCCACCTGCCAGTCAAGTCAAGCCTTTCTCAAGGCAAGTGTTTCAACCTACCTTTTTGTTTATACTGCAAGATAGTGTTAGCCCAGCTTTTATATATGATGCAATTATTCTAATTCACCTTGATATATATTATCCAAATGGTTTCAAATCTATCTTTCGTATTATATGCAAATGCCATTAACCCTCAAGTATCTATTGCAAGTAGTTTAACTTTGCTTGGAGATTTATATGCAAGTAATTCAAAAGTCATACCATGCTAATATACCAAGTAATTGTGATGTGGAACCCTATGCAAGTTATACTCAGTAGCCTTATCTTGATACCTTAAAGTCAGCTAACCCTTAAAAGTCGTTCATGATTGCTTGATAACCCTATTCTTACTCCTAAAACATGATACCCTGTGATACTTTGAACTGATGCTCACCTTCTTTATATTTCAATACCTATGTCTTATCTGGAACCATTACCTTGAACCTAGTTTGACTTAGTTCCTTCATACTATCTGATAACCCTGCTAAATCTCATTGTCAAATTCCTTGTGAATAGAAACCTTGCAATTCCCTTGATAAAGTATAGTCTAGTTGATCATGGCCTTGAAATTTAGTGGACCTATTCCCTGTGCTTCAAAGTTGATCTAGAACCCTTGATAAAGATGCTCACTATTTAAGAAATTAACCGTTACTTGGCATCAGTTTTTAAAATTAAAATTTAAAATTTGGATTTCCAGTCCCAAAGGGGGACAAATATTTTCTTTAGATAGTGGATCTGGACTGAGACGCAAGTCCATTCCGCTCTTAATTTGTAGGCTTGAAAGTTGCCTAGGGATCCCATTAATGTTCTAGAACCCAGCGAGGTTCGGGATTACTTCGCGGCTAATCACCGGCTGTAATCCGTAGCGTTATAAAATGGTTTTGATAAGGAAATGGTTTTGAATGGTTTTTTTACAATAAAAGAAGCCATCACCCTAAAAGTTTATCTCTTGATACTATATTGTTGAATCTTTCAATTCCATTGTTAATGTTTTATTCTTGTTTATGTATATTATAGTGCTTGTTGAGCATTTGGCTCACTACTTGCTTACCCTGATATTTCAGGTAGCATATATGGTTAGATTCAAGCAGACAGCGCGTAAGACTTGTGAAGCCGATTCGTATGTTCGAGCTCAGGTAGTTAGTGATCGTTTTGTGTGAGGACTCGATATTAAAAATCAGGTTATAATAGTTAATAGTATTGGGCTATTCCAAACCCTAAACTGTAAGATCTTGGATTCAGATGTATTTACTTCCTTTTGTTAACTAATATAATTACTCGTATATTTTCTTTTGTAAATGTTTGGGGCGTGACAGGTTTTCGCATCAGAGCTACGGTTTAGAGTCCCTGGACAGCCCAAATAGGTTATATATTTATATAGGTTTATAGAATATTTTACGAGACTGTAGGTATAGGATATTCGAGTCGTTCGCTACTAATTCTCTTATATATATCTATGTATTATTTTGCCGCAAAGGGCGCATTCCTCGTCATCTTCTGAACCGTCTGACACAATTGCTTTCTCCGTGTATGCTGAGTTGAGGCGTGAGTTCGACAGGCTTCAGGGCAAGTACGATCGAATGTTAGAGCGATTGAAGAACGTGCATCCGGACAGCCGAAACTATGAAGGAAAGCCTAAGGAGCAGATGACTACGAGACTTGAGACCTTGGTTCAGTACGTTAACACTAAGCTTGACGAGATGACACCGCACCGAGATCGTACCAGCCAGTATACTATCCAGATGATTGCGGACGAGCTCCAGTGCATTGTGAAGATGCTTCGTGAAGAGAAGACTACCGGACCTCGTTCTGATGGATTAGAGCCTTAGTTCTTTCCATTATCTACTTTTCATGTCATTGTATTATTGGACTTTGTAGAATTCCCTGTTGTTTCTTTTAATTAAGCATGTTATCCCTAGTTTCAGACTCTATTCCAATCTTGATGCACCTTGACCCTAATTTCGATAATTATGCACTATCGTTCTATTTGCTTTCAATTGTTCTTATGCTTTTATATGCATCACCCTTATTGTTTAATTTGAAACCCGATTGAATATAATGACTTGTGACACCTTAACCTTGAAATTTTCTGTATTGTTCATACCTATTTTGATATAACTTCTATTTCAGGATCATGCCACCTAAAAAGAAGAACCCGACAACAAGTTCTACCACAGATCATAATATTCTTCGACTTCTGGAAATCTTACAACAGCAAACAAACGCTATAGCTCAACAACAACTAACTTTTCAACAATAATTCAGAAACCAAGATAACCGTGAACTACACCAACCACCTGATCCACCAGTACCACCTCAACAAATTATTACTTTCAAAGCTTTTCAGAATGTGAATCCACCTGTATTTTATGATACCACTAATCCGGTAATAGCTAATACATGGATTAGGGAAATGGAAAGAGCTTTTGAATTGGTTCAGTTAGGAGAAGATCAGAATATGCCATATGCTGCTTATTTTCTAAAAGGGGAAGTCATCTATTGGTGGGATTTAGTGAAAACTATGGAGACAAATCAGCCGGTTTCTTGGGAAAGGTTTAAGAGGTTATTCCAGGAAAAGTATTACCCTAAGTACATGCAGAATCAGATGGAGCTTAAATTTCTTGAATTGAAGCTATGAAGTATGTCTGTATTGGAGTACGAGAAGAAGTTTACGGAGCTTTCAAGGTTTGTGATGAAGTATACCAACACTGAGGAAGAGAAAGCAAAGAGATTCCAACAAGGATTAGAGCCTTGAATCAGAGATAGAGTGGCTATGTTTGAGCTTGATACTTATGCTAGAGTAGTACAGAAAGCTGCTCTGATTGAGAGTAATGGGATACAGTCAAGGAAAGAAAAGGATAACAAGAAGAGAAAGGTTTCATTTTATGGAGAGAAGTCTGAAGCCGGAAGCTCACAAGACAGGAGTGTGAAAAGGATTGGATTCCACAAAGGCAGAAATTTTCAGAAGAAGGGAAATTTGAACAAGAGACAAGATTCTAAGGGGGACAACCAGTCAAGCCAAGGACAAGTTGGAGAAAATAGATTTCAGAGACCAGAGTGCAAGTATTGTGGAAAAAGACATCCATGAGTCTGTAATAAGTTGAACATGACATGCATAATCAGAAGGGACACTTGGCTAATGAGCGTAAGATACCAAAGTCAGGAGTTACATGCTATAAGTGTGGAAAGACTAGATATATAGCTAGGGAATGCTAGTCAACCGGACCAGTCAAGGCTTTGATGAACGTGGCAAGTACTAGTGCAAGCATGCCAGCTGAGGTATTGGCATTACCTCCACCATCCCGCAACTCCGCAAGCGACAGCAAGAACATTTGATTTAAAGATGAAGGGCGCTGTTCAGAATTTTGAGGTGATAGCAGGTAAACTCTTAATGAATAATGTTGAAGCTAAGGTATTGATTGATTCTGGAGCTACTAGATCTTTTATATCAGAAACTTTCTTTGATAAACTTAAATATGATAAAATGACCCTGAACGAGGTAATAGATGTGGTAATTGCGAACCAATAGAAGATTCATGTGAGTCAATTCTGTCCTAAGTGTGAGATTGATATTTCGAGGCATAAATTTTCAGCAGACTTGATACTTTTCAAGTTAGGGGAGTTTGACATAATCTTAGGCATGGATTGGTTAGGGAAGAATAACGCCCAGATAGATTGTAAATCTAAGAAAGTATATTTAAAGAAAGAGATTGGAGAAAAAGTGGTATTTAAGGGTCAGAGGCAAGAAAGACTATTTCTTACAATCGTCCAGGCTAAGAAATTGCTTAGGAGAGGTTGCGAATCGTTCCTAGCTTATGTAGTGGATTTAGAAAGAGAGAGCGTCAACATGGAAGATATCCCCGTAGTCAACAAATTTCCAGATGTATTTCCAGATGAACTACCAGGTTTACCGCCCGATCAACAGATTGAGTTTGAAATTAACCTTGCTCCAGGCACGGAACCAGTTTTGAAGGCACCTTATAGAATAGCATTAGCAGAAATGAAAGAGTTGGTGAGCCAGCTACAGGAATTATTGGACAAAGGAGTGATACGGCCAAATACGTCACCATGGGGATCACCTGTTCTATTCGTAAAGAAGAAGGATGGAAGCATGAGGTTATATATAGACTATCGGGAGTTGAATAAGATGACGATTAAGAACCGTTACCCGCTACCAAGGATAGATGTTTTATTTGATCAGCTGAAAGGAGCTAAGTGCTTTTCCAAGATTGATTTAAGATCAGGATACCATCAATTGAAAATCAAAGAAGATGACATCCCGAAGACAGCATTCAGGACAAGATACAGACATTATGAATTATGAGTAATGCCTTTTGGGTTGACTAATGCTCCTGCAGCATTTATGGATCTGATGAACCGGGTATTTAAAAAGTATTTGGACAAGTTTGTTGTGGTATTCATTGATGATATTCTTATATATGTATGCCAAGTTTTCTAAGTGTGAGTTCTGATTAAAAGAAGTTCAATTTCTGGGACATGTTATTGGAAGTGAAGGATTCAAAGTGGATTCGGCAAAGATTGAGGCAATTATGAGTTGGGAGAGACCAAAGACACCTACGGAAGTGCGAAGTTTTCTAGAATTGGCGGGATATTATAGAAGGTTTGTTAAAGATTTCTCGAAAATTGCCACGCCATTGACTAAGTTGATTAGAAAGAATCAGAAATTTGAATATAATGCAGAATGTGAAGATAGTTTTCAAGAATTGAAACATAGGTTGGTTACAGCTCCGATACTAGTATTACCAGACGATCAAGGAGACTTTGTGATATTCAGTGATGCTTCACATAAGGGCCTGGGTTGTGTGCTAATGCAACACAACAAGGTGATTGCGTATGCATCAAGATAGTTAAAACCACATGAATTGAAGTATCCTACACATGACTTGGAATTAGCAGCTATAGTATTTGCACTTAAGATTTGGAGATATTACCTTTACGGAGAAAGGTGCGAGATCTACACGGATCACAAAAGTTTGAAGTATATTTTCACTCAGAAGGAGCTCAATATGAGGAAAAGGAGATGGTTGGAATTAATTAAGGACTATGATTGCTAGATAAATTATCATCTGGGAAAGGCAAATATGGTAGCTGATGCTTTGAGTAGGAAAAAGAGGTTGAATATGGCAGCGGTATCAAAGGAATTATCTGGAGAAATCAGGAGATTTGAATTAGAACTGTGTGTTTGTGGAAAAGCTGAGGAGATTTATCGTACTATGACTTTTCAGCCATCATTGTTGGAAAAGATAAAGAAATGTCAGGAAGAAGTGATGAAACAGGAGAATAATCAACTGACCGGAGAAGAGATTTGTACTCAAAGGGATGAACAAGGTATACTAAGGTTTTCCTCAAGAATTTGGATTCCTCATGTGACTGAATTGAAGAGTGAGATATTGCAAGAAGCTCATAATTCTAGATTTTCAATCCATCCGGGAAGCACCATGATGTACCAGGAATTGAAGCAGAACATTTGGTGGCCAAATATGAAGCGAGAAGTAGCAGAATGGGTTGTGAGGTGCTATACTTGTCAGAAAGTGAAGGCAGAACATCAAAGACCAAGTGGATTGATTCAGCCTTTAAAGATTCCAGAATGGAAGTGGGAAAACATTGCCATGGACTTTATAGTAAGATTACCACGAACGAAATCCGGACATGACGCTATATGGGTTATAGTTGATCGCCTTACGAAGTCGGCACATTTTCTTCCGATTAACGAGAGGTCTTTATTGGACAGATTGGTCCACCTATATGTGCGTGAAATTGTATTACGACGTGGCGTACCTGTATCAATAGTTTCAGACAGAGATCCACGATTTAACTCGAGATTGTGGAAGCAATTTCAAGAAAGTCTTGGCACCAAGTTGAATATGAGTACGGAGTATCATCCGCAGACTGATGGTCAAAGCGAGAGGACAATTTAAACAATTGAAGACATGTTGCGTAGCTGTGCGATTGATTTTGTGGAAAGTTGGGACGACCACCTGCCATTGGGAGAATTCTCCTATAACAACAGCTATCACACCAGTGTTGGCATGCCACCATACGAAGCTTTATACGGACGGAAATGCAGATCACCAACCAGCTGGGATGAAGTGGGAGAAAGAAAGATTTTAGGCCCGAAATTGGTACAACAAATGCATGAGACAGTCAAATTATTTTAGAAGAGATTACTTGCTGCTCAAGATAGGCAAAGAAAGTATGCAGACCCGGCACGTAAGGATATCAGATTCCAAGTAGGTGAAGCCGTATTGCTGAAAGTATTACCGAGGAAAGGATTGTCTCGATTTGGAAAGAAAGGGAAGTTAGCACCTAGATATATTGGTCCTTTTGAAGTTTTGAGTCAAGTAGGGAAGGTGGCCTATGAATTAGCTTTGCCGCCTTAGTATCAGCATGTGCATAACCACTACATGAAAAACTGGAATAAAAATCACACTTTTTACATCAGTTACAAAAAAAACCGATGTAAAAACAATTTTTGACATCAGTTGCTCTCAAACTGATGTGAACAGCATTATTCACATCAGTTTCATGGCCGACCGTTGTATATAACTGCTTTTTAAAAAATTAAAAAAACACGGAACAAATTGTTCCCCCTTTACAACTAAAAAAACACGGGGGAAATTTTTACTTAAACAAAATTCATTTCCCCCCTTCTCTCTCACTGCTCTCCCTCCCCGACCTCTCTCTCTCTCTCGGTACACTCTCCCTCCCCGACTTCTCTCTCTCTCTCTCTCTCTCTCTCTCCATCTTCGTCCCCGTCTCTCACCTCTCAACTATCACTCTCCCCTCTCTTTCACCTCTACCCGTTACAAGCCCTAAAACAAAGTTAAACCCTCTAATTACAGATTGAGCAAGAAGGTTGACATGCAGCCTTAAGAAGTGTTCATACAACCCGAATCAAGCAAGTTTTACACAAATCGAGCTCTGTTTCACCGAAATCGAACCCTAATTTGTAAGTGTATTTTCAATTAAATTTGATTTTTTGGGACTTTTGATTGGTGTGTGTGTATCTTATAGTCAGATTATTACTGAATTTGTGTATCTTTGTGAATTGATGTGTATGCATTGTTTTTACTTGTGTGAAATGGGGCTTTGTTGATATATTTTTACTAAATGCCTTGCTCCCCTTGCGAAGTTAATTAGGTGTTTCAGCTGATGCGAGTTGTTTATGTGAAACTCTTTCTCATTCACATACCATTCTCTCTCTCTCTCTCTCTCTCTCTCTCTCTCTCTCGATCTCCCTATCTATCTATCTCTCTCTCAAATACCATGGGTATGCTTATGTTATTATTTTATTTTTTATTTATCGATTACTTATGTACATGTTATGATCTAATTTATATGTTTTTGTTTGGTTTGTTTATGCAGCACCAATCAAGGTTGGAATCAATGGTACGGATATAATCAGTTATGATTATTATTTATGTATTTTGGTTATGTTAGTTGTTTTATTATTTTTGATGTGATAATAACTGATTCAGTTATTTAGGTTTCGGAAGAATCGGTCGATTAGTTGCTAGAGTTGCTTTGCAAAGAGATGATATGGAGCTTGTTACTGTTAATGATCCATTTATCTCAACTGATTACATGGTAGTTATTATAATTCCTGTTAATTATTGTGTTTGTTTATGCTTAATTGGTTTTGATTGAGTTAGTTTATGTAGATTGGTGTTTTTAGCTTGTGTTATGTTTATTACATATTAGTTAGAGTGTGTATTATTTTTTAATTTATTATTAGTGATTGTTATGTTTGATAATAAGCATGTCATAGATTTATTTAGATTATTTTATGTTGGTTACTTGGTTTTGTTGACTTGAAGGTGTGAGATCTTAAATTTGATTAGTTCGTATTTTGTTTTATTTAGTTCTTCTAGATGCTACTAGTCTGTAATGGTTTCATTAGTTGATATTATGATGTTGGTTGGTTTGCTTGGTTTAGTTGGTATGAACTAATCGGTATTTGTTGTTTGATTTATAAATACTTTCAAGTATGATGTCATACTACTGATTGATTTGCTTGGTTTAGAGTATAATCCTGATGCCAACCATGTGATAGAATATGAATCTATAGAGATTCAGGAAGACCTGTCATTTGTGGAGAAACCTGTCAAAATACTCGACTGGCAAGAGAAGAGTCTTAGAAATAAGTTGGTCAAGTTGGTAAGAGTACTTTGGAGAAATCCCAAGGTTGAAGAGTCAATATGGGAACTAGAGTCGGATATGCGTAGCCGGTATCCTCACTTATTCTCCTAGATTCTGAGGACAGATGCCTTAAAGAGGGAGAGGATGTTACGATCGGTATTTCTAAACTCTATCTATATATAATTGTGTGTATATAATTAAAATTTAAATTGTATGGAATTATAAATGTGGATGATCTATATGACAGGGTGCCTATAAACTAAGTGTTTAATGTATTAGTTTATATATATAAAAAATTGAAAAGAAAATCTTATCATTTAGTATTTTTAAATGATAATCAAAAGTACTTCATTTTATATGAAAAATCGATTTAAAAATCTTTTAAGAATAAACTTTCAAATTTTATATCATTAAATTTCTAAAATCAAAAGCTATTTTATGATATTTATTTTGTGATTTATGGAGGTGCATTTATATTTATAAAAAATTGTTTTATATAAATTAGTTGATTTTTAAATTGCAAATTACTTAGTTTCCCATGCATGCAAATATCCTCCAATTCAATTTAAAGGGCATAAGAGACTATTCATACCCCAGTAACCTTCTTCTATCCACCAAAAGACTAAACTACCCTTGCATGCACTTTTGCTTGGTTATTGGAGAAGGGCACTTTAGTACATTCCAAATTCTACTATTGAATTAGTGCATGATGAACCATAAAGAGAGGAGTTAACCCAAAACCACACTCCACTCTAGCTCATCATTTTCACTCTCAAACTTTCTCTCCTTCCCCTCTCTTTTTCTTCATTCGGTCGAAGCCCCTTCCCCCATTCCCTTCAATTTTTCTTCATCAAATCCTTGCCATTCTAGTGTAATTCCATTATCGATTCATATAATATACACTTTATAAGAAGTTCCATGCATAGGAGATGAAGTTTAATGCTTGCATGTCTTGATTTTATGTGATCTCCAAAGAGAAACTCTTAATTCATGTGGATTAAAGAGTTCTCTATGAGATATACTTTCTATGTGCATAAACTAAGTGTTTCCATGAATAAAACTCTTTAAAAACCTTTTCATGCTACTGATCTTTAGTTGTAAAGTCATATTTTACTTTGCATGTTTGAGATAGGGCATTATTTTCAAGTATAATCATGTTATATATGCTCTTCTTTTCGAATACGTACATGCATGCTTAGTTTGTGTTAAATTTGACCTTATATGTGCTTAAAACGAATTGGTTCCTTGATATTATGCTTGATCTTAGTTTTTAAAAGGTAGTGTGCATAATCTTTTGAAGTAGTTAAGTATTTTAAGTCGAATTTATGAGCTAATAAGCCTCTTGTTTAGTCGAACTTGATTTAGTGATCATCTTGAGTTGCATGTTAAGTTTTATTTTGCATGTTGGTACTATAGGGCATGGATGATCTCCATTATTGGTTGCAGCCTTAGTTTAGAGTCTTATAGTAGTAAATTTTCCTTGGTTGAGATTTAATTCGTGGTTTTAAAGTGGGAGTTAAGGTGGAAAGGCTAGGATAGAATCTTGAAACTTTTTCCAGATTTGCATGTGATTGTGTTGATTTTGAATGGGCATTTCTTAGGCATTGTTAGGCCCAAGCCACGGGGAGTTAAGAATTGGGGTATAATTGAGTCTAGAAGTCACAAATTAGAGAAACCCAACCATTTAGTGAGGTGCACACACCAAAATTTAGAATCTGTCCAGCAGGGGACAATTTTGTTGCAACTTAGAAATGAGGAGTTTTGACCATGTCATTGGTAGGCGCTGTAATAACCCCAATTTTTGGGAAAATTTTGAAACCCTTATGAATAGTGTTTTTGCTGAATGAGAAAACTTTTCATACCACACTATGTAGGGGTTCTTTTATTGATCTTCTGAGATATTATTAGTACTCTATGTGGTATATAAGTGTATGTAAAGATTGTCAGAATCCAAATCTGAACACTTTAATTTTTCCCGAAAATCCACCAGATACCGAAAGAATTGAGTATAAGGTAACATGATTAAAAGGATTTAAATTCAAGGATTATAAGAGAGGATCATAAAAGGAATATAATGTATTGAGAAAAATTAAGGGAACCCAAGTAATAAGATCCCGGGTATGATCCCTCAAACGATAAACGAGAACAAAAGTTAAGCGAACCGTAAAATAAATAAACGGTCAAGAAACAAGCTTGTAAGAGAAGCAAGGGAGATTAATCAAGTGGAGTAGAAAATAGATGACATCATCAATCCATAAGAATTAGACAAGTGGCTAGATGGTGAGGTAAGCATGGTGATGCAAGCATTAGTCAAGATATTTATCCAAGATTAAACCTCCACCAAGTATTCTAATCACATTTTTTTAACCAAGTAATCAACCAAGCAACTCATTTCTTCTCTCCCCACCTTGTAGCTTCGACTTTTTCATGAAAAATGGAGGTTTAGAAATTCAAAGTCCAAGCTTGGCTCATTCATAATTCTCAAGGTAATTCCCATGGCTTCTTGATATTATAACTTAGTTATCCTAGAAGTTTGAGCTTCAAAAATCATGTCTTTCTTAGCTAATTAATTCATCAAAGATGATGATGAATAGTAATGAATAGTAACTTTCAAGAACTAACTTTGATTTCTTGATTTCTTTTGGAAGTTCAAGGTTGTTTAAGCTTAGATCAGGGCTCTCTTAGGAATTTCAAGGCTCTTTGATGATATTAAGAAGCTCCAAGAAGGTATAACCAAGCTTTCCCCTTTGATTTAAGTTATAAGTTTGTATGAGCTTGGATTGTAAATGGAGGTTTTAATGGTTGAATTAGTGAATGAGAGATTAAGCATGTTTAGTTATGTATGTAAGTTATTGTAGTTAATTATTGAGCCGTTATCATACTTGGTATTAGAATTATGATCCATGGATGTTTTGACTTAGAAAATGGTGGAGTGGTAGGTTGGTTTGTTTGTGGTTGATGTTGGGATTGTTGTGGTTGGTTTGGTGTTGATTGGTGGTGATTTGATATTGAATTGATTTGGTAAAATTTGGGAATCGCTAAGGTATAGCCGTCGTAATGCCCAATTTTCCTTAAACTGTTTTGTGCATGACTTTTGCACCCGAACACTAACTACCATGAACTGACCATTGCCATGATTAGATAGTTCATGTTTCAAGCTTCGTTTTGATATGTAGTTCGTTCGATTCCGATGCACGGTTTAGGAGAAACGACCGTTTTAAGTAACGGTGTTTCGCGAACGAACCTTTACCCCTCGCCTTACTTTGAAACCTTGGTTAAGGCCCTTAAATGACTAATCGGAGCATGAAACATTTATGTAGAGTGTGTTAGGCAGTTGATAAGACACTCGCGAAGGAATCGCCTTAAAACTCGTAAAGGTTAAATTATTAAAAATGGTGGAGCCGAGGGTACCCGAGTGACTTAAGCGAATCAGTAAGCGCAGAATAAGCGTTAGAGTCTAAGTTAGTTAAAGTATAGATTTACAAGTGACTTTGGTTTAATTCCAACTTACTTGTTGTTTATAGGTTATCAGACTCGTCCCGAGCCATTCGTAACCCCAGTCGCTCAGGCAAGTTTTCTACCAGTTATAACTGTTGTTGTGATGTAAATATATGTATATGCATTATCTTGTGATAGTGCATGATTGTTATTAGCAAATTCTTGCGATATATTGTAGCATGTGATATGGTATATATGCATGCCTGTTTCATATTCTTGAAATATATATCTGTTGGTTCAGTTGATAATACCTATGCTAGAGGATAGCGATAACTTGCATATACCCTTAGTATAGGGACCCAAAGGTGAAAATATTTTCTAAAACCGGGAGTCGAGGATCCCGAGTAGATTTTGTATATATGGATACGGATATATGTATATATATATTTATATATTTATATATATATGGTTATAGTTTTCCAAACTATTAATCGAATAAGGTTTATTCGATAACTTGAAACTTTATTTTATTATTGAATATTATTTCGAATATTATTCGAGGGCTTATGACTCCTTTTATTTATTTATCTGAATATTATTTGAATATTCATTCGAGGACTTATGACTCTTTTATATTATTATGAATATTATTTGAATATTCATTTGAGGATCTATGACTCCGATTATTTGCTGAGGTATATTCTTTATTTTATTAAAGAATAAGGTGTCAATAATCAAACTTATTTTCGATTATTCAAATAAAGATAATACTTTCATATAAGTATATCTTTGGTTATTTAATACTCGTTTCAAGTATAAGTTTTAATACTTCTACTTCAATTATTTTTATAAAGATTATTCTTTATGGGAATATTATTTAAATAATAATATTCAGTCATTTTCTAAATATTCTGGGGACTGATTTACTTCATTAAATCAGCCTTACTCCAAACACTCTTTAAAGTGTTTTCGAGTCTTCAAAATGATTTTTAAAAAGTCAGAGCGGATCCCAAAACTCATTTTTATATTTAAGATCTTCCTTTTTAAAGGGGATTTAAATACTCGCTCAAAAACCTGGGGAATCCGGCTCTGTGGTGTATTTTATATTCGCAACGAGGTTGCAGATTTGGTAAATGAATTGATTACTTGCCCAACGTTCGGGAAGTAAGCCCATCTCATTGAGTCGGCATAAGCGACAGGCCGGGGTACGGTCTATTATTGTGTAAGTGGCTGGGTGGCAGTCCATCAACGCGTGAGGGGCCGGGGTACGGTCTAGCGCGAGGTCCTAATGCGGCCAGGGTGATGACCGGTGAGGAATTCATCCATCTACAGTAGAAAAGGTTACTTATTGGTATCTTTGCCTGATCAGCGAGATATCGAGTTTATGCCAAAATTCTTTTCCTTTCCAAAATTCATTGGATGTTTCAAACTCTGTTCATACTTTACATAACAGAGGTTCCAGGAAATGTTGAAGAGATATATATGTGGATATATATATATCGGGACTAAATAAAGTATCTCGTAACTTTATTTCATTCAATAATATTTCAAAGATTGAATCTATTCAAATCTTGTCTTGTAGTCTCATCTATGTGATGAACTTTTGAAACTGATTATAACTTGAACGGTGGTAGTTCAAGTAGTATTGGGAAAGATATAAGTATATTGGGGTATTTGGTAACCTCATCTTTTAAACTTATATCTAATTAATAATTGTCTTATGAATGACAAAGATTTTCAGAAAAACGTTGAGACAAGGTTAGATATATGAGATCACCTTGCAACGATATTTTTTTTATATACAGTTATACACTGGGATTTTGTGTATATTATGCATGGAAGAGGACTTCCAATATTTTGAAAAGTATATATGTATATATACTGAATATTTTGCGACTTCATCGCATTAAGATATCAAACTTGTTTCATTTCTTTTGACCAAGACTTTCATGAGTACTATGAGAAGGCTCATATACTAGTAAGTATATACTAGTAATTATCTTACACATGATAAAAGATTCTAGTAAGTATCCATTTAGATACTGTTAGGTCCCAATTTGTTTGTAGAAGGGGGGGTTGAATGCAAACAATACCGTTTCGTCTAATAAAATGCGGAATAAAATTGTGAAACAAAATTCAAGTTAAATAAAACTTTTATTAAACTTGAAAGGTGTTACAACTACGGTATCGATTACAAGGGATTAATCTCAAATCAATTATTACAAATTTAGAATAAATTCGACATGAACTTTTTCTATTTTTGTAATTAAAAGATCAAATGCTAAAAGCGATTTGAGATTAAGTTCTAGGGATTTTAATCCGCTAGATTGATATACAGGAACAAGATAAGTAATTCTAGTGGTTTGGATTTAACATTAACAAACTAGAATATTTGATCTTGAATAAGCAGATGGATGATGAAATATTTTTCTTTTGTTCTCTGCTTTTATCTTGTTCTATATGTTGCTGCTCTGTCTTTTTGGATGATATGATCTTCTGCTTCTTTTTCTCTTTTGAAGTAAACAGCCGAATGCAAATGAACTGCAATGACAATCCTTTGAACCAGCATGACTTTCGGTATGACAATTGATTGTCATACCGATTGTCACATAAGTACAATTCAGATTGTCTTGCAAAGATTAATAACAGATTTTTAAACTAATAAAAATTCTAACAAGACAATCAAATGAATTAGCATGACTTTCGGTATGACTATTGATTGTCATACCGATTGTCATACTAATACAATAAGTTTGCCTTGTTCCAATTTAAATAGATTTTAAACCAATTAAAATTCTGTAATTCCTTAATATTAATTCTAAATTAATTAATCAATTTAATTCAATTAATTAATAAATTAATCCTTGCAGATATAATTTATTTTCTTAATTAAATTATATGACTTAATTAATTAATGGAGAATTAATACTAACCCTGAGCAGCAACCATTCTTCTGACAATCTTCTGAAAGTCACTGAGACTTATGAATCAATTCCGTCACTTCAATGCTGACACTCGATGTACTGTCTGGTTCATGAGTGACTAACTTTTGTGACGTTTCTTCATGTCTTGACTTTGTTGTTCTGATTGAATCCTTGTAATAAATGATACCTTGACGAGATCTCTGTCACTTGATTAAATCCACGATCTTGATTTATATCACTGAGGCATGATCAAATTCTTGAACTTCTTCCAGTGAATCTTCAAGTCTGCAGATGAACAATGTTTCTTTATTCTTTGACAGATGTTACTTTGTGAGATCTCTCTGATGCTTGATCCACTATTTACTTATTACATTCTTATTTGAGTTGAGTTAAATACTCGAATAAACGAGTAGGCTATGACATATGCCTTTCAATCTCCCCCTATTTGCTTGTTAGACAATAACAACAAATACCTAGAGGATAACTCAACTAACAAATAAGAAAAAGATATGAACAGTAATGTAAAGTAAATAGCAGAAAAGTTCTGGATTATATTTAACATTTTCCAGATTCCAAATGAAATTTACAAGTGAATACAAGATAGATGTTCCTCTAGCCTGAACATATAACTACATTAGACTATCTTGATTCATAACGCTCTAATCATATTACATTGAGTTTTGAGCTAATTGAGTTTAGTTGTCTTCTCTTCTGACTTCACCTTCTTCCAAATCTTGAAGCAATTCCTTGTCAAAAACACGATCCTTTTCTGAAGTGAAGCTTGCAGGTCTGACTGGTTGAACTCCAACTGTCTTCAACTTATTCTTGAGTTGATTGTACCTTTTAACATTCTTCTCACAATAAGCTTGAATCAAGTCAGCAGCTTGAGTCTTCAACATGGATGAATATCCAGCTGTTCTCAAATGATGTTCCATCCAGACCAGATGCTTAGCTGAGTAGTCTTTAAGAGATTGTACATCTAGCTGACAGATTTGAAGACAATCAGACTTAAAGAATCTCACTTGATGAGGATTGTTGACCACTTGAGGACTAGCCCTGCTGGCAAACTCTTTAAGTCTTTCCCGAAGAACTTCATTCAACTCTGAGCTTCTTTTCACTTTGTTTAAAAGAACCCAAATCTCTGACAACGAACGATTCTCGAATAGATGAAGTGACACCTTGAATGATCCTTCACTCTGACTATATACAAAAATGCTCATCTCATTTAGGGATCTATCAAAAGCAGCTGTGATCCTTGAGACTTCAGTCTTGATAGCATTCATGTACATGTCATTGTTAGGATTTGATATTTCCAGCTTGTCAAGAAGATGTAAGAACTGCCTATCATTGTTAGTGCATAGCTGAGGCATATCGAGTACTCTCCTAGCTTCATCCCACTTTACACCCATCTTCAGTCTGACATCTCTTCTCCTTTCTTGAGCTTTAATGTCATGAAGACGTTGCTTCTGAAGAGTTTCTGTCCTTTGTATGTCTTTTCTCCTATCAATGATCTGTGAGACCTTCTTGAGTTCAGCTTCTTTTCTTTGCATTTCTGACTGTTCTTTCTGAAATTCTTTCTCAAACCTAGGATCCACTGTATCTTCTTCTTCCCAATCTTCAAAATCACTTTCTTCTTCAGCTTCAAATAACCCATCTTTATCTTCCTGAACTGGTTCAGTGGGGATGTCAAAAATATCGAAGTCATCCTGTTCTCCACTGTAGTAGGCATCATCAGCCTTTCCTTTATCTCCAGCAGAAGTATCTTTTTCTTTCCCTTTGGAACTACTCCCTCCTTTCTTCTCCCCCTTAGTTGAGGGATCCTCTACAGACTTTCCTTTGAAACCTCCACCACTTCCAGAGCCTGATCCTCCACCAGACGGTCCTTCAAAATAAGCTCTTTGTTCTTCATTAGGGCAATGAGAATTCTTGATCATGTAATATAAGTGCTTCATGCCTTCATTTAGATGTTCCATGCCCGTCTCTATCTTTACAAATCTTGAGTTGTCCAGTGAATGATTCATCTCAACGAGGTCTTCAAGAGAAGTCATTCTTGTATGTAGGGAGCAGAAGTTGGATATGTCATCAGTTGATAAGTTTGGAGTGTCCTGAATAGAATTGAGCTTTGGTATTACAGCAGTCTTTAAATCTGAGATGTCATTCCTTATGATCGCAAGCTGATTGTCGACAGAGGTGGAAGAAGAAGACCGTTCAACCACTTGTGCTTTGAATGCTTGAGCTTCAGCTTGACTTTTAACAAGTTCTTCTTTCAGTGCAGCAATCTGAGCTAACAGGTTGACAGTATCAGTGTCTGTGTGTGCTCTCACCTGAAGTTCACTCGTGTTTGGTTCACTCATCTCACGTGCATGTGTTTCTCTCAATATGATTGCTCGTGAGGAGTCTTCCAATTGCTGTTCTTGTGTACCTGCATTAAAAATCACCCTAGCCTCTTCAAGAGAGGTCAGTGGTGGTGCAATGGGAATTCGCGAGTCCCGATCCTCAGTCAATGCTATCAAATCTTTTGGAATAGATGTCTGAATTGCTTCAGGGATAGATTGACCGAGTTGCCCTCCACTTTCTCCAGATAAATCTGCGAGTGGAGAATCCCATAAGGGAGCCAGAGTTGTTGGATCTGGGAGGGGAGAAAATGACTCTATTAAAGATGGCGGAGAGTCAGATTTTCCCTCTGAAGCATGTGAATGCTCTTCTGCCGTAACTATGGCAGGCACTGTAACCGACTCGACGTGCACTCCTCGCTGGGTGTCCTGAGTTTTATCTGGGGAAGTGTATGGTTCCATTGTGAGTAATGGAATTGTGCTTGACTCAGTACAAGATGCCATGGCCCGATGGCGAATTTCAATAGATGCATCCTGTTGAGAGAATGCCTCTAGTAACTGTTCATTGGCCATTTCAAAGTCCATGTCCTGTTGGGAGGACAAGGATGGGCTTTCAGATGCCTCAGAATAGGTTTTTCTTTTCTTAGGAGGAGGCAGAGCTGAGGGTTCACTCATATTTAACATTGTACTACTTCCTAGTAATCTTCTGGGTAACATTTTAGACAGTGGGGGAGAGGGTGAGATAGAATGAGACTCTGTGTTTGGCTCTATGACCTGGGATTGAAGCTGTGGTTCTACAACTTCATGGTCAGCCCTATCAACCACTGAGGGTCTGTTAACAGAAGTAGGAAGAGAGTGAGAGTGAGGAGTTACTACCTGTAATGGAAGAGCCTGGGTGGCTTGAACCACTGGAGGTTGAGGTTGCTGTTCATGGCCGGGAAGATTAAAAATAGGCAAGGGAATATAATTGGCCATGAAAGCAGATACAAGTACTGGTACTTGCATAAATTTGAAGGTTGTGTCTTGGCGAGTGTAAATCTTTTTGCTAACTGGTGGGGGTTCAGTTACAGCAGAGTTAGCAAAAAGTGCTTTGTGTTCAGGGGTGAGTAGATGATCTGCTATGAGCATAAGAAAACGAGCATAGTAACATGATACCCTACGATTTGTAGAATGATCACGTAAAGCAGAAGTTAGACGTCTCAAGAGAATGGGAAAAAGTAGTTTGCCAAAATTGATCCTTTGATTGAAAACAACCGCAAGACCAATATACTGCAGGGTGGAAGTAATGTTATGAAAATTAGATTTTGTACAGTTGGCAAACACTTTGGAAAGTGTATCGAAGAATATATCCCATTCAGACACCAAATTTGATTTAGAAAGTTTGGTTAAATTGATCACCCCCTGATAGTGAATGGCATTGAAAAAATTTGTGATATCATTTTCAGAGGGTAAATTACAGAAATTGTCTAGTGGAAAATTTAAAGCACGATTGACGACTGTTTCATCAACTACATACTGTGTGTTTTCGATGGTGAATGAAAAAGATTTTGAATCAACAGCCACAGTAGAAGTTGTGCAAATTAGTCTAAGTAGATCGACGTTTAAAATCACATTTGATTTAATAGCAGAGCTAACAATCGAATGATCATTTAAAAATCTAATCCAAGGCTTAAATTTTTCAACATCACATCTTTCCGGATTGAAATAACCAACTTGATTATGCGCGACAATTTGGAAATTGAGAGCCATTTTAAAAAAAAAAAAAAAAAAAAAAAAAAAAAAAAAAAAAAAAAAAAAAAAAAAGAATAATAATAAGACACAAGCTTATCAGAATTTTAAGAATAATATTAAGAAAATTCGAATTAATTAAATTAATTTAATAATTCGAATTAAATTAATTATAATCAAAAAATTTAGACCGAAATGTATCTCGTTAAAATTCTTAACTCACAAGCACAATTTTGATAAACCAAAAGACACAAATCTGAAATTAAAATTAAAAAGGAATTTGAAGGGGCAAACTTATTTATAATAATTTTTATTTATTTAAGAAAATTTCAGCAGCACTTCTTTATGTATATACTTGTATGTATATATCACAAAGTGATGATTAAGTGTGCTGAGTAAAAACTCGAGCAAAGAAATGAATCAGATTTTTGGTTTGGTTTTGATCTTGTTCGAGGAGAGAGAAGAGAGTAAAAGACTGTTAGAATTTTTCGAAAATGAACTGCTGTATTGAAAATGGTTGAAAACAAAGCAGTACAAGCCTTATATAACAGCTGGTATGACAATCCGGGATTGTCATACCGATTGTCATACCAGGCAAAAAGAAGGAAAATAAAACAAATAAAAAGAGTATTAAAAATATAACTGGTATGACAATCTGATAGTCATACCGATTGTCATACCAGTACAAAATAATTCTGATATTAATTTTATTACTGGCATGACAATCAATAGTCCTACCGATTGTCTTGCCAGTTATAAAATTAATCTGATATTTTAAAATAAGCAATCATTATATACTAAAATGATTTTCAGCAAGACAATTTCAATTGTCTTGCCGATAGTCTTTCTAGTATTAATATAAAATAACTATTAACATATTTATATTTTCAAGAATACTGAAATGATTTTCAGCAAGACAATTTTAATTGTCTTGCCGATAGTCTTTGCAGTATTAAAACAGAATGAATATGTACAGACAACTATTAATGTACTGAAACTTTATTTCAAAATAGTAAAACTAAAATAAAAACTTATAATTTTTACAGAAACAAAGATAATATATCAGAATTAATTATTTTTATTCCAAAAATAGATTTATGTAGAATTTTAGCAAATAAAATTCATAGAAAAATATCTTTAGAGGAAATAAAATATTCTGAGATATTTTAAATTAACAAGTAGAGTAAATAACATAGATAAGATAATATATATTACATAGAAATAAGCAAGAAATATGATAAAATGATAAAATAAATTTGCAAATGAATTTTTCATTTATGAAAAATTCATTTGTAAATTCATTCAAGAACAGATTCCAGATATTAATTAAATTAATCACTAAAACTATTTAACATGCCCAATTTACCAACTAATCTGGTAAATGTGGATTCGTCAAGTGGTTTAGTGAAAATATCTGCTATTTGTTCTTCTGTTGGAACAAAAAATAGTTCAACAGTACCATTCATGACGTGCTCTCTAATAAAATGATACCTGATGTCAATGTGCTTTGTCCTCGAGTGCTGCACAGGGTTGTTGGTGATGGCTATTGCACTTGTATTGTCACATAAAATAGGAATCTTGTTCAATACAGAGCCATAGTCTCGTAGTTGGTTCCTAATCCACAAGATCTGAGCACAGCAGCTTCCAGCAGCAATATATTCAGCCTCGGCCGTTGAGTTGGAAACTGTTTGCTGTTTCTTGCTGTACCATGAGACTAGCCTGCTTCCTAAGAATTGACAACTTCCTGAGGTGCTTTTCCTATCAACAACACTTCCTGCATAATCTGAATCTGTATATCCGACAAGGTTAAAACCAGATTCTTTAGGGTACCAAATACCTAGATTTGGTGTTCCCTTAAGATATCTTAAGATTCGTTTAACAGCAACGAGATGAATATCTCTAGGATCCGCTTGGAACCTTGCACATAAACATGTAGCATACATAATATCTGGTCTACTTGCAGTAAGATAGAGTAACGAGCCAATCATACCTCTGTAGCTTGTGACATCTACCTTAATGGAGTTTTCACATGGTCCAAGCTTGACAGCTGTAGTTGATGGAGTCCTTGCTGATGCAGAATCCTCTAGATTGTACTTTTTGAGGAGTTCCTTGAGATACTTGGATTGACAAATAAATGTTCCATCTAACCTTTGATTTACTTGTAATCCAAGAAAGAACTTCAGCTCTCCCATCATGCTCATTTCAAACTTGCTGTGCATTAACTTAGCAAATCTCTTACAGAGATTATCATTAGTAGACCCAAATATTATATCATCCACATAGACTTGGACTAATATAGTATCATTCTTATGTTTTTTAGAAAAGAGAGTTTTGTCTATGACACCTCTAATAAAGCTATTTTCAATAAGAAATTCAGAGAGAGTGTCATACCATTTTCTTGGTGACTGTTTTAGCCCATAGATAGCCTTGAAAAGAAAGAAGACAAAATCCATATGATCTGGATCTTCAAAACCAGGAGGTTGCTCTACATATACCTCTTCATCCAACTTTCCATTCAGAAAGGCGCTCTTGACATCCATTTGATAAACTTTAAAGTTTGAAAATGCTGCGAATGCCAGAAATATCCTTATGGCCTCAAGTCTAGCCACTGGAGCATAGGTTTCATCATAATCAATACCTTCAGCTTGAGAATACCCTTTAGCTACCAGTCTTGCCTTGTTTCTTGTAACCACACCATCTTCATCTAGTTTATTCCTGAATACCCACCTTGTACCAACAGCTTTCTTGTGTACAGGCCTAGGTACCAGTTTCCAGACTTGTTGACTTTCAAACTGATTGAGTTCATCTTGCATAGCAATCACCCAATCTGGATCAGTTAGTGCTTCTTCAATTTTCTTAGGTTCTATCTCAGAAAGAAATCCTGAGAACAGACACTCATTTTGAGTAGCACGTCTAGTTCTGACTCCAACATCTGGATCACCAATAATCAACTCAAAAGGGTGAGCTTTATTCCAGACTGTCTGTCTTGGAAGATTTGATCTTGATGATTCGCCTTGAAATTCATTGTGATGTTGTGTCCTACTAGATGATCCTTCAGCATCTCCCCCTGAGTTGTTGCCATGTTGACTTGAAGATTCTCCGTCAGTAGCAGTGGTATCTCCATTGTTTCCAGAGTTTCCATCACTATTACCTTGAGTATTATCAGGATTAACAGGTTCTTCAACAGCAACAACCTCAGGTTCTTGACCATGTTCTGACTCTGAATCTGACATATCATCAAACTTCAGTTTCTCAGAAGGATCTTCAGTTTGGATACTAGGGAGTTTAGTGTCATCAAAAGTAACATTGACACTTTCAGTTACTTTGTGTTGATCAATGATATACACTCTATATGATCTTCTTCCATATCCAACAAAAATACCCTCATATGCCTTTGCCTCGAACTTACCACGACGATCATCTCCATCCTTGAGCACGAAGCATCTGGCACCAAATACATGAAAGTATTTGATAGAAGGTTTCTGTTCATTCAAAATCTCATAAGGAGTTTTCATGAAGTCTTTGTTGATTAGAGTTCGATTCTGAGTATAACATGCAGTATTGACAGCTTCAGCCCAAAAGTACATTGGAAGACCTGATTCATTTAACATCGTTCTTGAAGCTTCAATCAATGTACGATTCTTCCTTTCTACCACTCCATTTTGCTGAGGGGTTCTAGGAGCTGAAAATTGTCTGGTAATCCCTTTGTCTGTACAGAATCCATTTAGAAGTGCATTCTTGAATTCTGTTCCATTATCTGACCTTATTGCTCTAACAGGGACGTTAGAATCTAACTCAATCATCTTGATATGATCAATCACAACTTGTGGTGTTTCATCCTTAGAGTGAAGAAATAAAACCCACGTATACTTGGAATAGTCATCAACTATCACAAGACAGTAACACTTCTTTGACATAGAAAGGATATTAACTGGTCCAAATAAATCCATGTGCAATAATTGCAGAACACCAGTTATGGAAGATGTGTCAGTGCCTTTGTGACTTGCTTTCTTTGACTTTCCTTTCTGGCAAGCCTCACATAGTCCTTCTGGAGAGAATTCCAGCTGAGGCAGACCTCTTACCAGTTCTCTTTTGACAAGAGAATTCATTGTCTTGAAATTGAGATGGGAAAGTCTCTTGTGCCATAGCCAACTCTCATTTGACGATGCTTTTGCATAGAAACAATTGACTTCAAGATTGCTTCCAGAGTTCATGTCAGCTACGAACAGATTTCCTTTCCGTATTCCCATTAAGGAGGGTTTTTCACTTTTCTTGTGCAGAATCTGACACTTCAGCTTGTCGAATAAAACATTGTAGCCGTTGTCACAGAACTGACTAATGCTAAGCAGATTGTGTTCAAGTCCTTGCACAAGATATACATTTTCAATGATAACATTTCCAGCTTGCAAACAGCCATATCCCTCCGTTAAACCTTTGCTGTTATCTCCAAAGGTAACCACTGGGCCAGCTTTCTCAACCACATTTGATAGCAGGGCTCTATCTCCGGTCATATGTCTTGACGATCCACTGTCAAGAATCCACACTACCGGTTGTACCTGTTTAATGCCCTGCAATACAAATGGATTAGAACTTCTTCGGAACCCAAGCTTGGCTGGGTCCGGCATACTTGTAAAATTGGCCTTTATCAGGCAAAACAACATTCTTAATTTCACTATTCTCAACATTCTCAATGACTGAACATTTGACCTTTAAAACAGCCTTATCAGATTTATGTTTAGGCTTAGGCACAAATGTCTCCTTTCTAACTTTAGGAGGACTAGCAGTCTTAGACCTATCATGCTTTCTATTATTCACATGCTGACGAGGAGTAGTCTTATCATTAGAAGCATGCTTACCATTAAAATAAGCAAACAACAGATTAAAAGCACAAGACATACAATCAGGAACACCACATGCTTTATGAGAAGGATTAACAATAGGCAACTTATGCATGGTAGACATGGCATTTGTGCTATCCAACTCATGTGTGTCTGAGTTAGTCTCAGTTGCTTTCACAACCTTGACTGGAACTTTTGACACACTTGACTTGGAGACAGTTTTCCCATTAGCATTATCTTCAGCACGAATTTCTTCTTGAATAATAAAAGAAGTCTCATCAAATGGTTCAGCAATTGATTCCTTATAGAGGGGTTCATCAACACCCTTAAGCACATGTGGTACTTCCCTGCCTTTAGCACATACATGAGGAGGGGAGTTTATGCCTAATTTTCCAATAGCAGCATTGTAATCATAACCTATTCCATGTGTTTGATTAACAGCTTGCTTATTGTAAAACTCTTTGGACTTCGAACAAGAATTAAAGTAAGCTTTAACCTTAGCCTCAAGACCGGTGATCTTGTCTTTGAGAATAGTTTCTAGTTGTCTATAACAGTCAACTCTATTCTCTAGAAAAGATACTTGGTCTTTAAGTTTATCTTGATTAATGTGCACAAGTCTTAATTCATTGACCTCTTTCTCAAGGTCTTTGATTTGTTGATTTAACAATTCATTATCACGACGAGCACAATCTAAGTTACCTCTTAGATGATAAACCATTTCAGCATCAGAAAGTTTTACCTCTTTTCTTGACGATGAGGTGCTTGCATCACTAGCCATGAGAGCAAGATTCCCAACTTCTTCATCTTCACTGTCAGTATCATCCCAACTTCTTCCCTTTGCCAGGTACGCCCTTTCAGATTTACTCTTCTGATTAGAATCATAAGAGTTCTTCCTTGCCTGTTTTGGCTTTCTGCATTCTGTGGCAAAGTGTCCCAACTCATTACAGTTGAAGCATCGGATGGTGCTTCGATCAACCATCCCTGTTTTATACCCACCACTGCTGGTGTTAGAGGATGAAGATCCACCTTTCTGGAATCTGTTGTAGTTGGACTTGTACTTGAACTTGGGATTCCTTTTGAATCTGACATTTGAGAATCTCTTGACAATCAGGGCCATTGACTCATTCTCCAATTGCTCCAGTTCTTCCAAGGAATAATAATCATCTCCTGATTGATTGGTAGTAGGAGAATCAAATTCTGCTACTATAACATTGTCTTCAACCTTGGAAGACTGTACCATTCTGTCTGACTGTTGAGATTGTTGTTGATATAGTGGTTGTTGTTGTTGTTGTTCATCAGCTACCAGAGCAGTAGACGTGCTGACCACCCTTCCTTTCCCGTAAACCTCCTTCTGCTGAATCTGCTCCAACTCATAAGTCTTTAACACACCATAGAGCCTTTCCAAAGAAATCTCACTCAGATCTCTTGCTTCTCTTATGGCAGTGATTCTATGTTCGAGATGAGTTGGCAGTGTCAAAAGGAACTTTTTGTTGACCTCCCTGATGGAATAGTATTTACCATTAATATTCAGGTTATTGATCAATGCATTGTACCTCTCAAACACTTCAGTGATTCCTTCTCCTGGATTGGATTTAAAGTATTCATACTCAGAGGTTAGGATTTCTAGTTTGTTCTCCCTAACTTCCTCTGTGCCTTCATTAATAATCTCGATAGTTTCCCAGATATGTTTGGAATCTTTACAATTCATCACATGTCTATTCATTAGGGGATTAAGGGAATCTACTAAGATTAATTGAAGGCTAGCATCCAGGGAAGCTTCTTCTATTTCAGCAGGAGAGAAGTCCTCAGGATCCTTCACATAAGTTCTCGCTTGGGTGATCACCACATCATTCTCTATTACCTCTGGTTCAATAACCATAGGAATTTTTGGACCCTTCTTCAACAATTGCAAATATTTGGGATTAGCAACCTGTAAAAACAGTAGCATCTTCTTCTTCCACATCACATAATTTTCTTTATCGAAAAGTGGAATTTTAACGGTTCCAACTTTTTGTGTAGTCATAATGAATTTTTGAGTGAATAAAAATTCAAGAAGTGAAAGAAACACAAAAGTCTAGGATCTTGATTTGTACGTTAATCAGAAGGCTCTGATACCAATTGTTAGGTCCCAATTTGTTTGTAGAAGGGGGGGTTGAATGCAAACAATACCGTTTCGTCTAATAAAATGCGGAATAAAATTGTGAAACAAAATTCAAGTTAAATAAAACTTTTATTAAACTTGAAAGGTGTTACAACTACGGTATCGATTACAAGGGATTAATCTCAAATCAATTATTACAAATTTAGAATAAATTCGACATGAACTTTTTCTATTTTTGTAATTAAAAGATCAAATGCTAAAAGCGATTTGAGATTAAGTTCTAGGGATTTTAATCCGCTAGATTGATATACAGGAACAAGATAAGTAATTCTAGTGGTTTGGATTTAACATTAACAAACTAGAATATTTGATCTTGAATAAGCAGATGGATGATGAAATATTTTTCTTTTGTTCTCTGCTTTTATCTTGTTCTATATGTTGCTGCTCTGTCTTTTTGGATGATATGATCTTCTGCTTCTTTTTCTCTTTTGAAGTAAACAGCCGAATGCAAATGAACTGCAATGACAATCCTTTGAACCAGCATGACTTTCGGTATGACAATTGATTGTCATACCGATTGTCACATAAGTACAATTCAGATTGTCTTGCAAAGATTAATAACAGATTTTTAAACTAATAAAAATTCTAACAAGACAATCAAATGAATTAGCATGACTTTCGGTATGACTATTGATTGTCATACCGATTGTCATACTAATACAATAAGTTTGCCTTGTTCCAATTTAAATAGATTTTAAACCAATTAAAATTCTGTAATTCCTTAATATTAATTCTAAATTAATTAATCAATTTAATTCAATTAATTAATAAATTAATCCTTGCAGATATAATTTATTTTCTTAATTAAATTATATGACTTAATTAATTAATGGAGAATTAATACTAACCCTGAGCAGCAACCATTCTTCTGACAATCTTCTGAAAGTCACTGAGACTTATGAATCAATTCCGTCACTTCAATGCTGACACTCGATGTACTGTCTGGTTCATGAGTGACTAACTTTTGTGACGTTTCTTCATGTCTTGACTTTGTTGTTCTGATTGAATCCTTGTAATAAATGATACCTTGACGAGATCTCTGTCACTTGATTAAATCCACGATCTTGATTTATATCACTGAGGCATGATCAAATTCTTGAACTTCTTCCAGTGAATCTTCAAGTCTGCAGATGAACAATGTTTCTTTATTCTTTGACAGATGTTACTTTGTGAGATCTCTCTGATGCTTGATCCACTATTTACTTATTACATTCTTATTTGAGTTGAGTTAAATACTCGAATAAACGAGTAGGCTATGACATATGCCTTTCAGATACTTATATTATTGTTATCACTATATATTATCTTGCGAGCTGTAAGGCTCACTCTTGCTTTATTTCTTCATCACACAACAACAGTTAGGAAAGATGGCCAGACTCCAGCAGACCCAGCGCAAGCGCGTGGGAAGCGTCCCGCGTCTTCCCGATGATGTTGTGGCTGCTATAGCTGCAGAGGTAGATCTATTGGTAGATCAGGCATTCTATTTTTGAGAATCAATTATGTATAATTATAACTTGTGACAGATAATGGCAATTAACTGTAAATTTATCAAGTAATCATTTTGGGTTGTAATAATTTTAAATTGTGGATTCAAAGACTTGTACTTATTTAAATTTCATCTCTGAGACTATAACGGGTTGTGGTGTGTGTTAGTGTGGGGTCACAGCATAAGGTTATTTATTATTAATTAAGTGAAGTGATATTGTGGAAAGAAAGACCGTGACGACCCGGATCCCCGACCCCGGATCTGGGGGTGTTACAGAAATGGTATCAGAGCTAAGCGTTATAAACCTCAGAGATGATGGGATGTTAAGATAATAAGTTAACTAAGATAATAAGAACTCTTGCCAAGTTCATAGTCGGGCTACCTAACGTAGCACTGACAGTTAAAACCCTTATGGGAACCCTTATAAATATCGTGATAGAAGCGTAGTTCGTTATCGTAGATGGTAGCGGGACTCCGAACCCTGAGGTTGAGGAGCAACAACGCGATGATGTTTTATTACTAACCGGAGATCAGATTGTGGATCCAATAGAGCGTCCTAATGCAGGACCGGATGATGCTGATATTGAAGATGTAGCGGTTGAGGAGGTTGTCCTAGAAGGGATAGTTGTTGAGGAGGATCCCAAGGAGGATCCTGACAGGATTGGATAAAGGACCACTGATGAATTGATGACCATGGTTTGGTCGACTACCAGAGGAAGGATTGGCCGGTCACTACCGGAGGTTCGTTCAAGTTGTAAAGATAGTAGCCCCTTTAACGCGGCTTACTCGAAAGACTGAGAAGTTCGAATGGACAGAGAAATGCGAGAACAGCTTTCAAGAACTGAAGCAGAGGTTGGTGATGGCCCTTATGCTGGCATTGCCGGATGGAAAAGGAGATTTTGTGAAGTGTAGTGACGCTTCGTACAAGGGCTTAGGGTGCGTGCTTATGCAGCACGGTAAGGTAATCGCGTACATGTCAAGACAATTAAGGTAATATGAAATTCGATATCCCCGCTCATGAGCTTAGGCTCGTGGCAATAGTTTTACCCTAAGGATTGGAGGCACTACTTGTATGGAGAGAAGTGCAAGAATTACCTAAGCCATAAGTGCTCTAGTACATTTTCACGTAGAAAGAGCTCAACATATGCCAGAGGAGGCAGTTAGAGCTAATCAAGAATAATGATTGGGAGATTCTTTATCATTCGGGGAAAGCCAATATGGTGGCTGATGCCCTTAGTAAAAAGGAGAGACTCAAGATGATAATGTCTTTTGGAGAGTTTATAAGAGATTTTGAGAAAATGGAAATAGAAGTGAAGGTAACCGGAGCCGGTACCGAAAAGCTGTTTAAGATTGCAATACAGCCCGAATTATTGGAAAAGATCATATTGTGCCAGAAAAAGTTATGAATGAAGGCAGGGAGCCAACAATTAGATAAAAGATTAATATCGAGAAAGATGATAAGGGAATAATGAGGTATTCCTATAGAATTTGGGTTCCAAAAGTTCAAGAGCGTAAGGATGAGAACTTAGATGAGAGCCATAGTTTGAGGAATAAGATTTAGAGCAAACCCTGAACGTGATAGTCAGGGAGGTCGCCATCAAGATAGAAGGAACCCATGACATAATGGAGTGGAAAATGAGGATTTTAAATTAAAAGATGACCCCAATTATGGGGAGTAGGATGAAACATTTCATACTAAGGAAACAGAAAGTCGAGTAAGGAAAGGAGACCCGAGACGATACTCCTATACGGCAATTCATGGACCTGTCTAAAAAGAACTTAGACTATTATCCCCAACCACCACCCTGAGGAGACAGTGCGGTGAGAAATTCTTTCAGGACCTTTAAATCGCTAAGCTCTCAGAGTTCCAAGGAACAAGCTGACCCAGTCGAGGCAAGAGCCTGGCTAAAGGAAATATAGGAATCATTTGAGATTCTAAATGATTGACGAATCACAAAAGACTGTTTTTATCACTTACCCTCCTAAGAGAGAGACCACCCGACGGTAAAAGGCCAAGGAAGGCACGGAGCAAGAGATTATAATAAACCGATTTAAGTTCAGTCAATTGTTTTCGGGAAAGTAATTCCCAAAGATAAGGAGATAGTGTAAAAGCTTTAGAGCCAGAACAAAGGCAGACGAGTATGATAAATTATGAATCTAAGTTGTAAAAGTTATCAAGATTCGTTCTGAGGACACGAATCCAGAATGACGGGATGTTTGAAATCAATGCTTATGTTGTGTTGGTTCATGAAATAATGATAAGAGAAAGGAAAATAAAAAGAAATTGAAGTGGAAAGGAATATAACGGCAATAGAGTTTGAGGTATGATAAGGGAGTTGGGTATGAGGAAACCCTAACGACTCGTAGCAATAGAAATAGAAAAGTATGCATTCGTCAGGATGAGGGTGATTCACCATAAGTTAAAATTGATGGTTGAGGGCATAAGAGATACATATAGTTTATCCCCTGTAAGTTGGGAGGATTCGAGGAAACCTTGAGATAATTCGAAGGATAAATAATGAGACGCGGATAGACTAAGGGGATAAGGAAGTAAGAAATTAGGAAAAATTGGATGAAGGAAGTGACCTTCAAGAAGGAAATGTAAGACCGGTGGCTTGATACCCAGAAAGGGAGACGCCAGGTATGAAAGATATCCCAACATTGAGGTGACTGTTGAGATAAACAACAGAAGTAAATAAGGAATTATTAGGAAGAAGTTCACGTTGAACACGACCAATATCTTCCAGAACATCTTTGTTATCGTTACCAAATTAGGCAAGACAAGCGGATAACCGTTGTTATCTTTTGGAGGCCATATGGATTGACCTCAATTTGAATAAGGATGCTATTATGAAGTTAGGTATAGACTATCGAGGTGGGAATGATGAATATGATAATCTATCAAGGAAATATGACTTGATTTATTCGTGGAAGGATGCAGGTACCTTTTAAAGGTGGAATTAAGGATAGAACATTGGTAACTTAAAATGAATCCTAGGGGACTGCATAAAGGTTGGCATGTCACCCTTAATAGGGACAGTATGAGTTTTGACAGTATGATTGGGAAAGGGTTAAGGTAACAACAACCTTTAAGAATCAGTGGAGAAATTTTGCAGAAGTATATAGACAATGGTTCTACTATTAATAAATGGTATTGTGATATGCCCTGTATCTAGGGAATACAGGAGGAACGATTGAAGGATAACCTTAGAGGTTTTATAAGGAAAAGGTAATATTCAAAATTCTCAAGAATAGAAATGTGGATAAAGGAAATATGACGTAATTATAATGATGCCAAGTGGGGCACGTGTTAAACCACGAGAAAGTATGGATCGAACCAGTAATGGTCGAAATTGTTCAGGGCAATTAGGACTTAAGATAAAAAAAAAATGTTCTAAGTATGATTGAGAGTCAGTCTTGACAGTGATTAGCCTCTAAAGACTGAGGCAAAACTTATGGAAAAATGGTGATATTTTTTTTCCCATCTGATTTTAAGGAAAACATCTTCACTCAAGCAGTGATCGGAAATAAGGTAGAAAATTTATTTGGAGGTGGGTTAAAATGACATTGACTGTAAGGAAATTTTACTATCAGGAAAGGCCAAGAGGTGGCCGACACTTTAAGGGTAAGAGGATAATTATAGGCGCGTGTGCCAAAAGAATACAGTGATGATGGTTAAAAATGGAAGGTTGAATTATGGTTTGGAAGATTGACATTCCTTCTGATGACTGTGCAATATCCAACCGTAATAGTGGTTGGTAAAAGTTTAATTCGTGTAATCGCCATGAACGGGCTATCTATCTTAGGAGGTCCTATCTTGGGATAAGCCAGGACCATGTTTCCAAAAGGACTAGACGAACCTTTGAGTTAAGTCTTCTATTTAAGGGCATATGATTAAAATGGTATTACCTGCTATCGTTGCTTTGATTGAAACTCTTCTGCAATTTTATCTACTTCATGTCATGAAAGTACGTCAGAGTTTGGAGTGTTCTTCATGAATTGTGATTGGTGGTTATGTTAACTCCTTAGGAGAATTTGATACAACATGTATAGACTCCATATGGTTAGATATTAAGATTTTATGGAAAAATGAATGACTACAGTGGGTCAGTGGTGGACCATAGTAAGGCAGCAATGATTCTGCGAGTAGTGAGCTGATTACAAAATCGGGTCGTGGTAGTGTATAAGTTATCATTGATAGACTAATTAAGTAGAGTATCTACCTAGTGAATTATTATTCTTTCTTATCAATAGAGAGTCGTATTATTATACGAGGAAGGTTGCGGTGCAAGCATAGAATTCTAGTAGCGATGATGTATAGAATGAGATCCCAGATTCGATTTTCGATGTCGAGGGAGTTTCAAAGGTGATTGTGTTTAAACTCGAGGAAGAGCATGGGTCCATAGAATGATGGACGGAATAGAAATATTTAGGCATGGGAAATACGATGCTATAATACTTGATGCTGATATAAATACGTTTATGTTTTGTTCTCCTATGACAAACCTCTATAATTCAGAGGTAGGTTCCAAGCCAGATATTTTGTGGCAGTATATATATTTTTTTTTATATACAATTTCTCTTCAGTTCGTTCTTTTCTCTTCTTTTCATTTCATGTAATCTGAGAAGAACAACCCTTCCAGAAGGGGAGGTATTGCCGAATGACTATCTATCTGTGTGATAGAAGCCTAGTAGGATACCATCTATTGTTTAATTGCTTGTCAAGTACTAAAGGCTGGCCACCTTCTGTACTAACTATGCAATATAACAAGTGTTCATGATCATAGTGATCTCTCAACAAATTCCTTTACTTCTATATGATTGATCAAGCTTCCAAAGATAGAAGCAGCTGAAAAAGGAGTAATAAAGTGGTGGTAGTATGCGGAATGGGAACACGTTCGTGATACTAAGGTTGACGTGGTTATTAAAAGGTTATAGAACGCTAACGAGCAAAAGTATAACCAGTATAATATTAGGAACGGAAGGTGATAGCGATTACGAACTGGAAAAGAATGGGTATTGAGAAGCAAGAGCTCTAATGATTGGAAGCTATGATAAGAGTCTGTGTAATAGACTTGAAAGAAATTGGAATGATCACTTAATTCGGATTGAGTTATCTTACGACAATAGATCATATGTCATTATCGAGATGTCGCCTTATGAGATCCTTGAAGGAAGACAATGTCGATCTCCCTTATGTTAGGATGAAGTTGTAGAGCGCAAGATGCTCGGACCCGCAGTAGTCCAAGGACCAAGGGTATGATAGATCTAATCAGAGGACGGCTGGTAGTAGCCCAAGATGGACATGATAAGTATGTTGATTTGACACGAAAGGATAAAGAGTATGAAATAGGGGACCTATAATGTTATAGGTATCCCTTGGAAAGGATTGATGAGGTTCGGAAAGAAAGGAAAGCTAAGTCTACAATTTGTTGGACCCTTGGATATATTAAGACGTTTGGGAGGTTAGCATATGAG